>NC_141141.1:130859672-131459672 GCF_053477565.2 Lygodium microphyllum
GGGGAGGTAAGAGGCTACTTGCTATTGAAGGAAAGGGTGGTTGTTGATTGTGCTTCTAGGTCTTCAAGATACTTGCATGGAAAAGTTGCGTGGTGGTGGGGTGTTAGTGGGTGGATATCAATTGGGAATAGGTCTACGCTAGGAGAACGAAGATTCCCTAGGTTCGTGGCATACTTGAGGACCCGATTGGTGAGAAGTTTTGGTGCAATGAGGTGATGTTCAAGGAAAGAAGTCTGCCAATTTCTTGGGATGTCTTGTCCTTGAGGATCCTGAATGAATGTGAGGGAAACTAGAAAGAAGTGAAGGTTCTTTTTTTTTGGGGTAGTAATACATAGCTACTCCTTACCTCTCTTTGATCTTGGGTTGACAGGAGTAGGGGTCTCATGGATTTTTCTAGGAAAGCTTTACTCATCATGTATCCCTTCATAGATCGGTGGGTATTCACCATTGTTGAAGGCATGAAAGGATGGTTACAACTGGTGAACCATCTCTTGTTCACATATTCTAGATGATTTAGGCAAAAGGCAAGTAGCATAGTAGTTCTCACTATGAGCCTAGCCATGGCATACTTGTCTATGCCCACATTTACATAAAAAACAAGGGATGTAGACCCTCTTCCTCTGCTGCTCTCTTTTGACTGAGCACAACAACATCAAGAGCTTCATATAATTACAGGTTGCCACAAAAGCTGGGTCAGGGAAATTTTGGAATGTGTCTACAAACTTTTTGAATGAGGGAGAGAAATCTCGCTCTTGGAAACTAAGGTTGTCCTTAGGGTATTTGGCTTTTACATTGAATATCAAGGGAAAGTGGTATTTTCCATATAGTTCAAGGTTTTAGTCAACTCCATGCCTTTGTGGGTAGGGTAGGTACACAGGATCTCCTCATTCTTCAGGCAATGCTCCACAAAAGGCCATCCAAGCCTCATCACTTTCCTCTAATATAGCCTAGCTATGAATCAAAACCAAACACTAGTCTAGGTTTTTCAAATACCTTGTTCTACCAATATCCTGCTTCTTCTCTTGTAAGTTATTTTGGGTCTTGCAACTTCTAGTCCAACGCGGCCTAGCACAACCCCAATCTCAATCACTTGCCTCATGTCATTCATCAACATTACCTATTTGGGCTTGGTTTTCCTATTAAAGGTGTAGGTCATCGGTGCATCCAAAGGCTCCAGTCTTTCTAAGGCTGAAAACTCTTCCTCCCATTGTATGCTAACCTCCTAGGGCTCCCTTAGAAAGGTCACCTCAAGAATTTGTTGCGGTTTGGCCCTTAGCTTTAGTTCTACCTCATTCAATTGTTTTTGCCTTCATCACTTCCGGTATATGTGAGCACTGAAAGAGGATGATTCCTCAAGTGAGTGCTCGGGCTATTGTTGTATTTGGGATGGTTTAGGAATATCCTCCACATCCCAATCCATTATTGGCAATGTAGGAGCATGCTCCTCAGGAATCACAAAGTCCAATCTTACTAGTTGCTCCCTTGTAAGGCCTTCCTGTTGAAGTTGCTAAACCACTTTTTCCTGAGTGGGCTCATATTTTGGTAGCTATGGAAGTGGTGCCAAGGTGTTTTGCATGCCTTCCCTAGCCAATTGGAGCTTTCTCTTTAGTTCCTCCATCAAGTCTTCCTCTCCTGGGTTGGTGACCTTAGTGAGAGTCTTCACAAAGCTCTTTTGCTAGATTTTCATCATTTTCTCTGCTAGCTGGGCTCTTATCCTCTCCCACATTTTTGTCATGTTTTGCCTTTGCTAATTAATGAGCAAGGTCTTGCATGGACCTTAAGCTTTTTGCCTCCCAATGATCAATCTTTTTCCTAGCTTGCTCTAGCCCTCGCAATTGCCACTTCGTTAGAGCTTCTATAATGGAAACATGCTCTTTTTTGCTTCGTTGAAGATGTTCCTTCTCACGGGCTAGTGTGGCTATGATATTCTTGAGGCCCTTCTTCCCTTTGGTGGCTTCCTCCCACTGTTCTATTAGCTTGAGTGTCCTCTCTTTCAGTACTTTACTTCTTCCTTGTCCTATTGCAGTTGCACAATTTGTTGATCTTGATCTTTCAACCTCTGTTCAAGTTAGCCAAGCTTTTAGTGGTTTCCTCTTGTCATGCTTTAGACTTCTCCCTACTTTTGTTCTCTTGCTTATGCTATGCTATCAGTTCCTCATACTTGTCATAATTCATAGCTCTCTTAGCCAAGTTGACTAACTTTGTTCTGAGGCTGTAGATGTCCTTGGTGTATTGCCACTGCAATGTTGCATACGTTTCCTTCTCCTTCTCCAAGGTGAGTACTGCTTGCTTTCTCTCTTCCTCCTTCCCATCCCTTTGTTCTTCCAATGTCTTAAGGAGGTCGTCAAAGTCTTGTCCCATCCCTAATAAGTGACGAGGGTAATCTTGGATGATGTTTTCTCTAGATGTGGCACCATCTCTATTCTTCTTTCTTGTTCTACTTCTTCTGTTGTTGCATGCCTTTTTGATCTTGTGAGAGTAGATCCTATTGATGGACTCCCTAACAAGATTGAGTAGAGTGCTTCCACCCATTGCCAGCCTTCATTTGAGATTTGGTTGCCCCCTCCAATCTCGGAAGTGGTGGAAATGGTAATGGATCAATTGGTAGCTGGGTTCTCTCTATTACTTGAGTAGGCATGGTGGTGGCAAAGGATGGATAGGTGCCTTTCCCTTGCCTTCTATTGACTTGTACCCTTCTCCACTTGCTATGCTTTTAGCCCTACTTGCCTGGTTTGATGAGTTTGGGTGGAGCTTCCCTTGGTGTCTCTTCTCTTTTGCATGTCTCTTCTACTGAGTTCTGCATGGATAGGTGATATTCCTCTTCAGCTTTCTTCTCTTTGGTTTGCCATTCTACCTCAGCCTTGCTAGACTCCTCCATGGTAGTCTCTAGCGCGTCTTGTTCTTTTGATGGAATTTTCTCTTGTTCACAATGCTTCTTATCAATGTCCTTCTTCTTTCCCCCTTTTCTAGAGCCCTTTTTCTTGCTCTTCTCTTGATCATCCTTTTGTGGCTCCTCTTTAGTTCTAGCTTTCTCTTCTTTCTAATTTTTTATGGCTTCCAACTCCACTTGTTGTTGGGCCTCTTCTACTCTTTTTCTCCTCTCTTCCTTTGTCTTCCTTTCTCTTTGGGTCTGTATCCTTTCCTTTTTCTTATTAAAAGTGGCGAGGGATCCTTCCTCTTCTTGTGTTTGCTCTTGTCATCCCTACTCATTGGATCCTATCTTGCTCATGGTGTCGTGTGCTTTGGACATGGCGTATCCTCTCGGGCGCCTATCACTACTACTCTGGGGGTATTGGGATCATTCAATGCTTCTTCAATAATGGCCATTAGTATTCCTCCAAAGGTGATCATAGTTGCTCTCCTAGTGGCCTTTCCCTTGGTGGGTTTATGGCTTCCCACTATGACTTCTTCAAAGCTTGCGGGCTCACTAAGTAATGTAGTTGTTACATGTATGGTGCTTCTTGTATAAGCATTCATGCCTACATCCTTTAGGTCTCCTGACACCAAATCCTGGAACATGGTGAGGTGGATCCTATTCATAGCAGCATTGTGTGGAGCACTTGAGAACAATGTGTGGATGAACTTGAATTGTAGTTGCAAGTTAGGGTCTGATATAGCTTCAAACTTGACATTGCCCATCTGTTGCTTAGTGAAATTGAAATGGGCAACCACATCTTTCTTTATCTTTGGTTTAAAAGGGCATTGTGGCAATCCTAGGGCACTGTGCACCGAACCTGATGAAAGTGGAATCTTCACCTTTTGCAGCCCTTCAACAATCCACATTGTGATTGTCCCTACTTTCTTTTGTCCATCGTAATTTGTAAGAAACTTAGTGCACTTTGGGTGGTTAACCATGCCTTCAATTTTTTCCACATACTTTGTTAGGGAGCACAGTTCCACCAATTCCTTTGCCTTTTGTTCATTGTCCACCACCTGTTTGTGATTTTGTATTTGCCTATACCTCAGGTCTCTGTTTCACAGGATGTTTGCATTCATATTGTACTTTTCCTATTCTGCATTCGTGAAAGGGATTTGGGGCTTTCCATGTCTCTCATGGACCAACTTTTCATTGACTTTGACCATTTTGATAGGCTTGTAAGAAATGGAAAAAAACGTGCTTGAGAGATTTGAACTAATATACATAACCTTACATCTTTTCCTTGTCAGTATTTAAGAATTTTCAATACAACTATGGAATGACTGAATTAGAAGTGATTGCATTTGCATTTGAACACTTCCTCTTCTCTTGGGAAAGTTAGCAATGCTTCCTAGCTTACAAGGGTGAGGATGGTAGGGCGATGGACCATTGAATACCATAGGTTATTACGAATTGACAAAAAAACATGAAAAAAAAAAGAAAAATTAGAAGGAAATGAAGTTCATACAAGTGAATGGGTGAGAGGCACACGGTAAGTACATTAAGGAGATTTTGTCAAACCTTTTTGCAAAAGCCAATCATAGAAATTTGGATTGTGTTCCATGGCATCATAGTGGTCCATGTCACTTTGTTTATTGCCCACATGTGTGATATAAGTTAGCATGTTTGTGAGAATATCACTCGTGTTTAGGCAGTAGGCAATGTGTAGTTCCTCCTCACATAAGACTCTATCTAAGTATGGATGTAGCAGCACATGATCTTCCAAAAGAGTGTTGCAAATAATGGCTAGCACATGGAAATAAGTGGGTACAGTGTAAGTGGGATTGTATGTAGTAGTCCTGATGGGTTTGTCATTGCTCTACATTTTTCATTATCTGACAGCCATGTCATTCCCACTATGCATGTAAGATGAACCTCTTTTGAAGTAATTCATGTTTTGATGTGGCTAGCTTCTCTAGGTTTGCTATTTTTGTCTTGGAAGCTTCCATGCGGCTACATTTGAAAGATGTGATCAATAGGTCATGTATGGCCTATTGCTTACTAGCTTGAGTGGCAAGGATCTCTTTGGTAGTAGAGGCATGCTTGTTGAAGATGAATTCATATTCTTCCCAAGAGTAGGGCAAGCCTCTTACTACCATTGCAGTGTCTTCATCTAATAAGCTTAGGTCTAAGTGGTCATAACTGCAAGTGAATAGGGTGAACATATTGTCAAGACGGTAGATGTTGCCAACAATACTCTCACTAGTATCAGAATCATGTTTGTAGCAAGCTCTACAATGGAAGGTCTAAGCTAAGAGAGCAATAACTCAATAGGCGATTTGGGTTTCACGTTACTTACCAATGATGTACCTTTACCTGACCTCTCTAGAGGATTTGCTTGATTGTCGTCCAATGTTGGTGCGTTTAGAGGCGTTATGGTTGTTGTAGGTGAATTGGGAATGGTGGTGTTTAGTGCACTTTCTAGAGATGAAGGCATAGTTGTCTCCAGAGTTTGCCAGTTGGAGTCTAGTGGTGTAGCTTTCATGGATGTGTGTGGGAGGGTTGCAACCTCTAGGCACTTAAGCCTCCACTTTTGAGGAGATGGTGATGGTGGGTGGCATGGGGAGTTTTTGGCTCTTGCTTGCGGTGTCATGGAGTTGTTCCATTGTGGCTTTGGTTGTGGGGTCTTGGTGCCTTGGTGGTTGTTGCAAGGAAGCACAAAGTTCAGTTCAATAACAATAGCATCACTAGTGGTCTTTTTGGCGGATAGAGGAGTGGAAGTTGTGGTCTTGTTCATGATAGGGTGCTTTGGCAGCCATAGCCAAAGCCACTGGTTACCCTCATAGTATCCTTAGGCACACAACAAGGTCTTGGGAACCTAGTGTAGCCTTATTGGTGTCCTTTAACCATAGCGCCACCCTCTACGTTGTTTTTTCCAAGAGTGTGTGTGAGGCTTAGGTGGTCTAGAGATCAGAGTCCCATAGCCTGTGTTTATGTTTAATCATATGTGGATGTGTTGACCAGTGGTTAGCTCACTTATAGGTCTCTGTTTGACTATCTAAGCTTGTTTTAATTCATGCAATACTTGTTTACCCGCTCACTAGAATTGGTGATAGATGAAAACCTCATCGGTGGTGCAGGTTGGCTGCGGCCTAGGTGCCCTTATTAAATGCTATTACTATCCTAAGGTTGGTGAGAGTGAGATGAATACATTAGGTCTCATAATCAACATTGCACTGAGTTTGTTTCTTGAATGTCCGTCCCAATAATGTTTATTGCCCCACTCCCTTAGCGTTTGGAAGCACAAAAGACAACAGGAAGGCTTTCAGTCTCAATGGTAATCACGATCCTACACTTTCGTAGCAAGGAGCATGGCTTTCCCCCATATGGGTTGATTCTCGCATTGGTCGGGATCAATTGTGGTGGTTAGCCGATGTTGTTGTCAACTCTCTCATCAATTAGTGCACGAAGAATGTGGTCTCGTGCAGTCAACACGTAGTCCAAGTCAATTTTAGTGATGACGCAACTTATATGTTGTTAGGTGGCAACAACATAGGGGGACTCGTTTAGTTGGTGCACAGGTGGGTATTATTTCTTGATGTAAGTTCCATTGAAGAAGCCAATCCCTTCCTCATCTAGTGTTTTAAGCTCAATATTGCTAGTTCTATTGATCTGATGGACCCCAAATGGCCCTAATCCACAAAAATTTATTTTTTACTTATGGCCCTTGATTGAATATAGCAACACAAAGTTACAATTTTTAAAATTGCGTTGTTTGACATGCTTGTCAAACCATGCCTTTCTTCATGCCTTTTTGCAAATGAGTGCATTTGTGGCAATAATTTGAGTTTTGGATAGTGTTTCCAATTTGTTTAAACATTCAATCCATGCCTCCTAGCCTTCCCATCTCTCTTGAATAGCTATCCGCAAGGTTGGAACAAAGAACTCGACCAGCAAGATGACTTCCATTCCATAGATTAGCTTAAATGGCATTTGTCTAGTAGTTGTTTTGTAGGCCATATGATACATCCACAAGGTTGCCACTAGCTTATTGTCCCAATGGCTTTGAGAAGCAGAGACAATTTTCATCAGCACACTAACCAATATTTTGTTTGTAGCTTTTGCTTGACTATTGGCTTGGGGATAGTATGGTGATTACTTTCTATAGATGACCAAGAAGGTGGATAGTAGGTATGTGATTACTTCATTGATGAAATGAGTTCCTTGGTTACTAATGAGCTCAATGGGGTAGCCTGGAGATGACCTACTCCCAAAGGAACTTGGCAATGGTTCTTGCATCATTTTTCCTTGTTGCCCTTGCCTCTGCTTACTTCATGAGGTAGTCTATGGCTACTATGATGTATTTTGCTTGTGAGTACTAAGCAATAGGACTAACGTGTCCAATGAGATCAAGGCCCCACTTTTCAAATGGTTGGCATGCTATCACTAGCATCAACTCCATCTTGTCCTTATGTATAGGAACTTTGGCACACTGGCACTCATTGCATTGTTTAATAAACTTAGGAGCATCATGGAATAGCATGGGCCACCACAATTGGGACCGCAAGACCTTTCATATAGTGGTGTTCTTGTTGAAGTGTCCTCTTGCAATTTCACCATGTGCTTCACTGAGCACATTGTGCATTTCATTCTTGCAGAGACATCGTTTTAACAACCCGTCCTGCCTCAACCAGTAAACATGTCTTGCAATCATCTATATGGCTAAATCTTTAAGATGAGCCATCTCAATCTAGCTTTTTTAATGGGGTAATTAAGGATCCCATTTTCCAAAATTTGCACTATATGATCTCCTCAGTATGGCATGAGGTCTACTTTGTAAAGCTATTTTTCATTGAATACATTGAAAAGGTGAGCATTAGGCAAATCATCCATGATGCATTTTCTAGTAGGCTCTCTTGTGGTTTTGTGGGACATGTGATTTGCCATGTAATGCTATTTCCCCTTTTTCCCAACCACTAAAAAGTCAAACTCTAACAAGAGCAGTAGACATCTGGCAATGCATCTAGTTGCACAAGGCTTGTTAACCAAATAAACCAATGCTCCTTGATGATCAATGCAGAAGGTGAATGGTGTAGCCAAAAGATAATGACTAAACTTTTTAACAATGAACACCATTGCCAACTGTTGCCGCTTTGTTATTGAGTAATTCATCTCCACATTAGTGAGCTACCTGCTCATGAAACTCACCAAGAAATCCACGTTATCTTTGCTAGGTTGGCACATCACTGATCCCATTGTAAATCTTGATGCATCAATATGCACATGGAAGGTAATGGTCCAATCTAGGGCTCATAGGATATGTGCTAATGTCAAAGCCTCTTTAAGCCATTCATAGGCTTGTTGGCACTTCTCTATCCATTCAAATACAATCAGTAGTTTGTATAATGGTCTAGCAATCAGGGCGTAGTTTAAGACGAACCATCGACAGTATCCAATATGGCCCAAGAAGCATTAAACTCCCTTGTACTTGGACAGGGGTGGAAGATCAACAATCACCTTCACTTTTGAGAAGTCCATGGAAATTCCATTCCTTGACACAATGTGCCCAAAGATACAATTGTGCTTTACCCAAAACTGGCACTTCAAAGGGTTCAATGAGAGACCGTATTGCCTACATCATTCAAAGAATACGAAAAGTTTTTCTAGGCATTTTGTCCAATTGATGTGAACACACAGATCATCAACAAATACTTCTAACCACTTCTTGAGCATGTCTTTGAAGATTGCACAATGAGGCATTGGAAGGTGGCTAGGGTATTAGTTAGCCCAAATGGCATGACTATGTAAGCAAACACCCCCCATTTAGGGGCGAATGCTATTTTGTGCCTATCATTAGATGGCCTTGCACTTGATTATATCTTGAAAACCCATCTAGGAAGTTGCATGTCTACTTCCCTACCACTCTCTCAAGCATGTGCTCGGTGTACGACAATGGATAGTTATCTCTCTTGGTTGTTGCATTGACTTTTTTGTAGTTTATGCACACTTTAATCTTACCATTCTTTTTTAGTACAATCACAATAGGTAATATCGAGTCCGTGTGCTCGATTTCATAGATGAATCTTGCACTCAAGAGTTTATTGATTTCTTCCTTCATCTCATGGACATGCTTAGGATTCATGGCATATGGTCTTTGCTTTATAGGTATTGCATCAAGCACACCATAGGGATGTTGTGGGCTACTATGCTTGGATTGATATCCTTTATCTCCTCAATGGACCATGCAAACACATTAGAGAACTCTTTCAAAGACTAATGAGATTAATCTCCTCATTTGTGGTTAGGTTGTTTGCTATGAATACTGGCTGGGGTTTTTCACCTTCATCAGCCAAGTTGACCTCCTTAACCTTGGCAAGTCCTTTGATGGGCTCGCTAGTTTGACCTTGTCTCTTTTCTCCTAGCAACACCACCATCCTATCTCCCTTCTTAAACTTTGTGAATCATTTGGGTAAATCCTAAAGTTTCTTTTGCCATTTAGCATTAGACTCCTTAGATTTTTTCCTTGCCTCCTCCTTTAGTCGTCAGTGCCTTAGGTGGACTGGGAGGTCTCCTTTGGTGCATCGGGTCCTAGGGGGTTTTGCAATTTCAGGATCACTATTAGAGCTTATTTCAAAATTAGAGTTAAATTGGCAACCTTCACTAGAAGAAGGAGTCTTGTGAGGTGGCTGGAGCTCAAATGCTAATTCTACTTCATATAAAGTTGTGACAATAGGATGGGTTAGCCCTACATGCTTATAATCCACTACATTTAGATGTTCTAGCCATGTCCAATCACAATCCATCCTCATTACCCCTTTCTCGATCCTAAAGACATTGGTACCTTTGGGCTTAGAGTTCATAATTATCTGCTCAATGGTCCACCCATCATTGTCATAGTCTATGGTTTCTGCTTCTTCCCCACTTTCCTCATTTTTAGAGTCACGATCCACATACTAGTCATCAGAATCATCCCACTTCTAAGGTTCATTCTTCTCTGATTCATCATCCTGTACATTTTTATTTTCTCTCAATAGTATAGCCCAATTGTATAGTAGGTTCAAATCATGCACTCGGGTCCATTTTCATCTTGTTTCTTCTAGGAGATCCTTGAGAGGCTTTAGGTTAGCTGCAAGGTTGTAGGCCAATTCTCTCATTATACTCAAGGATTTTGTGGAGCTCTAGTTTGTTCGAGAGAATATGATAAGTCATGGATAATGGTTTCATATTCGAGCTTTGTGGCAACATGTATAGAGGTACCATAGACAAGGTTTCATCCTTTGGTACATGAGCTTTAGCTTGGGTAGTGAAGGTGCTTGCCTTTTCCACAACCATTTTGTAGTCATCCTCATCATTAGAGAATGTCAAGTCGATAGTTACAAGCACGTGCATCCAATCTCGTTCATCCTCTAGATAGGATACATACTTGGTTAATGGATTATAGTTGGGGTTGCTTTGCGATCCTCTTGTGAGTATGGCTGAGATAGCATCAAGGTCAATGGCTGAGGTCTTCCGAGTGTCCATCTCCACTCGCACGCTTCCTTTCTATTTCCAAAGAATACTAGTCCATTACCCCAATCCTCTATTACACATGCATTTCTCATCCAAGGTCTTTCTAGCTGCAAGATATCGTAGTCCATGCTTGTCACCACGATGAAATTCATGGGCACTTCGGCTATCTTAATTGGCTAATTCTTAAGCACTTTGAATGGGCAAACTTTCGTATCGTTAGCCAGGGTCACATTGAATCTAAGAGTTTCCATTCAACAGACTTCCCTAAGCTTGTAGTATAGTGTGGCTAAGGATGCTCACTCTTGCTTCTATGTCTACTATGCCTTTTTGTGTCGCATCACCCAATGCCATCATGGGTAGGGCGACATGCATATTGGTCCCTTCCCAGAAGGCATTTATTTATAGTGATCTTGCCACTAGAGATGGTGTCACACTAGGTATGTGGCTATCACTATTAGCTCCATTTGGTGGCATAGTTTTCTCTTGTCTCTCAAACCATGCCTTAAAAGTGTTGCACAACCTCCGATTTCGCCTCATTAGTTACCCCAAGGGCAACGACACTTGCCTTGACACAAGGGCTAATAGTAGTCCTACATCAATCTCATTGGTTGTTCGTCATCTAGGAGGTTGAGTTCCCATCCCTAGGTTGGGTTGCTGCAAAGTGGTTTGCTCCGGTTGAGGGTGAGCTTCTTGCCCATGGCTAGTCACTTGTCTCAAGTAGGTTGGCAAGGAGGGCTACTCTATGCTAGATATCTCGTTGTCCTCCAATTGAGGGTGAGCTTCTTGCCCATGGCTAGTCACTTGTCTCAATTAGGTTGGCAAGGAGGGCTACTCTATGCTAGATATCTCATTGTCCTCATGATCTAGTAAGGATTCTCCCATGTATGCTTGAGCCTCTTCTACCCATCCTCTAACTATCTTTATAATTTCCATCTGATGCCTAGGGTCGGGGTACTCTCCTACTTTTAGCACTCACCTTTTTCTCATTCTTTGGTGCGTATGTCTCGGGTTGTGCATCGGGCACTTACCTTCTTGATGTAAATGTTGTCACACTATCGATTTTTAAATTGAAATTTACTTTTGCTCTCTTCTTCTTCTTATTCTTCTTGCCGATGGAAGATACATCTATGTTACTAGATACATGCACAGTCACTCCAACTTGCTTCGCTTATGCCCGAGTCATCACATTAAGTGGTATGGGAGTTGTATCATCATTGAGAGTCTTTATTCCAAATAGTCCCAAGGGAACTGATGGAATGTTAGAGCCACTTGTTGATGCCTTTCTTCTTGGGCAATTAGCATGGGCCATTAGCATATAAATGGGTTATGTTGCACTCAGGGCATTGCAATTGAGTATTGTCTTTCTTCATTTGTTCCTTTTCTAGGCATTGGGAGGAGATGTGTCCATGGTGATTGCAATTTGAACATGTCACTGGTTCTTGTGATTACATTCCTTCGGATCCACTTTCCCTTGGTATACCCAATCTCATCATTAGGATCGGTTTGTAGTCCACAAGGACTAGGTTTCCCTCTTCATCATATGAGATGTAGGGGTTGACATATAGCTCCTCATTGAGAGGTTCCTCTACATAATGCATGGGAGTGTTGCTTTGAGGCAAGATGATGGTATGGCAAGCATCAAGGCAATTTGTAGTGCATAGCTTCATGCCCATACACTTGTCGTAGTTGGCACAAGTCCTAGGTCTTAGCTCTGCTGGCAGATGATTACTACCACAATGCACACATTGAATATTTTTCATTGTAGGTCTTTGTAGAGCATCTTGAAGCTTCATCACTTTGAGCTTGAGATTAGACATCTCTCAGGAGAAATCCACACTCTTGTCTTTCTCTTGAGCTTCATAGGTCGTCTGCTCACTATGAGTGGTAGATCTTTCGCTATGGATCATAATGATTTCTGTAAGTTTTGAGGTTTTGTTGCTTCTTTCCTTTAGCAGATTGTTCGTCCTTCTGGCCTCATTGAACATGTTAGTTAAGACATCTTGCTACATACTTGAATTGCTTGCCAAGGCCTTATATAATTCTTTGTTTTTTATCTCGTATTGACACTTCCCTGGCCATAGGTCTCTTAGGTTTAGGGATTCTTTTATAGAGACTCCTCACATGGGTGACGTAGTCTCAAATCTCCTCATCTTTTTGGCTCACATTCATGAGCTTGACAATTAGGTTATCAGAGTATCCTACCTCTGAGAAGTGCTTGATGAACAAGTTGTTTGCATCATAGACTTGTTTGAATTGCTCAGTGAAGTTATAAGGGTAATCTCTTACCCTATACGTGTCCACTTGTTTTGTGACTATTGATATTTTTTTCTGGTCGCTATTCCCGAGTGTGCTGCCCCCAAGCCGATTAGAAGTGTTGTAGCTAGTGCAATACTACCCATTTCTATTGATTTGCGGTCTAGCAATCTCTTGAGCAAGAGCTCAGATGGGCTAAGGTCTACATCGGGTGTTCCTACTTCTCCTGCCTCTTCTTTGGCAATGGTTTCTCTTGCCAGATCCAAGATGCACTAGATTTGTCCTAATTTGATCTCCTTCCTTTGCTTGTCTACTGATTGGTTGCATGTGAATCTTGAAACTTGCCTAATGAGGTCCCTTTCGAGTTTCCTTTCTACATCTATGTCTGCTATGATTTCTTCTATCCCTCTTCCTCTATGTTTGACATGAGTATGTTGGTCATAGAGTGACACTAACTGCTAAATATAAACTAGAAACTCCATTGCATTGAACTCCAAGGAGTCATTGTTTGAGCTTGTTCCTCCCCATGGTTTTCTAGTATTCTTTTATGACAAGCATTTCAATGAGGCTAATGAGCCCAGATAAGGTGCTAGGGGCTCCTATGGGGATTCTTTGCAAGCTCGGAATACTCTCTGCTTTTGGTAAATGAAGTGTAGTGTTAGCACTTGTAGTGCTTTCATCTTGTTGCCTTGCAGACCTTGATGGCTAGGATGGCACTTAGAGTCTCCTTTTTTTTTTTTTTTTGGTATGGTAGTTCTCCTCAAGGTTCAAATATGTACATTGACCTTCTCTCTTTCAAGTCTCTCATCACTCAAGTTCCTTGTTTCGATTTTACTTTGTCACCCATGTCAGTTGTAGGGTCCAGGTCAAGGATGTGCACCCTCTCAATGGATTTATAGGCTTTTAATCCCTAAGAAGTCCTTGGTGCTTCTTATGGTGTTTTTCCCTATGAAGGTACACTTTCCTATCTCCTTCTTGCTTCTCAAGTTGTGGATTATTTAGTCTCTTGCCCTATCAATATTCTCTTCTTGCGCGTGACTATACTTCCTTTCTTTGCTCAAGGTCACATGATTGTAGACTATCCCCATTGCTTACTCTAATGTGTGAGTGTGGTATCACCGATTCGATGTTCTTTAGAGTTTTTTTAAGCTTGTAGCTTCCTTACTACTCACTTGGGTTGGTCTCACACTCAAACCTCCCCCTAGAGTGTCCTTGGAAAAATTTTGGTGGTTGCAACCAATGTGGATCTTTCAACTGAAGTTACCTAGAGATGGTTATGATAGTGATACTGATATCCTTCTCACAACGTCAATATTGGGCTCCAACGCAATGTGCTTAATCTCTCCCCTCCAAGCAATAGAAGTATCCTCAAGTTGATGTTATGCTACCTAAGCGCAATGAGTGAGGCTCTACTCTTATGGTTCTTCTTCTAGCCAACAAGTTGCTTCTAATATCCTTGAGGGTGTGAACTAGTCTTTAGGGTGTTGTGGTAGTTATTTTCAATTGTGAAGCCCCTCTAAACACAAGTGCCCTTTGTTCAAAAAATCACATGTTGCATGGCCCCGAATTAGTCCTAGACCCCACTTGTTGTGGACTAAGTCCTTGGTGGTGTATGAAGTCTTATCAAACTTCAATCATGTTTAACCTAATCCCTAGCTTGGCACTTAAGTGGTTTTACCATTCCAATAGTGTGGTTTGCAACTCTCGAGGTGTTGGCAATGTTGATCGAATGGTTTGAGTCGTTGCCATGTACACTGATGATGCGGGTCCCTATTAAGTTTGGCGGTGATTAGTGTGGTATAAGTGTCCTTGCCCTTCGTATGGCTTCTTAGAAGTCGCAGTTGTGAGGTGATACAAGGGGTGTTGAAGGTAAGTGACCAAGGTCTAAATTACAACTTGGGTCACTTTTTATGCTTAAGAGATTGACAATGAGATGTTTAAATGTTTACTCCCCAACATGGTTAACTTGTCTCACAAAAAAGAAAATCTCTCATTAACTAATTAGAGAGGGTAATATCTTGGAAATGTAGGCGTGATTACCTTAGAATCGAGTCACTACTCTTGATTTGCATCACCAGTTTGCAATTGCGATTGCTTCTCTCGAGCACTCATAATTTTCTTCCTAGCACTGCAGTTTGAGTCAAGCCCTCGGTCTTATAAGGCGTTGTTCCAAATTTTACTTTTGCATTCCAATGCCTTTGGGGTAAATGTTAAGGCTCCCTTAGTGTGCTTTTACAAAGCACATGCCTTTATTTTGGCTCTAAAAGCATGTGAGCTTGCTTTTGGTCACAACCTCCTAGAAACTTCATTGCAAAGAAGTGCTTTTGTGTGACATTGCTCGAACCAACGAGTTAATGTCTAGGCTCACTCTCAGACCATTGAGTTGACACTATGCTTAGATCATTGGATGATTAGTCAAGGCATTTGGTGCTATGTCGAAGGTACACTTCCACTAAAAATGGCAATGTCAATGACAACGATAGTAGTATCAATAGTATCAATGGTAATTGGTTCAAGATTTCTAGATGTGTTTGGATTTTGGTTGAATTCTAGGTGTTGTCACTAGACAATGAGGCTCTCAATGTGAGGTGGTGAGGGGACCATCTCTGGTTGGAATCTAGAGGCTAAGGTGTTATCTAAAAATGATGGTTGCTCAAATGAGACTTTTAAGTACCTGTGATATATTAGCCTTCCTCTTTAGTCATTTCTTGGATGCTAAAACCATTGGGTGGATCACCTTCTATTGGAACTAAAAGCACATCACTATGTTGTAGGGAAATGCTATTCAATTTAATGAATCCTTTGTATATTTAATGGGTTGGTTTTGAGAGATTATTTATGGCTAAATTTGTCTCAACTTCTTAATAGTTTGCATACACTTGAAAGAGCACTTCTCTTAAATTTTTAGATTGTAGATGGTTTTATGATTCAAGATTCACTCCATAAGCTAGGGTCCTTCCCACTTTTTAGGCTCTTGACGAGTCTTTTCCACATATTGCATACACCTCAACTTAATTAGATCGATCTTGTAAGTGAATAGAAGATTGGCACCCTCAACCTCACGTATATATAGGTCTTCCTACCAACTTTGAGACATTTTTCAATGTGCATAGGAGGGAGCACATATCTCAATTGGTAAAACAATAATGATGGAGTTCAACACTTATGTGAATAACAATACCTTAAACATTACAACACAAGTCAAATAATATAATCCTTCTCGATATTAATTCCAACACATTGCACTCTTTGATAGTCCTAGAAGACATTTTTTTTCGATTGATATATTATATTCTATTGTCTCGTATCTTTGAGTATCATATCTCTCAATCCTATTCTTTCTATTATTTTTGCAATCGAGTAAATGGATAGTGCAAAGTATCTTTATCTTTTCCACACTTTGTTTTTGTGTACTAGATGCTAGTTGTGCCATTTGTTGAGATGTTTGCCACACACATGACTACTCATCCCATGGATTAGAACAATAAAATCTCATTATGTTTGCACTCACAATCATCAACTAGTCACCCATAACCAAGCAAGCTCTAACATCAATAAATTTTTAATATTGTTTTTACAAGTTTAATCAATGATATCATTTATTCTATAACTCCAAAAGTAGAGATTTTTAATAGTCTATACCTATTTCTACAAGTTTTTTCATAAATTGACTTGTGCACAAGAAGTCTATCAACATTCTCCCTATGTTTTTTTTAAAGCTTTAATGAAGGTCCATGGCTCTAGATTCAATTCTACCAATCCTAGCCCTAAGTGCTTTGTATAAGTGATTACTATGAAGGATGCTTTTATGATACTATCCTTGACAATAACCTCTTCTAGTATGTGTTTTGATAATGTTGAGAATAATTATTCATATTCAACAAACTTATCATGTAATAAATTGCATTTGTTTTAACAAATCCTCATGCACATGAATGTGTCTTTCTTTGCATTGTTCAAGTTAAATACATAGGCTTTGAGTTGCAATTCCAACCTTTGATCCTTTCTCTTGAGATCTACCATCTTACAAATGGCTAGTATTAGCTTAGGCCTTTGTAGTGTATCCATAAAATTTTACAATATGCATCCAAGGGAGCCCAACTCTATTCACATTTATGGGGGCTCGTGTTTTACATGAATCTTAGATATTGAATAAATTTTTGACATTTTAAGAGAGAGATCTAAAATAGTTCCAAAATTTGTTTGTGATAAATATCGACTCTCACTTGGTTGTTCTCTTTAGTAATGGCTACCTTTCATTGTGTGCTTTTATTTCCCCTCCATTTTCCTTTGTCATTCCTTAGATCTTCTTGTTACTTTCTCTTGTTCCACCATAATTATGGCACTTGTGGTAGATTAGTATTGAGGCCATGGCACTTGTGGTAGGGTAAAGGGGGATCTATAGGAATTGATTAGTCATGAGCAAGGATATAGGTGGATGTTGATGGGAGAGTCGCATGACATTTGTGCACCTAAAACTTTGTGCTCTCCTTAAGGGGGTCACAAATAGGAGGAGTGCAACTGCATGTGTTATTGGGAGATGCATCTAACTCTTGATCATAATGGATTTTTAAAGCATGAGACTTGCATAGATTTTGGGAGAGACAATACCTTGGCTCAATGGCTTCTCGACATACATATGCTCTAGGGACATTATAGTGGTCCTATTAGTACCATGGATTTGGTTTTCAATATCAACTTAGGGTATTAAATGTTTATCTCATAAGAGTAATGTTAGTGTTTAGCCATGCAAGAAATACTCATTTTGGATTTAATGAAAGGCATGGCAATTGAATTTACACATAGCAAAACATATGCTTGCATATGAAGACTATATATAACATCTCTATTTGAAAAATATAAATCAACCTTTCACTCTTATAGAGGGCTTAATGCTTTCGCTTAATGAGTAATAACAACACTTGAAAAAGCCCTTTTAACTCCCACAATATCAACGTAACACATCCTCATGGTGAAAGTTTTTACCTTGGGGTAGAGACCTTAAATTTTAAGGTGAGATGGTTTATCTTTTGTTTGTTGGTTGGTTGAGGCCTTACAGTAGCCTCTATAGAGGATTTGTGATACTATACACTTAGGAGGAGAGAGCCTAGGCCTTGAGATTGTTGCCCTTGTGAGAGAGGTGCAAAATCAAGTGCACTGTGTACAATGCATTATGTATAGTGCATGATAGCAAGAAAACTCTAGTAATTACCTTGCCACTTAAAGTTGCTGTCACATGATGTGTAGGTGCAAGGTCACTACCTTGGGTTAGGGCCTTTGACTACCTAGATGGGTTCTTACTTTAAAGCTTTGAAGATCAAGAATGATGGACTATGACTTTTATAGGCATAAGAAAACCATACTGCACATGTGGCTATATGGTTGCAAGCTGTAGGAACTTCATTTCGAGGATAGAATTAATGGATTCATTGGTGGTTGTGGATTGAGCATAGGTAACTAGTTGGTCCTTTGAAGCTTAACTATGGAGTATGAGATCCATATGCTTCTAACGAAAATGTTTAATGATTTAGAGGAGGAGAGAATGCATTCAGGTCATAACATGTTAAAATGTTGAGTGCATGACAGTAGTATAGTGAGTACAATTGATGCTTCAATAATTGTCAACATCCCACCACCTCTATACACTACTCATAACCTACCACCACTCCCATCCACCCTCACTACTTTGCCTATAGCCACCTCTATCTAGGTTGATGACTTGCTTGTGATTGCCATCAACTACTTGCCAAAACTACTAGACCATTGATATTATGGAGATTAGGAAAAACATAAAATTTTAGCTTAATGCTATTTTCATCTTTACATATTATATTTAAAGTCTCTCCATAAGTTTGACTTCTTATATTTTACTAAATCTTGCATTTTAGATGATTTTAAATAGGGGTAAGCATGCAACAAAGGCAAACAAGCATAGTGAGCAAACTTTGGGGTGAAGCCTAACTGCTTTTGCAATTGAAACAGAGTGTGTTGATTAAGAAGCAACCCTTACAAGTTGCCTTGAACAAGAGGCTTATCAGTATAAAGACACACATCTAACGAGAGACACACTCTTGGGATGGCGCTTGGGCTCCACAACCACAGGCTCTTGATGTTCTATTTTTGTAGGTTTTCAAAGCTTCATGCTTACGTTACTTCATAACAGAGCTTTGGCAATCCCAAATCATGGTGCTTTTAAATATTTTTTAAAATCATGCATCATCTTTTCATCATATACTTGTGAGGATATGCACGGATAGTTAGGGTTTATAGAATATTATTCCAAGAGCATGGGTGAGTGCTTGACCATTAATGGTAGCAATGATGTAATAAGTAGAGGAGTTAACTATGAGTATTGCTTTGTAAAGCCCTTAAGAACTGGAGATAATAAAGGGATGCATCCATCCAATTAAAGGCTAAGCATGTGACTATGATATGAGCTTTGCAAGCATCCATGTTGTTTCTTGTTACATCCACCACCAAGTATGACAACATCGAGAGAAGAAGATTCAGAAGAAGAAGGAGAGAGAGAAGATGGATAAGAGCTTCACCACACTGAATCCCTTGCCCTCTTGCAACCTCACAACCTTATATAGAACTCCAAACTCAAACCTCTTACCACCACAAATAGGAACAAGAAGAAGAAAAGCAAGAAGAAGATGCAGAGCTTCACTTTCCCTCAATCCCTCACTCAACACACCTCTCATTCTCTCCCTCCCTCACTCTCAATAATAGAATAGAAGAAAAGAATGGCTACCAAATAGTTGCATTAATAGAGCTCTCAGAGCATGGATGTGCCAAAAGGGCAAATAGAACTAAGAACTCCCACCCTTATATAGACCAAAGTTAGGGTTAGGGTTAGGTTACTTCTCTAGCATGGCACCTTGTTTACGTTTTAGGGTTTGCATCCCTTTTGCATTTAAGGGTTTTCATGATTGTGAATTAGCTTTTGCACCCTTTGTTGGGCGTCTTGCTTTATGGGATCTAGGCTGACCAATCCTTTAAGCATGCATGCATCTTAACCTAAATAGACCTAACCTACACTATTGTAAGTACAAATTCACGTGTGCAATCCACTCAAACAAGAATTACACGTGTGACAAATACAACTGTGGGTGATAAATACAATGTGCATGGGAGTATTGAGCTCGAAAATCACAAAATAATACAATCATGAATATAACATGTCTATGTAGTATCATAAATACAAGTATCCATACATAGTATACTAAATCACACAAAAAATAATACCCTTCAAAAAAATAAATAGTGCACTTGTGCTTTCACTTTGACCTTCTTTAATTTTACCTATCACATTTTTTGTTAACATTATTGCCCTTTGAGATGAGTGCTAGTCCCATGGTACTTACGTCAAAGGTAGATGTGGAATGTTGGGATGGCCAATGAATTAGCAACCCTAATGAAGGAATATTGAGTGTTGTTAATGAAGAATTGGTAGTGCTAAAGATGATATTCATGTGGATGGTACAAATGATCTTGTAGGCGGTATGGGGGATGGTAGCTAATATGATTACTAGTGACACTCTTATAGAAGATGGTGTTGTGAATGGTAGTACACACTCGACTAATGGTCCTTCTGGTTGGATATAGCTTGAATGGTCACTAAAAAAGAATAGGAGGTGGCAAAAGTTGGAAGAGTTGGTAGAGATATAGACATGATGACTCCATGAACATTTGTACACACAAAGGAAAACCACATGTGCATTCACTTCCTAAGGGAGAGTGCTAGTCATATGTTTGTGCACATGACATATAATATCCTTGGTGGTTTAGGAGATGGGTCAAACTTCGAGGCAAGCTAGAAGTGTTGTCCCACATTTGAGGATCCAAAATTGTGAATAGTTATGGTGCAAATACTATGTGAGTGCACATGCATACATAGGTGAATACATAGTTAGAAGATTGTGTCATGAGTTCTTATGTTGATGATAACTAATGAAGCAAATCTTGCACTATGGAAGATGGAAAGAATTATTGTTGTTGAAGGGAAATGAGTTTTTGGGAAGATTTTGGAAAAATTTTCAGATGGAGTTTAATCCAATAAGCTCTTAAAACACATGGTTTTTTATTGGATCAAGTACATGTGGTAGTTGATGCAATTGAGCCCTTTCTACTTGAAATACCTTTTCCTTTCTTTGAAATTGATTTGTTGGCCCTAGATGAATGAAGTGGAAAGGAAAAAAAGTGCAAGTGACTTAAGGAAGCATGTCTAATCAAGGTGATCTGAGACTCCCTAAGTATGCCATGACCTTGATGTATCCTAGGTAAACATGGGAGATGTTAGGAAGAGGGCTAAGGTTTTAGGGATAGAGCTAGCCAACCAAAGCCACTAAACACATCTAGCTTGAGGACTAGTTCTTGTGAGTGCATATGTCCTTTTTTTACATTTTCTACTTTTTTTCCTAGGTATGTAACCTTACAAAGGCAAGTCGATCTATGAAAGATCTAAATATTGACCACAAAGAGTAAATTTGGGGCAAAGAGTAAAGTTGTGCACATATTGAAGATTGAATATTGAGCTTGAACAATAAAAGCACAATGCTTCATTGTTGTTGAAATTATTGGTGAAGAAGAACGAAACTATTGATGAAGACTTCGGCTCTCGTTGATGAAGCAATTTGCAACTCCTCTTGCAGAAGCAAATGACCATTGCATATTGTCATTGAGAGATGCCATGGTTGAAGAAATTGGGATGCCATTATCAATGGCTCTTTGTTATCATTGTCTCTTATTGGAATCTCTCAAATGATCTTAGTAGCTTGATGTTTTGATGATATGTTGTCTGGGTACTTTTGGGACTTGATATTTTTAGGAAAGTTTTTGGTGTCTTCAAGACTTGGATCTTCATTATTGGGATTTGTCATGGAATCTATCATGCTCTTGCATTCACTTGATGAAACTTGAAGAGTACAATGCGGTGGAATGGATAGAAACAAGTGATGACAACTTTGTTATGTTTTACCATCATACCTAGAACAAAAGTTTAGAGCTCTTACCTTTGATCTTGCCCTCAATAAGATATAGGATTGTTCCAAAAGTTAGAGAAGCTTTGGTTCTTGCTAGTGCAACACATTGAGTGAAGCAATAAAATACATATAGGATTAACTAGGGCTAGTTATATACAAGAGTTAATGTTTTTCCTTTTCAGTTTTGGGAATCCATTAGTTGTAGAAATTTAGGTTGTACTCCAATTTCCCATGAGTAGCCAAGTCAGTTGGTTTGGTATATAATCCACAAAGTTAAATATTCAAATTACTAGCAAGGAAGGGTCTACAAAGTAACTAGCTATATATAATTCCTCTTTAATTAGAATCTGATCAATTAGTAAGTGATATTGTAGTTGTTATGGCACGTCAAGATTCCAAGCCAAGATGATAGGCCTTAATGAAGTGGTCCTATAGTAAGTTGGGTCAAATTGAGGTGTAGGTCCTTTACCATCACTACAAATATTTGCCTTGGGAGGATCCACATTTATAAATAGGTGGCTACCTAGCCACTCCCCTAATACCTTGTTTTGTAGGTTATCCTAGTTCTTCCTAGCCTCCATCCATCAAATACTTCATTCAACCTATTGCTTGGTCATCTCTAGCTATTGCCCTTTAGCCTAGAAACTCCTTTAGGTTGCATTTTGCCCTAGCTTGCTAATGCCATCATCATCTACAATAGGTCTTTTTTTGTTTTCCACACTTTTCTTCATCAATCGTAGATCTGACTATAGTGGTTAGAGGAGTTTGTTGTAAAGAAATGCTCTAACACACAATGAATGCCAATGAATGGATGATAAATATAATATAATGCTTAATGTAACAAACACAAACTGTGCATTGAAGAATACTGAACCTTGAACTCTCCGCAAAGTCGTGCCTTTTTGACTAAGTCTCTAAGACCACATCGTGAATTGTCTATAAGGAAGATCAGGGCATAGCTTGAGTACACCTCTGTGTTAGAATGCTGCTTGTAATCATCTAATCCAAAAAAAAAAGGAGAAGGAAAAGAAAAAGAAAGAGAGAAAATAAAAATAAAAAAGAAAAAAGGAAGAAAGAAAAAGGTGGAAACATTGGATCCCCCCCAAAAGCATCTTGAGTGCCACAATCACTACACCTAGGGTTTCCATACCTAGCCCATTCCCCCATTGCACATGCTTAGGGCACATCAAGGGTAGGACATTCTCCTAGACCTGTCTCCCTAAGAGACGCACTGCATATACAATGATGCATGAATTGGGTTCTCAAGTATGGGACACCACCAAGGCTGCATCAAGGAGAGGGCACAACGAAATAAACCCATCCAATGACATCCTCAAACTTGAGGATAGGTCCACCATCTTTGGCTTCTCCAAGGAGGATCCACCCAACACCATTTTTAATTTCAAGGGTAGATCCACCACTGGCCAACCTTAAGACGGGGTTTGCCTTAACACCATCGTCAATTTCAAAGGCAGACCTCCACCACAACCAGCTCCCTAGAGGGATTCACTCCAACACCATCTTTAATTTCAAGCATGAATCCCTCCAACACATCCTCAACCAGGGCTTGTATACAAACTCAAAAAGCCACCCGACTACCCCATCACCACCATCCAACTCACCACCCAACAGTGCCATGGGATTAACACTCAGCTAGGAGGGGGGTAATGTTTACTGCAGAGAAGAGAAAGTGGAAAAAGAGGCATCAAGAGGAAAAGTGAAAGGTGGAAAAAAGGAAAAGATGCCTCACAAGGGAACTGACTTGGAAAAAATCCAAAAGCATGGAAACAACTAGTAGGAGTCCAAGGCACAACCATGGAAGCTGCAAAAGAGCCAAAAGCAAGAAGGCACACCTCTAGATATAAAGGTGCAACCAAATTTTTTGTAAAAGAGCACTAGGCTCCCCCCTTTGCAATTTGTAATCATGGACGGGGTGGTAGGACTAATCTAGGAAGTTAGGGCAAAGGGGGATGATCGCCCAAGGGAAAGAGGGCATGTAGATAAGCCAAAAAGTTAATGAAAACTTTGATTCTTGGTGTGTGGCAAGAAGCTTCTTCTTCTTCTTCTCCTCTTCTTGCCTTCTTGTGTGTGCTTGAGTGAGGGAGTGTGAGAGAGTGAGGGAGTGAGTGTGTGAGAGTGAGGGATAAAGGAGAAAAAGCTCCCCATCTCCTCTCTTCATCTTCTTCTCTTCTCTTCTCTTCTCTTGCGAGGCTATGGAGGACGGAGCTTGACAAAGAGGGATTGAGGTTGCTCAAGCTTGCATAGAGGATCATGGAGCTACTAGTGTGCATGGGAGAGGAGGGTACTCGATCAGGCATTAAGGTAAGCTCACTACACCCCATAGGTAGGGAGAGCACATTGGCTATGTGAGAGGTAGGCATGGCCGCTCGACTTGAAACGCTTGACTAATAAGTGGTTTGAAGGTCTTGGGGGCTGAGCGAGAGAGCTCCCTTCAATTAACACTAATACTAAAGTGCAAGCTTAAATTAGTAAACCACTTCATATTAAGCTTCTTTCATTTTTTGTAATATTCGTACATCCACTTATAAGCACACAACTGCCTTGTCTAAAACATCTTGTATTAAACTTGCCTACATTGAGCTATCATTGGCCTATTGTAAAGGATTAAACACTACTACTTGCACGTAGCAAGGGAGTAAGACCTTCTTATGGCCTCAGCCTCCTATGTTGACATTCATCCACAAATCTGAAATTTTGACAAAAATGATTTTCATCCATGGCAAGTGCTTATCAAATACAAGATGATGGAAAGGAGTTATTGGCCTCTCATCCCAGGGACTAGACCTATTAATCCTTCCAACCTGGAAGACAATCAATGAGCTCAGGCTATTATCATGCTCCACCTTGATGAATCTTTAATACAACATGTAGATCACCACTCTACTGCCAAGGGAAAATGGGATGGGTTGGAAAAACTCTATGGTGCACGTGGAAAAAATTCATAAAATTTTCTTAAAATTGATTTTTTCAGCCTAGAATATAATGAAGGGGAGGATCTGGGAAAATTTATATTCCATATGAAGGGACTTATGGCCCAATTGGCTTCTAGACAAAGCACAAGTAGAACTTGATGCCATTGCTATCCTTTTGAAGGAATGTGAAAAAGGTTTTTGAAGGCACACAAATCTCTTTGGAATGAGAAAAGAGTAAAATATCAATGGTATCAAGATGGTAACAAAGCAAAGGTATACACCATTATCTACATTAATTCACCATAGAAAGCCTTCTAATCACATCAATGCAATACGTGCTCACTCTTCCCTGATTCTGTAGGCCTTGAGGGTTGAGTGAGAGAGCTCCCTTCATTTTGGTTCTGTTGTTGGAATCAACGGATTTGAGCCTTAAGCGCCACACGCTTCAAATTGATCATGGAAGTAGGGTTTCACCCCCAAATCGATGCTTGAGGTAGATAGGAGGTTTAGGAGTGTTAATCATAAAAAACAAGTAACTATTTTTGGGTTTGGATGTGTAGATTAGTAGGCTAAAGAAGCACGAATGTTATCTTGTGATTTTTATTTATATTGGGTAGGATAGAATCAAAACAGTGTGAGCACACAATAGGGTTTTTGCTGCTGTATAACAAGCTGAAACATGGAAAAGAAGGGCAAAAAATGAAAGGACTTTCCAGATAGCAACAAAGACATACGAAGGAGGGTTTTGCATATCTTGATCATAATGAGAGCTTTAGAATTGAGTGCCACAATCGCTCCTCATAGCAGATCTCACACTCTCTCTCAAGCTCTCTCTCTCTCTTAATCTCTCAAAGGAAAAATGAGGTCTCTCTTGCCATCCTTGGCTTCTTTTTGCCCTACCCAGGTCCGCATTCACCTTAATCTTGCTCCTCCATGCTTAAAGAAGTCATGCAAAATCATTGTGTTGCACCTCGTGGACCACTGTGTCTAGATTTGACTCCTAGAGTTGGGCAATCGGACCATCTGACTGGGATGTCAGACCATCCGACTCTAGGAGTTGGACCTCAACCCCGGGTCTGATCAGACCACCCATCCAGTCGGACACTTTTGGGTGTTCGATCGGACACCCGCTTGTTCGATTAGACATGCGCCCAATCGGACCTGGCATATCAATCGAACCTAGTAGGAATTAGACCGCTTTTGGGAGTTAGACCACCATAGTTGGGGACCGTTTGACTCTAAAAGTCAGACCACCCAGAATCAGACAGAGTCTAGGAATCAGACCAACAGACTAGAGCAAAAAACTCTGAGCCATGACCACATCCACAACTCACAGCCAGTTAGCTTAGATCCTAAAAAACTCGTAGAAGCCCACCCTAGCATGCCAAAGCCAGAAACTAGCAAAAACCACAATTGAATGGCCTAGAGGCAACCTCTAACAACCCGGCCGATTAGACTTGTAGCCCAAAGTTGGCCTCTAGACTATAACCCAGCCTTGATAGAGTGTAGAGGGAGTAGCATAAATCTCGAACAATCCTTAGTGCTTAAAGCCATACTAGGTCGTAGACAAGCTAAGGGGGTAGCCACACTTGTATGATTATTTTGTTTTGTTTGCGCACCCCACAATGATTTCTTTTACACAAGTGCACCAAACAAACAGAAAGCCTGATTTTGCACTGTGCACAATAGAGCACCCAATAGTGAGTGTACATAAGTTGAGGACTATTTTCAATAACAAAGAAACACACTCATATGTAATAACTTGAAGGAACCTACCAATAGGAGGAGACCCCAAAGCATAGTCGGGTGGCTCAGAGCCCCATTGATAGGACCTTCGGAGAAGGCAATAGGACCGATAGGACAACAAGATTGAGGGCAAGGTGCTATTTGAGCTACTCGGACTGATTGATAACTCTATGGAGTGGGAGGCAAAGACAATGTCAGGAGTGAACACAAACCCGAGACTGGACTTGGGTGAATTCCCAATTGCAGTTCAAGACATGGTCCAGGAGTACGACCTATTAAGCACGACAATAATCCATGGTAGGCCAATAGAGGAGGTAGTGGCAAGCCTAGAGGAAGAGAGGAAAGCAATTAGGAAAGTGTTGCGAGGCATATCTGCCTACAACCGCGAGTAGAGAGCTAGGAAGCTATAGCAGGACATAGATGTGCACGAAGCTCGACGCGTGCTAGCATTAGCCGGTAGAAGCAAGGCATGACCAAACATCGAGAGGGAGAGGGCACTCAAGGCAGACCTCAAGCTGAGCGAGCTTGTGACCAAGCAGCTCATGGACAACACAACTACTGAATGGAGTGGAGTAGCGCTAGCGACCTCGCTACTCTTAGGCCTAGGAATTACTTAAGGGGCGAAGAGCTAATAAAAAATCCCTACAGTAGCTAAGTAGCTGGACAAGTACTAGCCTAGTAGCGACATGTATACCTTTGTGGAGTAGTTTGAGCAAGTTTGCGAGGCCAATAGGACCTTTCTCAACGATCCCAGGCTTTTGGGCTTTGCTTAGGTGATAAAGGTAGGACGTGGTACAGTAGCTTAGATGTGACAAAGCAAGTGAACTTTACCCGACTAAAAGATCTCTTCATTAAGAGATTCTTGGAAGCGGGGTACTTCGACAACCTCATAGTTCGACTGATGAATGTCAGTCAAAGGGACAAGAAGGACATAAGAGACTACATCACTCATGTGCACAGCCTCTTCAAGAGAATCCCTGCGAATGAGTGACCCATTGAAAGAGCTATCTCCATCGTATTCATAAACGAAATCCACAGCAAGGAATTGTACAAAGCCTTAGCAAGCAACTCTAGCTTGCAACGAGACATGCTAGCTAGGGTCTTTGACAAAGCAATTAGGGTGGATGACCAGCTGAGAGAGAGGAGCTCTCGAAGCTCGAACTGCGATAACCACTGTAACTCTAGTTAGAGGACCTCGGAGAGGACCACAACCTCTAGCAAGAGATCAACCCCTAGCATGCAGAACAAGGGGAAGAATATAGATCAAGGCCAGGAGCTAGCCAAGGTGAGAATGGAGCTAGCATGACTGCAAGAAGTGGTGAGGAAACTAGCACGATCGCACATCCAATGTGTGCATTATGGCAGCAACCACCTTTCGACCGAGTGTCAGGATCCTAGATCTAGGCTTTGCGTGAATTGTGGTAGGTTCAGCCATGATGCCATGCACTATAGGTTGCCTAGGAGATTCAGATATGTCCATAAGTACAATATGCCATACATAGGGAATAGGCCGCTAAATTTCTTTGGAAGAGGAGCCCAACTGGTGCTCCTAGCACCAAACAACACGAAACCAGCCATCCCTAGGATGGAGATCAACCCGACAGGCATATCTAGGCCACCAGGACCCTACGTAACCCATCCACCGAGTGATGCTCCAGTCCATTATGTGGATGAGCCTAATGAGGACAAAGCCTACGTGAACCCTTATGTCTCGTACAATGAAGAGGGCAATCTAGTTCTGATGGATGGAAATAAGTAGAGGTAGGGGCAGAGGATTTGCAGGGCCAACCCACAATCCAAGGACTTGTGGTCACCCAGGCCATATCTCATCACACTGTCCAAAGAGAGAATAAGCAAATAGGAAAAAAGCTGACCTCATATGTGTTTAGTGCGGCATCACTCATCTCTTCACAGATTGCCCTAGAAGGAAGCCATCCTCTAGCTCGACAATCATACCATCAGTGCCTTTGGGGTTGTTCGGAGTTGAGACATTCGACAGCTAGGACACACCCATCCTGCTGCATGTCATGACCAGAGCACAAATGAAGTAGGCATGCATATCATTGCCTGGGCCTAGCAAATTATATGCAGCCTCAATAGGAAAGAACAGCCGAAGGATAAGGAAGAAACAGACTGATGCAAAGGTCACCCTTAAGACTGAGGATGCAACAATGCTAGTGACTGGCAAGAAGATCACAGATGTAGAGGCAGAGACCACTGCTCCAAACAATGGCAGAGAAAGGGAGTGCCAAGGTAGGGGAATATCCTCACCCTGGGTGCCAACTTGAGGCAATAGCCAAAGTCAAGGAGTGGGTAAAGGAAGCCTAGGAGCACCTCAAGGATGTTGAGCCTATCTTAGAGGATGAGATCGAGGATCTCTTTAGCATGAGCACACCAGTCTCACTTGCACAACCAAGGTCGAGAGAGATGCACCCATGCCACAAGTGGTGCCACTAGGCCAAGTTTAGATGCTACGAGCCAGCCAGTCAGTCACCAATGGCCAATAAGCACAAACCTAGGAGAGAAGGAAGCAAGCAATAACCTCCTCGCAACATTAGTGACCATCCTAGTGACTCTGAGTTTAGGAGACCTACTCAAGCAGCACTGCATGCTATGGCAAGAGTTGAAACACTCGGTGAAAGAATTAATGGAGCATGCTAGCGTTGACTTGCAGGATCATGATGCATCCATGCAGATACCTAGCTTGACGCTACACTCAATGCCAAAGTCAATACATGTTAATGCTTTCTAGTAGGAAGGCACTGAGATGCATGCAATCTTGCCTATCCTAGCCCTAAGAGATGTAACACGAAATGGAATCGTAGATACTGGGGCAGGAGTGAGTATGTTGAGCCATACTATGCTCCAGACTTGGGAAAACCCGCCTGTCAAAACCGCTAGGTTCAATGTCACTCTAGCTAACGGAATGAAAGTTAGCCCATTTGAAGTCTTGAAGAATTGGCCAGTGAAGATCGTGGATGTCTAGTTCTATGTGAACTTCATTGTCATGAAGGGAGTGGGCTATGACATTTTGCTAGGCTGACCCTGGATGAGGAACACTCGAGTTGTTGAAGACTGGGGCAATGGTCTAATCTTCTTAGAAAATCTAATAGAAGCAGTGAGAGTCAAGATGGACACTTGAAAGACAACCCCTGTTGACCTAGATGCCATCTTTGCCATGCTTAAGGGTGATGTGCCAGTAAAGAAATCGTACATGCCATTAATCGAGTACATCCGTTGCCCTAAGGATGAGTGAGATTGGATGCATGTCCTAGCGACCATCAATCTCCCATTCTCAGATGAAGAGGAGACATACAAACACACTGCAAAAACTGTGTGAGTGTGTCAAAGAAGGAGCCCACTGTGCCACTCTGCATGATGGCCAAGAGCTCAAGCAGTCAACTAAGGCCTATCTCTTTCTATATCCCTAGCAATAGGTTGAAACTTTACAAGATCCTAGAATACCTAATAGGTAGATTGGCTAGTAATCTTGTTGCTAATCTTGTCAAGAATCGCATGGTGGGGGGACTTGCTCAAGATGCTGCACCGAACACACACAGAATGCACAAGGAGAAGCTCACTCAAGAGACAAGAAGAGAGATGGAGGCCAAAACGTTTTCTTGATGGTTTCTTCTTCTTCTTCCACACACTTTACAATGTACACAAAGTATAGATAAGATACAACATAAAGGAAAGTGGCCTACTAAGTTAAACAATGCATAACCGACTACATTAGTCAACTGGCGCTATAACTATGCTAGCTGTAAATAGGTGTAACAACCTGAATATAATAAGTAATGAGTCAGTGGCCATGTGAGAGTCATAATGACCACCGACGTGCTAAGTGTAGACGTGCGGACCCATCTAATCAGGCGGTCCATCATTAATGTCCGCATGTGTTGAGCTTGTCATCTCAACACTCCCCCTCAAGCTCAACTGCATCTCTGCAACTCCAAGTAAGCTTCGAAACTTTTGAAGCTTCTCTGTACCCAATGCCTCCGTGAAGATGTTAGCTATCTGATCCTGTGTGCTGACATACACCAAGTCAATCTCACCTGCTAGTACCTTCTCTCTCACAAAGTAGTAGTGTACCTCAATATGTTTTGTCCTGGCATGGAACACAGGGTTCTTAGCCAATTGTATACTGCTCATGTTGTCACAATAAATGACAACTGGACCTTCCACCTACACATCTAAATCAGCCAATAACTTTTGTAGCCATACTACCTCACATGCTGCAATAGCAGCACCTCTATACTCAGCCTCTGTACTTGACAAAGCAACTGTAGATTGCTTTTTGCTGCTCCAAGTAACTATTGCAGTACCAAGAGAGAACATGTATTCGCTAGTAGATCTTCTATCAGACATACTACCAGCCCAATCTGCATCTATGTATCCAAACACCTGTACATTTGTACCTGCCTCATAGAAAAGTCCATAATGTAATGTGGACTTCACATATCTCAATATGCGTATGACTGCATCCAAATGTGGCTTTCTAGGTACTTGCATAAACTGACTCACAAGACCAACAACGTAGCTCAAGTTTGGCCTTGTAATGGTCATGTAGATCAAACTCCCCACTGGGGTCTTCTGTCTCATCCCCAACATTAGCACTCAACTTTACATTTTGCTTCAACGGGACTGAAAGTGGTTTGCATGCTGTCATACCATACTTGGACAACATATCCAAGCCATACTGTCTTTGGGACAGCCATATACCATCATCACATCTGATCACCTCAATGCCAAGGAAGTACCTTAGCTCACCTAAATCCTTCATCTCAAAATTCTTCTTTAAAAAGTCCTTGACTTTAGCAATCCCACTATCACTATCACCTGTAATAATCAAGTCATCCACATAGATGACTATGATGACCAAACCTGCATCTCCCTTTCTCACATAAAGTGAGTGATCAACATCAGAAACATAAAAGCCAATATTGACAAGATACTCTTTGATCTTGTCAGACCATGCTCTAGGTGCTTGCTTGAGCCCATAGAGCGCCTTCTTCAACCTGCACACATACGTGGGATGCTCTAAATCTTCATAACCTGGCAGGTTGATCCATATACACTTCTTCCTGCAAATCACCATGAAAGAAGGCATTCTTCACATCCATTTGCTACAACTCCAACCTTTGGTTGCTGCCAAAGAAATCACACATCTGACAGTTGCCATCCTAGCAACTGGACTGAAGGTTTCTTCATAATCTATGCCACATATCTGGGCATAGCCTTTTGCAAAACCACCCTAGATTTGTACCTACTAAGAGAACCATCAGCATTGTGCTTAATCTTATAAACCCACTTGCATCCAATAGCTTTCTTGCCCTTCAGCAATGATACTAGATCCCAAGTCTTATTGGCCTCTAATGCAGCCATCTCCTCATCCATTGCTGCATCCCAATGAGTATGACCAACAACATCCTCAAAACAAGTGGGCTCAACATCCTCAACTAGTTTCACCATATAAGCATAATGGTGAGTTGCATAACCTTTAAAACCAAATCTTTTAATAGGGTATCTGACCCTGCTAGATCTGCGTACCACCGGATCACTCAATGGAGCCTTTACATTACTATGAGCTCTTTGTACACTTGGTATCCTGACAGAAGGAATACCAAGCTCATCATCCAAGCTCTCTGAGCCACTGGAGTCTCCATCAAGAACTGCATCAATGCTATCTGACACTTTATTCTTTCCTTTGTCTTTACCTGTAGTGCTACTAGATGCACTTGAAGATGTAGAGCTACTCCTTAGTCTCCCAGACCAAGGACTACCAGATGATGTCTCTGGTCCACTAAGAGTCCATGATTCTTGCTTTTCAATGTGCACACGAGTGTCATGATCTTCATCATCATCCAATGCATCACCACTAGATATATACCAACTGCTCATTTCATCAAATATGACATCCATGCTCACTCTGAACTTACATGTGACAGGGTTATAACAGCGATACCCTTTCTGCTCTAAAGAGTATCCAATAAAGACACATTTTTTTGCCTTTGGATCAAGCTTCTTCCATAGCTCATTTGGTACATGAACATATGCAACACAGCCAAATACCTTTAAGTGCAATACATCAGGCTTCTTGCCAGTAAAGCATTCTTCAGGAGTCATCCCATGAACTACAGCTGTGGGAGTTTTGTTCATAATATAAACAGCAGTATGAACAGCCTCACACAAAAAATGCTTAGGCATATTCTTTTCAGCCATCAAGGGGCGTGCAACTTCTGCAATATGCTTGTTTTTCCTTTCTGCAACCCCATTTTGCTGTGGGGTATACCTGCATGTGAACTATCTCTTTATCCCATGAGGCCTCAGAAAATCACTGAACTCATTCGAGAGGTACTCTCCCCCTCCATCTGACCTCAAGCACTTTACTTTCAAGCGTGTTTCTCTTTCAACTGTAGCCTTGAAAGTTCTAAAGTGCTCAAACGCTTCACTTTTTTCCTTCATAAAATATACCCACAGCTTTCTAGAACAATCATTAATGAATGTGACAAAGTATGAACTGCCTCCAAGAGATACATTTTGTGTAGGCCCCCAAATGTCTGTATGCACAACATCAAGGATATTTCTGCTTACATCTCTGTCATGTTGTCTTGCCTACTTACCAAATTGACATGCTTCGCATACCTTATGAAATTCTGCAACTCTAAATGTAGGCAAACCTGTAACCAACCCTTTGGACTGCATTAATTTCAGCCTTTGTACATTTGCATGTCCAATGCGTTTGTGCCAAATTTCAATATCTGCAACAACACCTTTTCCTTTAGCATATATAGTAGCATTCATAGTAGGAATTCCAATATCCAAAGTAAGCATACGTCCGACTCTACTTCCCTTTGCAACTAACCTGCACTTGTCATCGAAGTCTTCTACAAAGCAACCCTTTGCATTAAATCTGACTTGTAGCCCTTGCTCTACCATTTGACCGACTGACACCAAGTTCTTTGTAATAGATGGCACATGTAATACATTTGAATAACTCTTTGTCTTACCATCATGCAAGGACAAGGAAACTTTTCCAATGTGCGAAATTGGGTGGCATGAATCATCACCCGTCTGCACATAACCTGCATTTTGCAAATCCTGCATCTCTCCAAACCATTCTGCATGGTTGGTCATATGATTGGATACATCTGAATCAACATACCAAACATCATCATGTGTTCCCTTTCCTGTAACAGCATTCAGCATATGCTGCATAACAAACAAACATTCATTTTTGTCTTCATTTTGTCATGAAGACGATGCATAGTTTCCTTGCTACAACTTACCACTACGAATATCATCTTTCTTAGCATAACATTGGGCTGCAATATGAGATGTTTTGCCACAGTAGTGACACACAATACCAGAGTTGTTAGAACCTCTATTTTGCCATCCACCTCTTCCTCTAAAGCTCCCCCTGCCTCTAAAGTTACCACAACCTCCTGAAACCTGCATATCGCCAAATTGTTGATTCAATCTGTTTTGCTGGTTGTCACTAGCACGTCTTGTACTATGGCCTCTTGAAGAGAACCTACCACGTCCCCTTCCTGAACTCGAGTAGAAAGCTTGGACCTGTTCAACACTTCTTTCAAATGTCTCACTTTGCATGTTGATCTCTTCAGTGATCATAAGGGAGAGCAACTCATCGAAATCTGGAAATGGCTTTTTGACATATACAGAAGTTACAAAAGACTTCCAAGCCTTTTCATTGTTAAGTCCACCCAAGGTAGACGACACCAAATCATCATCATCGGGCATTGCATCAATCGCTGCCAAGGCATTTGCAATGCTCCTTACCTTCAGTGCATACTCATTGATAGATATCTTCCCTTTCTTCAATGTATTCAACTCTTGCTTGAGTTGAACCTTTCGTGCCTTTGTATTTACGGAAAACATACTTTCAAGTATGGTCCAAGTTGCATATGAATTCTCTACATTTCTGATATGTCCCAGCATATTATTGTTAATTACTGCAGACAGCCAATACATGACCTTTTTGTCTTTTTCATTCCATTCCTTCCGTGCCTTTGTCTCTTCTGCAGTTGGAGGATCACTCACCTCTGGCTCCTTTTCTTCACCTGACACAAACTCGTAGAGGCCTTTTCCAATAAGGAAGTTCGTGACACGGAACTTCTATGAAGGGTAGTTGTTCTTGTCGAGCTTCTCAATGATGGGATTTCCACTGTTTTATGCCATTATCACAAAACTAATACCAAACAGCAAGCAAATCTTCTGCAACCCTCGACTTGTAGTGCACAGCAATATACCAGACATCCTTTTTCACTATCTGCTCCACAATATGTGCAATTTGCAACCAGTTTGCATATAAACCTTGTGTTTATTCGCTGGTAAACGCCTTTGAACTTACAGATCTGAAATTTGTAACATGTGCACCTGTATACGGCAGACACAACTGAAATTGCAGGGTATCTCAAACTGCTGTCCACAACTTTGCGGCTCTAAAACAGGGCCTGAAATGACCTCAGATTGGCCTTCGCACACACCAAATCTCACTGCAATTTGAGATTTTTGCTCTGCCCTGCTTCTAGTGCCTCCACAGGCACTGTCTCTAAGAGAAGAAGTAGAGAATGGAAGAGCTTCTTACCCATTGCTTGCTTGCTCGAATCCTTGGCTCCTCTCCTTTTCTTTAGCCTTGAAAACCAGCCTCAATTATTGGTGCAGCTCTGATACCATGTCAAGAATCGCGTGGTGGGGGGACTTGCTCAAGATGTTGCGCCGAACACACACAGAATGCACAAGGAGAAGCTCAATCAAGAGATAAGAAGAGAGATGGAGGCCAAAACGTTTTCTTGCTGGTTTCTTCTTCTTTTTCCACACACTTTACAATGTACACAAAGTATAGATAAGATACAACATAAAGAAAAGTGGCCTACTAAGTCAAACAATGCATAACCGACTACATTAGTTGACTGGCGTTATAATTATGCCAGCTGTAAATAGGTGTAACAACCTGAATATAATAAGTAATGAGTTAATGACCATGTGAGAGTCATAATGACCACCGACGTGCTAAGTGTAGACGTGTGGACCCATCTAATCAGGTGATCCATCATTAATGTCCGCATGTGTTGAGCTTGTCATCTCAACGAATCTCAAGCCCCTTAGAGATTTGTTTGAAAAACCTAAGTGGAAGTGGACTAAGGTGCATGATCTAAACTTACTATACAATTGGGTCTTAGTCACTGACGAAGGAGAAGCTAGAGATGAGAGTTTAGGGGATGATGAGTAGTCAGAAGATGATGTTTCTGACAATGAGTATGAGGATTTCCTCTTTGTTAGTGAGGAGAGTGAAGAAGAGATAGACAGCGTAGAGTATGACACTGAAGGAAGGGTGATAGAACAGATCAAAGCAGACTCTAAGCCCCAAAGAGGGAATGCCTATAGGATTGAGAGAGGAGCCATGCAGATGGAGTGCGATCGCTCATGGTTGGAGCACGTAGGAGCAATAGATTACGAACAAGCAGGAGTAGCCCAACCATCAACAACACCTTTGTTTAGGATACATGCATGCATTGAGGCACGAGCCACTAGGAAGAATGATGCTAGGACCACATCGAAGTTCTTATGGGAGTAGGTTATCTCACGATCTGGTTGCCCTATCGAATTAGTAAGTGACCAAGGCACTTACTTCATCAATGAGGTGATTGCCCACCTGCTCTCAACCTTCTTAATCATCCACATGAAATCCTCACCCTACTACCCTCAAGCTAATGGCCAAGCAGAATCCACAAACAAGATCTTAGTCAATGTCCTTACAAGGTAGTTTCTACCTTGCGAAGTGATTGGGACGACAAACTTATGGAAACACTATGAGCTTATCAAATAGTCTATAAAATGGTTGTAGAGGACAGACACCCTTTAGGCTGTCCTATGAGACTGAGGCAATCTTGCCATTAGAATTCATTGTCCCTAGCTTGAGGATAGCAATATAGGAGAGGTGGGAAGGGAAGGAAGCTTGGACCGACCATCTCATGGAATTGGAATGACTCTCTGAGACTTGACTCATAGCCACCCACGCCCTAATTTGTGAGAGAGCACTGCGGAAGATGTGGTTCGACAAACACGTCAAACAATGTAACTTTGAGTACTGAGACCTTGTTTTGCTCTACTCGATAAAGGGTCACAAGTAGAAAATGAAATTCAAGCACCTTTCCATTGGAAATGTTTGAATCATGACAGCTTTCAGCAAGGGCAACAAGGCTCCACCAAAGCCTGCTATGCCACCGATAGAGCTACCTAGGACCAAGCCTAAGGAGGGGGGTTGTGAGTCATCACAACCTACCTAGACTACAAAAAAACCGCCAACTAAGGCCATCCCCAAAGCCACAGAGCCCACACTTAAATGGGTGCCAAGGCACCAAAAGTGACCTACTCGTAGCAAGCAAACACAACCCTGCAAGGCTAACAACTATCATTCGAAACCTAAGAGACCAACCTGACGTTATTGATGTCGGTGCACAATTAAGCCGCGATGGATCCCCAAAGATTTGTTGTGAGCCCAAGGATACTACGAAGGCAACACATGGATATGGGTGCCCAAGAAGGGAAATCCTAAGAGCATAGCCCAACCATCACCCCATCTCTAGGAAGCCCCACTCTCGCTAAGGTAGTGAACACCCAGGAAACTCAAGCTACAAAGCCTATAGAACACGCAACGATTGCGATTAAAAAACCCCAACCAATCTATCGACCAATGCAGCATCATGATACTCCGGAATCATCTAAGTCTAGAGAGCTTGGCACCCCAGTGGTTGCAGAAGAGGAAGGAAACGCACCATCTATGCCACTAGATCCTTCCTCAGTACCCCAAAGTAGCATTGGACGCATGGATTAGATTACGGAGTTACTCTTAGACACACCATTGTCTAGTTTGCTACCCCTCGAACCATCACTCTCTAGCTCAATTCTACCCCTCGAACCATCACTCTCTAGCTCAATTCCACCCCAACCACCAACAAGTCTTAAGCTTTCATACGAGTGATGTTCATTTCTATGGTCACCAAGGACCTTACTGAGAATACGGGAGATGACTTGGTGACTTGCATCAAGCTCTTGGATAACACATTTACCACATTCGCTAGGAGCTACAAAAGACTTTTGTTTGATGAACCCCTTGCCTCTGATGTTCGTTCTTTATCCTGTACTTGGGAAGAATACGAGTTCATGAATGTAAAATTCCCTAAGGTTGCAAAGGATTTGATCGATAATGGTGAAATCTCAAAAGAGCACGTGCTCATTAGATGGCTAATAACATCATATTGCAAGCCCCAAAGGCCTGCGTCACCCATTGAACTTGAGGAACTCAATCACTTCGCTAACTTTGACTCATCGTTCTTACAAAAATGGTGTAATCTATGCCTCCAATGGGAGAAATGGGGTTGCCAAGTAATGATTAATGCTGAGCAGCAACGTGCGATTAAAACAATTGAGTATGACCCAACTTACATAGCACCAACCTCTTTCAGGGTCTTGGCCATCACTTGAAACAAACACCTAGACGACGAGGTCTTGGCCCACCCTCACATTGATCGCATCCTTACGGAAGAGGAGCTGCATGTGGCTAGCCGCATTAACTTGGGTGATTTTCTAACCTATGTCCTAACTTACATTACCCAAGTATGCATTAGCCCTCATGATCTCAATCATCATGCCGACTTGGAATACAACCCTAATTTCTACGCTTGGCTTATGCCAAAGTAGATAGCACCATACTGTGCTCAAATGCCCTTGCCTCTCCCATGTTCAATCCTAGGAAGGATTCTCATCATTTATCGAGAGGGGAGGGCTAAGGTGATTAAGAAAACATAGGCAAGAAGGAAACAAAAAGCCTTAATCAAAGTTAAAAGCAAGAAAGAATAAAAAAAGAGTTAGAAAGAAAATGTCAAAACTGTTTTGGAATGAATAGGTTGTTGTTAGAAAATTTAATCTCTCTAATTCAGCTTGTTTATTCTCTTCATGGAAGCAAAATCAATTTCCTGCTTACCAAAAAGCCATATGAGGAATACTAATGTTGGACTATGGTAAATGACAGGTATCCACAGCAGGCCAAGATAAAGGTGGCAAGCTCCCTTTCACGAAAGAAGAGAAAACTAGGTATGGCCTGAGTGTCAAGACAAGGGGCTTTGGTCAATTCACCTTTAAGCACATGCTGAACTTGGAAAAAGCTATCCTGGAAGAGCTGGCTGTAAAGCAGCTAGTGGACAAGTGTGCCTTTTGGAAGTATGTGGAGAAAGTGGGGCAAGCGTAGACTACGGCATGTGCATAGAATTCTTGAGGAGCTTTGATGATGCAAGCAACTATGGCACAGTAATAGTTAGGACAAGAGAAGAAGAACATCAAGTGGAGGTACCTTAATGCTACAATGGTGGAGAAGGCCCTAGGTTTGGCCCCCAAGAAAGAAAAATGCCATCGAAGAGATGTGTACGCAATTATGGGTGTGAATAAGAATGATGTGCACACGGTGGACGGGATAAGTTTGACAAACATCCCAAATCCAGAAGTAAGGATGAAAGCAAAGATGGCCCATGCTCTCTTCTCGGGACAAAGGTACAATGTGTTGATGAACATGATTGGCGGGCCATTGCTGGAGAGCATAGCCGCATGGTCCCTTGAGGAAGTAGATTGGAATGGGTTTGTCTTGAAAACCATCAAGAACTTGACTGCCGTCCTAGCCACAAGCACACCACCAGTAGGAGGGGAGTCCCTAGGCTCAACGGCTAGGTCAGGGCGTAAGAAGCCTGCCTCCAAGGCCTCCACAATCAGATTTGGTGGGGTCTTGATAGCAATAATTTAGGAAGTAGTGAGGGAGGCAGAAGGAGTTGAGGAAGAAGTGGGAGAGACATCCCATAAGTTACTTCACCCTGATGTAGAACAATCAAACGAGTGAACCTCTAGTGACTGGGGAGAGCAAGAGGTGTGGACGACCCAGAAGGAGGCCAGGGCGCACAAGAGAAGAAGAAGGCCACAAAACCCCAACAACAGAGGAGGGAGGAGATAACGAAAGAAGAACGGATGGAACTAAAAAGATCCCAAAAAGAATCCAAAAGAGCAATAGAAGAATGAAGGAGGAAAGAGGAGGAAGAAATGAAGGCAACAAGAGAGGAATCGCAGAAAGCTGAGGAGGAGAGAAATCAGAGAGCAAAAGAAGAGGCTGAGGAGCTGAGGAGAAAGGAGGATGAAGACAAGACAGAGGTCATGCACAAGTATGTTGAGGAGACCCATGGTGTTGAAGAGATGGAAATAGCCACAACATGAGGAAATTCCACCCATTAAAATGATTGCTCCCTCTAATTATAATGAAGAAAAAACTCTTGAGACATCAAAGAAAGTAGGATGACACAATAATAATGAGAGGCGTATGAAGCAATAATCAATGTGCTAAAAGCACCCATGCAAAGAGTGGCGGACCACCCTCTCAACATGCCCCAATGATCACAAGCATTGAAAGAAGAGGAGATGCCAAAAAAATCATTTGACACTACAATAAAAGTCATAGACCTTGTATCCCCATCATCTTCAACTTCAAATTGCATGTGAAGTCCAACTTTCTCAAGCCATTTCCCTTGTGAACCATAGACCTGCTCATATCAGGATGTGGAGAATATAGCATGTAGGTGACTTGCTCAATAGTATGTCAAGGTCTTCAATCAAAGTTGTTCTCATTAAAAACTTATGAGTAGCTACCTCAATTAAAAGCCCAAAGACATATGGTTAAGGCATCTAAGATGCGAATACTTCTCTTGGAAGCTAACAAGATCACCTAGCCCACCTTTTGCTATGCCAATACTTGTGAACAAGTTGATCTTATTTACTACCTATATTCCCATCTAAGTTATACCATAGCCCATCTCCCCACCTCACTCTTGAGGTCATATTAAGGGTAGGGCCCCTCAATTCCAGTTGTAGGCCTATCACTTTGGGCACTACATTGCATTTACAATAAACGCCACTCAAGTCCTTAAGTGTGGAACAATACCTTAGGCCAGATCCAACTCCCAATTCCATTGGCATGTGTATGTACACTACATGATTAGTAGTCACACCCTTAAGAAGTGTACACCATTGTCCTTACAAGTACACCAAAGGCTCCATGTAGCCCACAAAAATCACCACAACTATAATGACACAGGCAGTTCCATCCCTAGCCCAATTATTGACTCTGACATGATTATCTATGCCACATACAACTCGCCCTTGGATGCCTAGTCCCTTGCCCATAGTAACTCATATACCCTCACCAAGAAGACCCTATTCTAGGATCCCCAACAAGTACCTTCCATCACTACACCCTACGAGAAGCAAAGGAGCATCCAAAGAGGAGTTGTGAAGAAAAGTGCAAGGAGGAATCCTAGAGGCAACAATTTTTTTGAATAATTTCAAATGATCAATAAGTTGCAATGTAATCCATTGTAAGGTTCATCACTGTGCAAGTTGTAAAAAATTTCCTAGAATAGTGATTCTAAAAGCTAAAGTCTCAAGGCCAAGGGGCTACTCAAAGATCAAACCAAATTGGGCACCAAATGTAAAAAGAAGTCACCAAAATTGTCCATCTATATAAGCTTGAAAAAATAATGAAAGTCTGATTTTTGTGTGCGTACCAAAAGCTTCTTGCTCTCTCTCTCTCTCTCTCTCTCTCTCTCTCTCATTACATTCCTTCACATTGCCTCCATTATGAGAGAGAGACAAAGAGATTAACACACACACACACACACACACACACACACACACACACACACACACACACACACACACACACACACACACACACACAGAGGAGTAATATCTCCGCACAATAAAAGTTAGTTGGTTAGTTCGAAAGTTAGTTAGTCAATTAATAAGTTAGGAAGATTACTAACTAAAGACTAACTAAGGTAAAAACTAACTAATATCAATTATTAATAAATTTTATTTAGAAAAATCGAGAGTCATAAATCTGATATTTTTCTCGGATTGAAAATGACCGTAGTCACCCTTCACGTAAATTACAATGTGAATGAGACTTATGAGTTATATTAATTACTAGGTTGATGTGTATAGTTTGGATGGTCCAAAAATATTAGATTTTGGGCAAAACTAGTATATTTTAGATATTTTAGATATTATTCTAAAAAAAGATATGGAGATTTTTAGAAGTGGATACCATTTAAAAGAAAAGACAAGTGATATTTTAGTTAGTTTGGAGATTTTATAAAAAGAAAAAAATAAAGAGAGGATTTGCGAAATCGCGCACGCCGCGATCGCAGTACACAGGCAGTGAACAGCACTTCGAATAGAGAAAAGAAGGAGTGAACTAAGAGTTTTCTTAGCAAATGACTTGGGGTTTTACCCCCCTTTCAGAGCCAATGGAACCATCAGATTTATGATCCAAGCATTAGATCACTGATCTTTCCAAGATTCCCCTCCACAAAGAGCTCCACTTCTTAACCACAAGCCCTCTTCTCTAATTCACTATAAATATGAGGCATGGGAGAGGCATAAGGAAGCATAAGGAGACCCTGAAAGGCTGCAAGAGAGAGGGAGAGAGAGAGAGTATACCCCTCCAAGAGATTGTGAGTGAGAGCTTGAGAGAGAGAGAGAGAGAAGAGTCACCCCGAGAGGCTGCAAGGAAGAGAATTAGCTCAATTCCCTCTATCTCGATCCTCGACTTAACCATCTTCTCTTACGCTCTCCCATCTTGAATCTATTCTACCTTCTTAATCTCTTGAGTCTACCTCGGTCGATGGCCTCCAAGTGAAGAATGTCGCGTGCGGATGACAATCCTACAACAACCAGCAACAAGGCTTCGGGCAAAGGCATCACTATCAATCCAACTGCGGTTCCGATCGTAAGTAATGTATTTTCAAATTGATAGATGCTTGCTTTGATTCTCGTATGAGATATGCTAGGCCCCATACTATGATGCACGAGTATAGGTCATCGGAAAGGATAAATTTCATCTCACCTACTCAAAAGATGAAGTTGTGAAGTGCTTATATTAAGGGAATAAAATAGCACCTAGTTACATATGACTTATTTGCTAGTAGAGCAATTACAAGGAAGAATTAGTCAAGCGTTATGAATGCCATAGTCGTCAAAAGAACGACATTAAAAGATTGCGCATACAAGTGCTAGATTAAAGTATAGTCAAGGGTTACAAATAGCATAATTACTAAAAGAATATGACATTGAGAATCATGAATAGAAAGTACTAGTTTAAAGTTTAGATACTTTAAAAGTACTTAGCCTCAAAGCCCAAATATTAAGAAAAACTAGATTCTAGCTCAATGCACGGCCTATTTGAGTCTAATTACTTGAGATCATCTCGCACTTATCTTATCAAGTATTTACACGATATGCCTATAACATGTTTGATATATGAGGATAATTTTCTAGTTGCCTCATGACTTGACTAAGAGCTAGTACAAGAAATTGATCATAAGGGTTAAAACTAGGATGTCTTGAGTTCCCTGTCGGATAACGATGACTTTTGCCAATCCAAATCCAGGGTTGGGTTATCAATCAAGGTAAGTGACCTATAGAACTTACATCATGAATAGTGTTTGAACCCTTAACATATGCCCTAGCCAAAGGAAGGAAGTGTTAAGATCATGTTTGCATAGTATTGCTCTTAGATCCCAAGGGGAAGAGAAAATATACGATGGCAATGTTATATCATCTATTCTTGCATTGTTTTGGAAAGAATGCAATTGGTTTTGTTGATTGATCGAACAACATCCTAAATACTTTTATATTCAACTGGTTGTTAGCTGTTATTTGGATGATTATTCCAAGTGCTTGTGATTTATGGTAAATGCATGGCAAGGGTCTGTGATGACAAGTCGCCATGGGATTAAAGGAATGTTTTCTTGGAAAATGATATTAGGTTGAATGCCTTGTTTGTGCTTGATTCTTAAAAGGATTTAATTAAGGAAGGATATATTGCACGGGTGGATCACCTCCATGATTGCACCGCGTATTAACCTGAGAGGGCATTGCTCGATTCATGGGCCGAAGGTTGAGTGGTGAAAAGGCCAACCACGGGAATGATGTTTCGCTCCTAGATAGCTTGCAGGTTAGTTGGATCTCTGGACACCCCTTGCTAGGTCTAGAATGGAGTTGAAGACCTCCGTGGCCCCCAACATCTAGGCATGTTGGGAGATCCTATTCTAGATAAAGGATTGAGTTTGTGGTGCCATGTGAATTGGACTAGTTACTTCTGTAGGGCAGAAGGGATACTTCTGTTGGACAGAAGCGATACATAATTTCTCCTATATGGACGGGAGACAAAGATTAACTTGAAGATAAGTTAAGGAACTTGTTTGAACTTGTTTGTCAATAGATTACTTTGCTCTGTTTTCGTGTCTATGCTATAAGTTATGCGAACGAACCCTGTTCCCTAAAAGGCTTAATTAATGAAGCTGACTTTAAGTGTCATACATAAATGTGGTAGGACCTAATTAGAAAACTAAAGCTATTAAGGGAAGCGGGTGGGCGAAACCCCCGACGGGTCCGTCCTATGGCAGGGTGGTCCCAGAGAACTGGGAGGCTTCTCATAAGTTTTTATCATCATTCGACCTTTAGGTATTGTTAGGTTAGAACCCGATTCATGCCGTTTTAGGGGACTGGAATGGGACTATGCCCTATGGGCAGAGAGGTTGAGCAGCGCATCCCTCTCGTTTCCCATTCTCTTTGAACCAAGTGCGGCATGGGTCTGCTTCGGATTGAGTATCTCTGCGTAAAGTAGGATGTCCAAAATCCAACGCTAGAATGCTAATAGGAGACCTTGACAACTGGGAACTCGAATTTCACATTGATCCTAGTGGGTTCGATCATGAATGTTCTGTTGTGAGGCGGATTCGGGAAACCCTAGGCGACAAAACTTGGAACATTCCCTGGGAGTGCCAGGTAGCGACGCTTAGATTTGTTTCTCAATAGACTGCTAAAAGAGTGCCTGGGAAGTTGATGGGTGGGCACCTCTCACACACACACACACACAAATCAAAGCTAAAAGAGTGTGAGAGACCAAAGAGAATCATTCTTCTACTTCTACATGTCCATCATCATCATCATCATCATCATCATCATCTCCCCCCTTCTCTCACCATATGGTTAAAGTTTGGAGCAGGCTACAGCTAAAGCACATGGAGGTACACAAGGATCATGATGCCATCTCGTGTTGGACTAGATGGACAACGTTGGTATGGATCTTGATGTGTCTCTAGTACAATATTGGGATCACTAGCATACTTGCTTGCTTGTGAACTTGTTGGTTTAGAGTGGAAAGAAGAGTGGTTAGGTGAGAATTGGCAAGCTAACGTTGGTTGAACTCATAAAGCAATAGGAGCTCTGCTCATGTCCCAGTGTTAAGTGTGTGAGTGCCTTGACATGTGGTCTCATTTCCTATCATTATGTTTCATGCATACATTCCTGATTCTCTCTATGTATTTTGATGAGATGGAATCAACTCTCATGATGATCCTTGATAGGATCTATAGTCTATCACCCCACTATGTCAAGCATCAATGGATGCAAACAAGGATCTACTGCTTTACTGATGTGAGTCATTTGGCCTGAGAAAAATCAAGAAAATCTTTTGGATGGAGGATCTAAGTTGGTGAAAATCTAAATTTTTGAGGAAGCCAAAGTGAATGTGCTACACTACATGTTAGGGATCAACAAATTTTCCAAACTACTAAATTTATGAGCAAATGCTCAATGAAAGGTAGGGAAACCAAAAATCCAAAGATTCGTGCATAGTTCAAGGTGTAAGGAAGAGACTCCTAGTAGAACTAATAAAGCTCAACAATATAGACCAACTTTCTAAGGAAGAATACTTATCTTAGACGAAAGAGTTTGCAAATGTATTCTATAAAGAATTGATAGAACTATGGATAAATGGTTAAGTTGATCATGAGTTTGCAAATGTATTCTATAAAGAATTGATAGAACTATGGATAAATAGTTAAGTTGATCATGAGTTCAAGTGAGTTCTTGGGGTGTAACCTATTTGCCACATAGAATGTCTATCCCTAAAGCCATAAAATTGAAGGAGTAGCTCAAGTAGTTGCTAGATCAAGAATTCATTTGTCCCAAGAACTCTCCTTGGGGTGCACTAGTATTACTCTAAAAGAATAAGGACAGCTCCCTTGGACTATGCAGGAGACTAAACCAAATCAGAGTCAAGAAAACATACTCCATCCCTTGAATGGACAAGGTTCTAGATCAGACCGAGTTATAAGAAGCATGGACCTTCTCCAAAATAAATTTGAGATGTAGATATAAGATCAAGATCAAAGAAGATATTTTGAAGAAAACCATCAATACTACTAGTAGGTATGTCACCAATGCAATAGCTACCTTCAATGGACTACTACATGACATGTTCACCCTGATTGTGTGCTTCATGACAATCAAATTGTAATGCTCATGCAAGGGATTCTTGAGATGCAACCTAAGTGAATCCTTAGAAATAGCACTATTTGGGAACATCTGTGCAATGGAAAGACTTCCTTGAAGATAATGCCACTTGGATAGAGAAATATATCCCATGTAAAAACCACCCTTAGTTTTTCTCGATATGAGGAGATCTTGATTCATCTAGGGGGGAGAGGATGTAATGCATCTATATTTATTTTAACCCAACTTCACCATTTATTTTATATGCCTATTATATGACTTTGTTTCATTAGTGTAACTTCATCTCTTAATAGAAAAATTCATAGTACCTCCAAGTTGTTTGCCAGCCAAAACTTGTAACAAGAATAGATTATGCTTAAAAATATTGATGCCTATAATTATTTTAGAGTAGCCCCTAGAAATTAGACTTTAAAGCAAGCCTTACATGGCTTAAAAAACCTAATGTTTAATCGTATATTGTGTGAACATGCAATCATCAAGATCAAGTGTAGCTTTTCTAGCCTCTTCACCTACATGGAGGGAGAGAAATCAATCATGACTCTACCTTATCATGAAATATATGGTTGCTACTCAAAATTTCATCCTTAGCTTTTATTATAGTAGATAGCATTATGTTAGTGGTAGTAAGGTTGCTTTAGACCAACATCTTGATAATTTTAGCAAAGATCCTACAGTGAATCTTGATGTTTGGTTCAATGAGGATATTATTGCAATACTAAAGGTTAGATCATAATGTATGCTACATCAAGTGAGGGTGGATTTACAGAATGAAGATATTGAACTACCATGCTCATTTGTGTTCCAAATTAATAACAAATGAGTAAGTTTTTATATCATATTATATCCACCTAGGTGTATATTTGATTCCACTTCCTGATTAATAAACATTTGTAATAAATGAGTAAATTTTTATATCATATTATATCCACTTATGTGTATATATGATTCCACTTTCTGATTAATAAATATTTGTTACAAATGAGTAAGTTTTTATATCATATTATATCCACTTAGGTGTATATATGATTTCACTTCCTAATTAGTAAATATTTGTAACATATTTTTTGTAGATATCAACAAGGAGAGAGAAGAATATATGATGCAAGGATATTGAAGAAAAGATCTCTTTACTATTAATATACAATACATGTACAAATTTTGTGCCAAATTTTTGTTAGCCATCTCCATGACTTATACATACAAGGGCTTATAAGCAATGAGGCAAAGCTACTTTTTTTTGGAGAATTTTTATTAGGAGAAGGAACATACTTTCTAGGAGTCCTTTTGTCTTTCTTTGATGCTTTGGTAGCCTTGAGTGTCTAAGGCATAGTTTCACTTGACTATTGCAGTTACATGCACCTCCTCTCCTTCATAGTCTAAGCACACACTACTGTCCATTCTTGTCAATTGCATGCAATTGACCATTATGTACTTCATGACCTTTGCTTTTATATATCAAACATGCTCACTTGTATAGCAATCCCTTGTAAACTATTAAATATTTGTAAGAATTTTTTTTTAGTTCATTGTTATTTTTTACAATGGACTATATTGTTATTCTCAATGGACTATTTGTAACAAACCTCTATCTTAAAGTTTAGTATATTTCACATTACCTTTATAAGTGAGATAAATAAAATTAACCAATCTTCTTGCATTTGCAATTACTGTCCAGCTACACAAGAGTGACTATCATCCGAATGAGGACATTGTAACCAATAACATTAAGTAAAACTATGAAACTTGTTTATGAGAGTTTATAGAATAAATTTTCTTATTATGTTTCAACTGTTCAAATCAAGACCTTACCATAACTTGTCGATATTGTATTTTTGCAAGTGAATCAGAAGGCATGGGAGGCTTTTTCTCTAGCTCTTCAGTCAATTTTTTTATAGCTCTGTACCAAAAGACAATAGAATTTAGAGTAATTTAAAAAAAAGATCAAAATATTTAGAGTACTTGCAAAAAAAAAAGATGAAAATATCAAGGACACCCTAGATAGATTATATAACTTATAACTTAGCATTTCCATGGCTTCCTTTCATAGAATTGATGAGGAAATATTGCCTCTCCATAGAATATACTTCAATTAGGCTCCAATGAGAACTGAAAACAATCATGTTTTAATAAATTAGCAAAACAAAATCTAATAAAATCTAATAGAATATCACATTACTTAACCTTTTATTGTATGGAATTAGAAGAACCTCCAAAGTTTGAAAGTCAATTGGATTGAACCATTGATCAAATGCACTTGTACCAAGCTTACTTCTCATATAGTATAAAATAGATGGATCAATAATCTCAATTTTTTGTTGTATATCAAAGGGGAGCTTATGTACTACACACCTAGTAAAGGAATGGAGATAGTGAGCATTAAACATGAAAGCCTATTGCTAGAAAAATATAGTGAGTAAAAACAAATTTGGGTATAATACCTCATTCGAGTAAGAAGAATAAAGTCATTTACTTCTCTCATTTTATTCTTGAGGATTTGAACTCAGTTAGAGAAAAAAATACCGTACTAGATCTTTTGTTAATATCACAATGTAAAAAGCAACAGACATTGAAGCTCTTAGGATCAGCCCTTTCAAGAAGGGTAGATAGCTCTTCTTCAAAAGATAGTAGCTGCTATGCTTCCTATTCTTTTTCCTTCTTCCTTTTGTACTTCCTCCATTTATCTGTGTGCTCTTCTATGGCCTTTTCCTCTTTCTCATGTAGTATTGTGTCCTTTTCATGGGTGACATCTTCAACCTTAGGACTTGGATCACCTTTCTTTTTTCTATATGGAAGCACATTTAAAATATTGAAAGTTTTCACATAAAAAAGGGGAACTAGACCAAGGACCTTTGAAAACATGTATCTCTGTGAGGTGCCTCCTCCAACAGACTCGGAGGAGTCCTCTTAGTAGTCGACTGAAATTGATATCCATGCACATCACAATCTTGTCTCCCCATGGGAATCCTTGGACTTAGTTGAACATGGGAATCTTAGTTCTACTTCACAGGGGAAGTATGGACGAGTCACCCCTAACAACAATCTAATGGCCACCTAAGAAAGACCACTCTGTAATCAATCAAGGCAAGAGTGAGGTTAACACTGCACTTGGTTCAAAGAGAGTGAGACCACGAGGGAGAGTGTAACTCCATCCCCCTACCCATAAGGTAAAATCTCAGCTCTGGCCCCCTAAAATGGTGTTAAACCTGGTAACTAATCCTACCGATATTGGGAGGGTCATGATTTAATCAACTCTATCTAGTGTTGAAAAGTTACCCGACTTATCGGGTCCACCCACCATAGGTGTCCAATCTTTAGGATCGAAGCCTCCCACTTTCCTCGATGGGGTTTGCTTAGTTTTCTAATTGGCAAAGCATACTACCACACTGTTTGGACATATAAAATCAACTTCCTTTTATTACTATGTTAAAATAGGTTCGTTAAACTCAATCTTTAGCACATAACAAACAATTCAAAAAATCACATACTTTATTTCACCATCACTCCATAGAGTGATACAGAACCGTCTTTTCGTAGAAAGACATCGTCCAACCTAGGATAGGACCTTCCAACCCCTCGGGATTGGGCTATATGTGATCGTACTCCACCTGCGGTCAACAAGGAATTTACTAGCTTAGAGCCCCTCTAAGCTTTCCTAAGCCTCAGGAGCCGTCCTACATAACAGGGGCACTTACCACTCGGCCCTTTGTCCTCTCAGGTGCTCAAGTGATCAAAAAGCAAAAACACCTATCTCCCTCGGGAGCATAGGATCCCCACCATAGGTGAGTTATTCCACACTCTACAGAGTGTTAAGGAGCATTGGGTTGGGGATCCCAACGTCCTGAACCACAATAATCCTCAACTCGTCTGTCTATGTAAGCAGAAATCATAACAACCATAATTCATCATTCACAAATCCAAAAGTAGGTATAACCATAAGATATTTTAACATAGTTTTGTCAATGCGATGCATGGAATCTATCCCCTCCATCAATTTACGTGTTCCTTCCTAAAAAGAAATTGATATTACTAATATGTTTTTGTAAATTTAAGTACATTTTAATTGATCGTAATCTATGTAACGAACCGGCTTATCCCTCATTAGGAAATTGTAGAATTAGTAGCTTAAAAAGTAATCCTTGTTTTATGTACTAAACCTGATTATTTGTGTTCGACCATCCATTGTGATTATAGTTTATGGACGCATCCTCCTCAATTTGTTGTGGGACGGTTCATTCTTCGGTTTGAATAGGTTCTTGGTTAACCTCCACTTGTGCTTCAATATCGTGTTGAGTTCCCTTAGTAGTGGCCACTTCTTCGCGTTGAGGAGCTCTCTGAGTGTGACCTCACTCAGCATCTTGATGTCTCTTAGGAGCCATGGAAGAAGCTGATGGATTTGATCAATGCTCCCATATAGGTGTGGACAGAAGAGAGAGAGGTTCGACTTATTGCAGTAGAGCTTCGTTGCATCAACTAGCAGAGAGACTTCTACACGAGTCGTTGTTGTGTCTGTGTGTGGTCTTGATGTGACGCTCTACCCCTGTTTTTATAGTAACTAGGGGGGTCAAAAGAGAACATTTGCTTTTTAGCATCTTTGATGACATCATTGATGATAAAGAGGGAACACTTTCTTTTAGTAGTTTTTAACAACGTCATCAATGATATTAGGGAGGGGCTCTATTTTTGTAGCGCAATGATACCAATTTAACAAATATATGGGCGAGCACCACACATCTTGTTGTCGGATGATATTACTCCAAGGCTCATGACCAAGGCATAGACCTTGGTATCTTGGCCTTGGCATACTTGGCAACGGGCTATGAAGGCTTTGTTGGCGGCGCATGAGAAGCTCCCACTAGCTTGTAGGAAAATCTTCACGGAGGTCACTCATCCTGGCAGTGTCTCACTTAAGTGCACCTAACTGCCAAGTGACTATCCACTAGGCTAGTTCTTTTTGTTGTTCTATACTACAAACATCGTCTTAATAAGGTAGTCTTGGGAGGGTCTTCCAAGTCTTTCTTCCATGAAATGGCATATAACATCTCATTAATAATAACAATTATTTTTATAATGAGTGTTAGTTTCATAATTAGAGTTAATTTTTAAAAATTTGCAACATAAATCAATTTTCTTTGGAATGTATACGCACATTAAAATAAACTAAGTAATGGGGACATTACAATCTCAACCTCCTAAGAATTATCATGTCTTTGTCCATAAGTGTAAGCCTACGTGCATGAGCAACATAGATATAAGAATCTTGAAAAAACTCAATCAAAAAATTTTATGTAGCCTCTTGGATGCAATTGAGAGTTGTCATTGTCCATCTAAAACTATCAAGACTATGCTTGCCACAAATTTCTCTAAAAAGCCTTTGAAAGAGTAGTTTTGGAATTGCATTATCCAGAGCCTTCATTGCACTTCTAATATCATTCAAGCATCTAACATGTTGTGAAAACTTTCTCCTTGACTTTGATTTCCTTGCAAGTTTGGAAGGCTTGGAGGAGATTGATGGATCTTTGAAGTAAGGCCTTCAAGAACAACTTTTTGCTTTCTTGTAGTAGCCTTAGTTCTAGCCATCTGAAATCTCTAGATGAAACAAAAAGAACTTAAAATGAGGATAGATCTCCAAATCTCCAATCACTTAGTGGTAAAATAATACTATTAAGATAGCCTCATTTCCACATTGACTCTATATTCACTATTTGTCAATGGAGTTATTTTTCCAAATGATAAAACTAAAGTTTTAATGATTGATGATAATTATCCTATCATTTCAGCTTGAATCTTCATCAAACAATGTAGTCCCCCCGCCCCCTTCCCGCCCCCTTCCTGTCCTAGACTTCTAATCTCATTCAAGCATCTAACATGTTGTGAAAACTTTCTCCTTGACTTTGATTTCCTTGCAAATTTGGAAGGCTTGGAGGAGATTGATGGATATTTGAAGCAAGGCCTCCAAGAACAACTTTTTGCTTTCTTGTAGTAGCCTTAGTTCTAGACATTTGAAATCTCTAGATGAAACAAAAATAACTTAAAATTAGGATAGATCTCCAAATATCCAATCACTTAGTGGTAAACTAATACTATTAAGATAGCCTCATTTCCACGTTGATTCTATATTCATTATTTGTCAAAGGAGTTATTTTTCCAAGTGATAAAACTAAAGTTTTAATGATTGATGATAATTATCCTATCATTTCAGCTTGAATCTTCATCAAACGGTGTAGCCCCCCCTGCCCCGAGGTATGAAATGCGAACTGGGTACTCTGCAACCAAGAGGGAGATCTATGTCTTTTCACATTTTATACACAAAAATATTTTGGAGAAAATTTGGATAGATTTGGCGAAAAATTGAAGAAAAATTCATTAGCAATTTGGGAAATGATATTGCTATTGAGTTAGCCAGGATTTTTCAAATTTCAAATTCCTTGAACATAGAAGCATGGTGACTAATATATTTAGTTACCCAAACCAATCTTAGCTAGGAGTGCAAAAACAAGTGGACCACTTCAAATTAGACTATTTAAATTAGTGTTGTAAAGTATTGTAAGAAGGGCCATAGATCTCCAAATCTTTGATATGATGTCATTTGCAATCACTTAGTGGTAAACTAACACTATTAAGATAGCCTCATTTGTGTTTTGTAGTAGGAAAAGAGCTTAGTCTTCAAAAAAACACTTGTGTGGTTCAAAATTTGGTTTTAAATTGCATTTCTTTACAAGTGTGGTTGTTATAATGCACAATTTACTTCATACATGTCGTGGGTATACTATTGTTGCCTCGAAACGGGGGGTGTGTATAGGGGAGGTACCATACTCGAGGCTTGGCTCTCCTTGGTGGCGACTCGGCACGGGGCTGATGCACGTCACGCTTGGGCATGGTTAAGTGGCTCGGGGCTTCCCCCAGGAAAATATAGGAGGGAAGGTGAGTGACTTGAGTGAAAAAAGTGAGGGGGGGGATTAGTTTCTTCTTGGGTTGAGAGGTAAGGGGGTTATAGGAAGGGCCCGGGGTTTCCCCCCTTGGCTCTTGCGTGAGCACCAAAAACGTCCGTTTTACCTTCAAAAAGGCTCCTTGCACGTTTGGGGGAGTTAGAAAAGCTTGTCTTTTGGCCCGACTTTGAGTTGAGAGCTTGATCTAGGGGAGGTACCATACTCGAGGCTTGGCTCTCCTTGGTGGCGACTCGGCACGGGGCTGATGCACGTCACGCTTGGGCATGGTTAAGTGGCTCGGGGCTTCCCCCAGGAAAATATAGGAGGGAAGGTGAGTGACTTGAGTGAAAAAAGTGAGGGGGGGGATTAGTTTCTTCTTGGGTTGAGAGGTAAGGGGGTTATAGGAAGGGCAGACCCCTGAAAGAGGCGACGTGGGTCAAGGAGTTGGATGTGCTGGAGAAAGCACGGGATTTACTGCTCGAGTTTGCCAACAGGGATTGAAGACAAACTCCTCGGCCCGTTTGTACAAAATGTACATACCTTTGAGAGCATAACTAAGTAGGGGCATTCTTATATGTATATGCAACTTTCTTCAAATTTTTGGCTAGGAGTATGGGGAATAAGAATGTAAATACTATCATAAAAATCCTTAGCCCGTCAACTCGAAGTGGGCTTCGAGTTTTTTGAAGGGGGGGTGTGTATAGGGGAGGTACCATACTCGAGGCTTGGCTCTCCTTGGTGGCAACTCGGCACGGGGCTGATGCACGTCACGCTTGGGCATGGTTAAGTGGCTCGGGGCTTCCCCCAGGAAATATAGGAGGGAAGGTGAGTGACTTGAGTGAAAAAAGTGAGGGGGGGATTAGTTTCTTCTTGGGTTGAGAGGTAAGGGGGTTATAGGAAGGGCCCGGGGTTTCCCCCCTTGGCTCTTGCGTGAGCACCAAAAACGTCCGTTTTACCTTCAAAAAGGCTCCTTGCACGTTTGGGGGAGTTAGAAAAGCTTGTCTTTTGTGCCATGTGTCATTGACATTTTCAGACGTGATGGCACCTTTATGGAATCTCTTTTTGAGTGAATAGAATAATTTTTAGTCTCTTCTTTTTCACTTTAAATACAATACTTTTGAATCAGTGAGTGGTGGTGGTACCTTTTTGAATAAATGCATAATGACCGTTGATAAATATATAAACAGACTCAGGCTAGTGTTTGTGCAAATTTTTCTTCCACACATTTTTTTTTCTCTTCCACAACCATATCCTTTGTGCATCCAAGCCAAGAGTACGTGTGCTCCTAATAAACCCATTTATTCTTAGAAAGTAATACATTTCGCAGGTTAAAAATTCTTATTTGTCACTTTTTCTTGTAGGCTTTGAAAAATAATAGAATGAACTATTTTTAGGCGTTGAAAATGATTAAATCTATCATTTTTTTGAAGCAATTTAGTGCCTTATGAAATGTGATAATATCAATCCGCAAAGGCTTTTTGACCCCCGTTATCATGTTTCATAAGTCTTCCAATCGGAATTAAGTATGCTCGATGAAACGTAAAAGTTCATGATTACTTTGTTGCCTAAAGACTCAATTCACATTTCATAAGGCACTCCTGTTTTCATTTCATTCAATTACAAGTTGTAACAAAAATAAAATTTTAACATGTACAATATGTTATGCAAGCATTTGCAAATATGGAGTATGATATATGGATTTAGACACACAAGATGAGTGGAATAAAGTGTCATTGTGGCCTATTGTTATGTATTTCTTGGTCCAAGATGAGGAAGAGGACATTGAAGTCTTGCTCAAGTTCCCTTGATGAGCATGCTTTACATCAAAATGATAAAATTCAAAGCCAAGTGTGATGCCTCACAAAATATCAAAAAGCCAAAAATGGCATGAAGGGATTGATGGAATTTTTCTAGTAATCTTGCTTTGATCTTGTACATACATAAAATGATGTGATTCTAATGTTCCTTTGAAGTTCTTGGCTCTTATTTACTCTCCCATGTAGGAGATGCCAAGAATTTGAAGCTTCTTCTAGGTTAGAGGAAACAAGAGTTCTTGAAATGTAGAGGTCTCATTGAGTGGGATGAAACAAAAGATTCCTTTAGAGGACCTAGTCAATTGCTTGAAACTAAAGACTCTTCTGCAACAACAGAGTCAAACTAAAAGATGTCAATGGTTTCTTGAAATCCATATTTTTCCATCTCTTTGTCTAGTTTGTAACCATTCTCAAAATCTTTGCTTTGCACAAGAGTTTAAATATCCCTATTTTCTTCTTTGGGTGTGATAGTTTGTATAGTCCTTACCAAAGATGATGTATTACACAATGTGGTTGTGTCTTTGAGCTTGAATCTGTGCCAAATTTATATGTAGAACCATTGGAAGACCTCTAATAAACTTTTTGATTTGTATCTTCCACCTCCATATCTCGTGTGTCTAAAGTATTTTGTTCTTGCTTGATAATGTGATTTTTCCATATCTTGGGTTGACTAGATAGATAGAGATCCATATTTCTTAATAAAATATGGAGCATGGTTATATAAAATATGCTACATAGTGTTAACAAATAAAAATTTTAAATAAAAAAACCTTATACGAGTCAGACAATAAAGAGACATATATATTCAAACTTCTTACCATAGAGAGTTGTAATGTGCCCACCTATTGACTATCCAAGCACGTTTTAGTGGTCCATTAAGAAACGAATCTAAGCGTTGCTGCTCGGCACTCCCATGGAATGTTACGGGGTTTGTCGCTTAGGGTTTCCCGAGTCCACCTCGCAACGGAACATTCGCAACCCGAACCCACTAGGATTGACCTAAAATCTGGGTCCCTGGTGGTCGAGGTCTCCTAATAGCATTCTAGTGTCGGGTCTCAGACATTCTGCTTTATGCAGATATGCCCAAGCCAAAGTTTATCCATGCCGCACTTGGTTCAAAGAGAATGGAAAATGGGAGGGATGCGCCGCTCAACCTCTCTGACCTTAAGGCATAGTCCCATTTTGGTCCCCTAAAACGACATGAATCGGGTTCTATCCTAACTATACCTAAAGGTCAAATGATAGTAAAACCTTATGAGAAGCCTCCCAATTCTCTAGGACCACCCTGCCGTCGTAGGACAATAGGACAGACATGTCGAGGTTCTGCCCACTCGCTTCCCTTGATAGCTTTAGTTTTGTAATTAGGTCCTATCACATTTATGATGACATTTAAAATCAACTTCCTTAATTAAGCCTTTTAGGAAACAAGGTTCGTTCACGTAATTTATAGCACCGACATGCAAAAAAACAAGCAATCCTTTTGACAAACAAGTTCCTTAACTTATTTTCCAGTTAATCTTTGTCTCCTACCCATATAGGAGAATTATGTATCCCTTCTATCCAATAGAAGTACCTGGTCCAAATTACATGGCACCATAATTTTTATCCAGTATCTAGAATAGGAACTTCCAATGCCCTAGACATTGGACTCACGACAGTCTACAGCTCCATTCCTAGGAGTGAGACACATTTTTTATTGAGATGGCAAGCTCAATACGTGTGGACATTGATGATGGACCACTTGCCTAGATGGGTCCGCACGTCTACACTTAGTACGTTGGTGGTCATTATGATGCTCACATGGCAAATTGACTTATTACTTATTATATTTAGTTTGTTACACCTATCTACAGATGGCAAAGATATAGAGCGCCAGTCGATTAGTGTAGTCTGTTATGGATTGTTTGACTTAGTAGGACACTTTTCTTTATGTTGTATCTTATCTATACTTTGTGTACATTGTATAGTGTGTGGAAGAAGAAGAAGAAATCAGCAAGAAAACGTTTTGGAATCCATCTCTCTTCTTGTGTTCTTGAGCGAGCTTCCTCTTGTGTATAGAGTGTGTCTTTGGCACAGCAACTCAAACAAGTCCTCCCACCACACGATTTTTGATATGGTATCAGAGCCACGCCATTGAGAGAGGCTGATTTTGAAGGCTAAAGTGAAGGAGAAGAAGCAAGGTTCAAGCAAGCAAGCAACGGGTAAGAAGCTCTCCCATTCTTCTACTCTCTTTCTTGGATAGTGCCTGTGGAGGCACAGGAAGCAAGGTAGAGTGAATATCTCAAATTGCTATGAGATTTGGCATGCAAGCAGAGCACTGTATATTTTGCAGTTCTTTTTGGCATCTGAGGCCATTTCAGGCCCCATTTTAGAGCCGCAAAGTTTCAGACATTTGTTAAGGTTCATCTACAAACAGGTTGTAGATTACTTATACTATTGAGCAATCAGTGAAAAAGATTTCTTGGTGTATTACTATGCACTTGTTGTGAAAGGCTATAGAAGACTAGCTTGCTATATTATATTATTTTTTGTGATAATGGTAGAGAACAATGGAAATCCCATTATTGAGAAGCTCGACAAGAATAACTACCCTTCATGGAAGTTCCGTGTGACAAACTTTCTCATTGGAAAGAGCCTTTATGAGTTTATTTCAAGTGAAGAAAAGGAGCCAGAGCTGGGTATCCCTCTAACTGTAGATAAATTAAAAGCATGGAAAGAATGGAATGCAAAAGACAAAAAGGTAATGTACTGGCTATCTGTAGTTATTGATAATACGATGTTGGGACATATAAAGACTGTAAAAACTTCACATGTAGCTTGGATAATTTTTGAGAACATATTTTCAGTAAATACAAAGGCATGGAATATTCAACTCAAGCAAGAGTTGAATACCTTGAAGAAAGGAAAAATGTCTATCAATGAGTATGTTTTGAATGTGAGAAGCATTGCAGATGCTTTAGCAGCGATTGATGCAATGCCTGATGATAATAATTTGATTTAATCCACTTTGAGTAGTCTTAATAATGAAAAGACATGGAAATCATTTGTTACTTCAATATACGTACGGAAGCCATTTCCATATTTTAATGAGCTGGTCTCTCTTATGATTACCAAAGAGATCAATATGCAGGGTGACTCATCTGAAAGAAATGGTGAACAAGTCCAAGCATTTAACTCAAGTTCAGGAAGGAAACTTGGTAGATCCTCTTCGAGAGGCTGTGGTATGGGATGTGCTAGCGATAACCAACAAAACATGTTCAATCAAAAATTTGATGAAATGCAGGTTTCAGGAGGCTAAGGAAAATTTAGAGGCAGGGGGAGCTGTAGAGGAAGAGGTGGATGGCAGAACAGAGGTTATGGAAATTCTGCTATTTTTTGCCATTATTGTGGCAAAACAGGTCATATTGCAGCCCCTTGTTATGCTAAGAAGGATGCTCGGAGTGGTAAATTGCAGCAAGGAAACTATGCATCGTCTTCACGACAGAATGAAGACAAAATGAGTGTTTGTTTATTATGTAGCACATGATGAATGCATTTACAGGAAAGGGGACATGTGATGATGTATGGTATGTGGATTCATGTGCATCTAATCATATGATCAGTCATGTTGAATGGTTTGGAGAGATGTAAGAATTACAAAATCTAGGTTATGTGCAGATGGGCCACCCAATTTCACATATTGGAAAGGTTCCCTTATCCTTGCATGATGGCTAGACAAAGAGTTTGGCAAATGTAATACATGTGCCTTCAATCACAAAGAATCTAGTGTCTATTGGCCAAATGGTAGAGCAAGGGTTGCAAGTCCGATTCGATGCAAAATGTTGTTTTGTAGAGGACTTTAATGATAAGTGCAGGTTGGTCGCAAAAGGAAGTAGAGTTGGCCGAATGTTCACTTTAGATGTTGGAATTCGTGCAATGGATGCTGGTATGTATGCTAAAGGAAAAGAAGTGGTTGCAGACATTGAAATATGGAATAAACGCATTGGACATGCAAATGTGCAAAGGCTGGAATTAATACAATCGAGAGGATTGGTTACATGTTTTCCTTCTTTTAGAGTTGCATAATTTCATAAAGTCTGTGAAGCATGCCAGTTTGGTAAGCAAGCCAAACAACCCTTCTTGCATGATAGAGAAGTGAGCATAAATATACATGACGTGGTGCATACAGATGTTTGGGGACCTACACAAAATATATCACTTGGTGGCAGCAAATACTTTGTCACATTTATTGATGACTGTTAAAGGAAGCTATGGGTATATTTTATGAAGGAAAAGAGTGATATATTTGAGCACTTCAAATATTTCAAGGCAGCTATTAAAATAGAAACAAGCTTGAAAGTGAGTGCTTGAGATTAGATGGAGGGGTAGAGTACCTCTCTAATGAGTTTAATGGCTTCTTGAGGACTCATGGGATAAAAAGGCAATTTACTTGTAGGTATATCCCATAGCAAAATGGGGTTGTAGAAAGAAAAAATAGGCATATTGCAGAAGTTGCACGAGCATTAATGGATGAAAAGAATATGCCAAAATATTTTTGGTCTGAAGCTGTTCATAATGCTATCTATATTATGAATAGAACCCCCATAGCTGCAGTTCATGGGATGATTCTCGAAGAATGCTTTATTAGCAAGAAGCCTGATGTATCACACTTGAAGGTATTTGGATGTGTTGCATATGTTCATGTGCCAGATGAGCTATGGAAGAAGCTTGATCCAAAGGTTGAAAAATGTATTTTTATTGGATACTCTTTAGAGCAGAAAGAGTATCGTTATTATAACCCTATCACACGTGAGTTAAGAGTAAGCAAGAATGTTACTTTTGATGAGATGAACAGTTGGTATGCACGTCTAGTGATGTATTAGATGATGATAATGATCATGACAGCTATGTGCAGAAAGAAAAGCAAGAATCACGGAGTCTTAGTGGACCAGAAACATCATCTGGTACTACACCTATAGTGAGCCCTTGGTCTGGGAGACTAAGGAGTAGCCCCACATCTTCAGGTGTATCTATAAGTGTTGTAGGCAAAGACAAAGGAAATAAGAAAGTGTTGGATGTAATGATGCATCTACTAGTCATTTGGAATTTGATGGAGATTCTAGTGGTTCAGAGAGTTTGGATGATGAGCTTGGTATTCCTTCATTTAGGACACTAGGTGTATAGAGAGCTCATAGTAATGTAAAGGCTGCATTGAGTGATCTAGTGGTATGTTGGTCTAGTAGGGTCAGATACCCTGTTAAAAGATTTGGCTTTGAAGGTTATGTAGCTCACCATTATGCTTATATGGTGAAACTAGTTGAGGATGTTGAGCCCACTTGTTTTGAGGATGCTATTGGTCATGCTCATTGGGATGCAGTAATGGATGAGGAGATGGCTGCATTAGAAGCCAATAAGACTTGGGATTTGGTATCCTTGCCTAAGGGTAAGAAAGCTATTGGCTGTAAGTGGGTTTACAAAGTTAAGCATAGTGTAGATGGTTCAGTTAGCACGTATAAGGCAAGGCTAGTTGCAAAAGGCTATGCTTAAACATATGTAATAGATTATGAAGAGACATTCAATCCAATTGCTAGGATGGCAATTGCTAGGTGTGTGATTGCCTTGGCAGCAGCCAAAGGTTGGAGTTTGCCTCAAATGGATGTTAAGAATGACTTTTTGCATGGTGAATTGCAAGAAGAAGTGTATATGGAGCAGCCAACAGGTTATGAGGATTTAGAGCATCCCACATATGTGTGCAGGTTAAAGAAGATGCTCTATGGGCTGAAGCAAGCACCTAGAGCATGGTTTGATAAGATTGAAGAGTATCTTGTCAATATTGGATTTTATATTTCTAATGCTGATCACTCACTTTATGTGAGAAAGGGAGATGTAGGTTTGGTCATTATAGTCATCTATGTGGATGACTTGATTATTATAGGTGACAGTGACACTGGGATTGCTTAAGTTAAGGACTTCTTGAAGAAGAAGTTTGAGATGAAGGATTTGGGTGAGCTGAGATACTTTCTTGGTATTGAGGTGATCAGATGTGATGATGGTATATGGCTATCACAAAGGCAGTATGGCTTGGATATGTTATCCAAGTATGGTATGACAGCATGTAAGCCTCTTTCACTACCATTGGAGCAAAATGTGAAGTTGAGTGCCGATGTTGGAGATGAGATAGAAGACCCTACTATGTTCAGGAGGATGGTAGGGAGTTTGATTTACATGACTATCACAAGGCTAGACTTGAGCTATGCTGTTGGCCTTGTCAGTCAATTTATGCAAATGCCTAGAAAGCCTCATTTGGATGCAGTTAGATGTATATTGGGATATGTGAAGTCCACTACTTTACATTATGGACTTTTTTATGAGGCAAATAAGGATGTATAGTTCTTTGGATACACAGATGCAGATTGGGTAAGGATGTATAGTTCTTTGGATACATAGATGCAGATTGGAGACTGGTAGCATATCAGACAAAAGATCTACTAGTGGATTCATGTTTTTCCTTGGTAGTGCAGCAGTTACGCGGAGCAACAAAAAGCAACCTATAGTTGCTTTATCGAGTACAGAGGTTGAGTATAGAGGTGCTGCTATGGCAACATGTGAGGTGGTATGGATACAAAAGTTATTAGGCGATTTGGATGTGCAAGGAGATGGTCCAATTGTCATTCATTGTGACAACATGAGTAGCATACAGTTAGCTAGGAATCCAATGTTCCATGCTAAGACAAAACACATTGAGGTGCCTACCACTTTGTGAGAGAGAAGGTACTTTAAAGAGAGATTGACTTGGTATATGTCAGCACATAGGATTAGATAGATGACATTTTCACAAAAGCATTGGGTACAGAGAAGCTTCGAAAGTTTCAAAGCTTACTTAGAGTTGCAGAGATAGAGTTGAGCTTGAGGGGGAGTGTTGAGATGGCAAGCTCAACACGTGCGAACATTGATGATGAACCGCTTGGCTAGATGGGTTCACACGTCTACACTTAGCACGTTGGTAGTCATTATGATGCTCACATGGCCACTGACTTATTAATTATTATATTTAGTTTGTTACACCTACCTACAGATGGCAAATATATAGCATCAGCCGATTAGTGTAGTCTGTTATGGATTGTTTGACTTAGTAGGCCACTTTCCTTTATGTTGCATCTTATCTATACTTTGTGTACATTGTATAGTGTGTGGAAGAAGAATAAGAAATCAACAAGAAAACGTTTTGGCCTCCATCTCTCTTCTTGTGTTCTTGAGTGAGCTTCCTCTTGTGTATACAGTGTGTGTTTGGCACAACACCTCAAGCAAGTCCTCCCACCACACGATTTTTGACACTTTTCATGGTTGGCATTTTCACCACTTGACCTTCAGCCTGTGAATTGAGAAGTGCCCTCTCGGGTTGAAACGCGACGTGACCTTGGGGATGATCCAGTCGCACAAAATATCATTCCTTAATTAATCGAATTAAGAATCAAGCAAAATCAAGGCAATCAACCTAATATCATCTTTCAAGAAGAACATTCCTTTATTTTCCATGGCACTTGTCATTATAGACCCTTGCCATGCATTTACCATCAAACACAAGCACTTGAAATAATCATCCAATTCACATCCACAATCAGTTTAATGCAAAAGCATTTAGAAAATTATCTAATCAATCCACAAAACAATGGTATCATTTTCCAAACATTCCTGGAATAGTCGCGATAACCTTCCATCGCGTGTTTGCTCTCCTCCTTGGCATCTTAGTGATTCCATGCAGAAATTACTTAACACTTCCTCCATTCACCTAGGACATTTGCTCAAGACATGAGTTCTTCTTTGATTGATAACTGAACCTTCTTCCTAACGAGTATAAAAGCATTGATCTTTCCTTTGACTTAGGGTTTCCTAATTCTTGAGCTCTTTGCTTGCCCTAGAGCTATTGTTGCATTTAGCCCAACCTTGAATAGGATTGATAAACATAGTCACTATTGGCGAATCTCAAGACATCGTAGTCTTAATCCCAATGATTGTTGTTTGTACTAGTTACATTTGACTTCAAGATCCCAATGAACTAATAGTTTGAGATATTAGCAAGATTTTAATGCAAGATCAATTTGTGCACCATTGATACATGTTTCATAGTGTCTTTCCCATGCATGCACTGTCTATGTGCGTAACTCTTAAGTAACCTTATATGTTCTTTATGCCACGTATGATTTTGTTGCGTAGCACTGGGATGCAAAGTATTTGAGTACATGGGTTTATGCGAACCTCAATGTGCCATATGCATAAATCTATGCAAGGCCATCTATGGTTGCAGAAGAATTAACCTATGATCCCCTAGGAGTTCGTTAATTATCGGAAAAGATAAATTCAAGCTACTTGTTGAATTGAATTCATGCACATACCTATGCCTCAATGAATAGCGGAGATGGAAATTTGTACCTAGATTGGTGCGCAGATCGGTCCCTGTATGCTCACGTAGTGAATCCCGGAAGGTCCCCAAGAATAATGAACTCTACCTTTTTGCACAAATTACAATGTAAAAAGCATGAACGACAAGAGCAAAAGACCAATTGGGTTCAATCTCCCCCCATGCCTTGTGTGAGCGCTTCACAAAGCATGTATTTTATGTATATTTCCATCTTCATGCTCAATAATAGCCTAATTTACAAAAATATGACAAGCTTTTAGCTTTTGAGTTTGCTTTTATAAAAATAGAAATAAAGCTAGTGGACGGTGCCCAAAGAGTCTTGCACGCCCAATCACAATGTCCAAATAGAAATAACATATCCGTGTGCATAGGCGCATACAAAATAATAATAAATAATCGATGCCTCAATAGACATAACCAAATATAGGCGTGGCGTCTATCAAAATATAATCCATAGGTCGAATACTCGTTAGACTCCAATGCTTTCCTCCGCCACTGCTGCTATCTCTACACATCAACTGAAGCATTCACAATCGTTAGTAAAATAATACAATTAAACCGACAAAAGTGAATACCTAGCAGTCTTCAGCTACATAAATAAATCAACTGGTTAGAAATAAATCCTAACCTTAATTTATTACGAGTGCTCACTCTAAACTCATAAACATTTATTAATTTAATATGTATTTTGCGGAATCACCCGCTATGGAATCACCCATGTACACACTAAATTAATGAAACGCCCGAAAAGGACAGGCATCCCCATCAACTTCTCGCACAAAGAATCCTCTTTGTGTATGAGCCATGGTCATCAAAGTTTACGGTATCCACCGTAAAACCTCACGGAATCCACCGTGGCACGGAATCCATCGTGGAATATGCCTCCTGGCATCATACCCCTGGGGTGGAATAGTAATTGACCTCAATTGCTATTAGCTCAATGTGGAGCTAACAGAGTGGGGAAAGCATTTAAGTCTCGCGTGCATCCATTGTGCTTCCTCTACAGGATCTTAAATTTAACTAAATATCTAGAATACCTTCGGCCAGTTCTAGTGGTCATAAAGTCAGTGTCTATAATAGCTTCTGGTTCAAGTATTTCAGTCTCTTCCTCTAATAAAGGTGGATTTTCATAAACAGGGTGGACAGGTAATTGGCCTCTAAATGGTCTCAATAGACTAATGTGGAATGTATTGTGAATTTTCCAATGAGATGGTAATTCTAACTTGAATGCATTGTCATTAATTTTATGAATGATTCTAAATGGTCCATAGAATCTAGGAGCTAATTTAACAACTGGATGTCTATCTACACTTTGCAGTCTACGTTTTTCTATTCTCAACCAAACATAATCATCAACTTTGAAATTCATGGCTTGTCTTTTCTTGTTGGCTTGTTTGGTATATGATTGCTGGGCTTTAGCAATCATATCTTTAACTTCATCAAATATACTATTATGCATACTAGCAATATCATCAGCACTCTGAATTTTATTAGACAAAGATGCAACAGGTGTAGATAATCTATATCCATAAATGACTTCAAACGGTGCTTTCTTTGTAGATGTGTGCGGTGTATTGTTATATGCAAACTGTAATAAATGCAAATGAGTGTCCCATGTCTGAGGTTTAGAGATAGTATATGCACGTAAAAGGTCTAGAATAGTGCTGTTTGTGGCTTCTGTTTGTCCATTAGTTTCTGGATGAAATGCAGATGAGAAATCAATCTTTGTGCCTAGATTAGCAAACAGGGTAATCCAAAAATTGTTACAAAATCTAGAATCACGATCTGAAATGATAACTTTTGGCAATCCATGGCTAGTAAAAACAGTTTTAAAAAACAATTGTGCTGCTTGTGATGTTGTTAAAGTTTTCTTACATGGAATAAAATATGCTTGTTTACTAAATCTATCTACAACTGTCCAAATCATATCATGGTTAGATTTAGTATTTGCTAAACCAGTAATGAAATCCATAGAAATTTGTTCCCAAGGTTTAGATGGAATAGACAAAGGCATAAGTAATCCATACTGTTTACCATGATGTCTCTTAACTCTTTGACAAATCAAACATTCAGAAACGAAATTAGATACATCTGCATCCATATGCGGCCAATAAAAATCTTCAGTTAACATACGTAATGTAGATATGATACCTCTATGACCTTGATATGGGGGACAATGAATTTCATTCAAAACAAAAGATCGGAATGGAATAGTAACACACAGTCTCTTTTCATAAAACATAAATCCATCATTATATGACAATGAATCAACAGGAATGAAATTATTTTGAACTAATTTATTCCAATGAGAATGAAAAGTAATATCCTGGTGATATGTATCTTTCATAGCAATCAAAGAATCAAAAGATATGACAGAAATATTATGAATGGCAGGTCTTCTACTCAATGCATCAGCCACTACATTTTCTTTTCCAGGTTGGTATTGAATGATAGGATGAAAACTTTGAATAAAGGAAGCCCATTTGATATGACGGTCAGAGATTTGGGGTTGGCTAAGTAAATGTCTAATACTTTGCTGATCGGTCTTTATCATAAATTCTGAACCCATTAAGTAGTGTTTCCACTGTCTTAATGCTTGTACAACTGCTAATAGTTCTTTGTCATATGTGGAATATTTCACCTCAGAGGGTTTCAACTTACAACTAGAATATGCTATAGGATGATTGTCTTGCATAAGTACGGCTCCTATTCCTGATCCACTAGCATCGGTCACTACTAGAAAGAATGGTCTATTAAAGTCAGGCAACTGTAGAACAGGGGCATTGGTTAATGCATGTTTCAGTAAGTCAAAGGATTTCTGTTGATTTTCGGTCCATTGATAAACAATTCATTTCTTCAGAAGTTTGGTTAATGGTAAAGCAAGTAATGAAAAATTACGTACAAACTTCTTATAGAAACTAGCAAGACCAAGGAATGAGCGTATCTCATGCACGTTTTTAGGAACATGCCAATTTAATATTGCATCAATTTTCTTAGGATCAACTTTAATTCCATCAGATGATACAATATGACCTAAATACTAAATTTCTGTCTTAAAGAATTCACTATTTTCAGGATTTTCATACAGTTGATTTTCTTTTAATAACTAAAAAACCAATGACAAATGCTCATAATGTTCTTTCTCATTTTGACTAAACACCAAAATATCATCAAAGAAAACAATTACACAATACTGATATTTCAGAAAGATACGGTTCATCATTCTACTAAAGATAGCAGGTGCATTAGTCAATCCGAATGGCATGACTAAAAATTCGTAATGACCAAACTGTGTTCTGAATGCAGTCTTGAATATGCCAGATTTATCTAGCCTCACCTGATGATAACCAGACTTAAGGTCAATTTTACTAAATATAGAAGATCCTTGCAGTTTGTCCATAAGGTCATCAACTCTAGGAATAGGATACCTATTCTTTACAGTGATCTTATTTAAAGCTCGGTAGTCAACACACATACGATAGGTATTATTCTTTTTCTTGACTAACAGTACAGGTGCACCAAATGGAGAACTGCTAGGTCGAATCAAACCTCTATTTAGTAATTCCTCAACTTGACTCTGGATTTCTTTTTGCTCTATCTGGTTGTGCCTATATGGTGCTTTGCAAGATGGTTGTGTGCCAGGGATCAAATCTATCTTATGGTCTTCTGGACGTGAATGAGGTAAACCAGGTGGTAGGTCTTCTGCAAAATAGTCCTTAAAATATGCAAGAAATTCCTTATGCCTAGGGTGCATATGATTTTCCTTTACTTGCAATTCATTCACCCAAATGAGATAGGATTTACTACTCTTGCGTAATGCACGTTTAGCTTGAGTATGCGAAAGTAGTGGAAAAACATTAGATGCATGCATACCATATAATGTAATAGATTTTCCTTGAAAATTAATATTCATTGTGTGCGTGGAATAATCTATATCTGGATTATGTTGGTGTCGCCAAGACATTCCTAAAATAATGTCACTCGACTGTAATGGAACAACTAAGAAATTTCTTCGTTCAGTGTATTGGCCAATTTGAATCTCTAAGTCTTGCACTTCCTGTGTACCATTATACCTAGTACCTAAAAATGTAGCTTTTATGCGATAATCCATAGGTACAGTCTGTAATTTCAATTCCTTTACTAATTTTGCTGAAATAAAATCATGAGTACTGCCGTCATCATGCAAAATAGTCTTTTCCTTTCCATGCACCAAACATTTCATAGTCAATAAAGAATGTGGAGTAGGCATACCTGGTAAAGTATCGAAAGTAGTGGTAGTGTCGTCCTCATCTTTAGTGAAATCAGGCATATCCTCATGTTCGTCTTTGTCCATGGCTCCAAGATAGTTGATATGAACTGGTGGCTTCTTTGAATGACAATTTGCTGCGAGATGTCCAGGCTGATGGCATTTATAGCATACTATTGGCTTGGCTTTGGTTACATTATTTGCAATGGCGGGAAGTCTAGGTACATTTGGATTTGGCTGTGGAATAGGCTTAGGATTTGGATTGACATTGGATGGTAATGCAGGTGGTTTAGCCCAATTCTTGCGGAAAGATGATGAAGAGAAACAACCTAGATTAAATCTTCTAAAATTGGAATTGAATTGTTTAGATCCATAATTACCATTGACTTGGAATTGATGTGGTCGTCTATCTCTACCTCGTAGCTTATCTTCAGTGTCGTGAGCTAGTGAAATGGCGTCTTCAAGGGTAGCAGGCTTGAATATGTTCACTTCAGTGTAGTAATGTCCAAGAAGTCCAGACATATACTTCCGCTTATGTGTCGTCTTTGGTACGTCTTCAAGCATGCGTAGCTGGAGGAGTGCATTCCAAAAACGCTCTGTATACTGAGGAATAGGCTCACGATCCCGTTGTTGGAGTAGATCCCATTGCTTGATAGCCTTCTCATGAAATTGCGGTGGAAGGAAATTCTGCATGAACTTCTTCTTGAAATCTTCCCAAGTAGCAGGACATTCTATGCTCTTGCATACTACAGTCCACCAAAGTGATGCTCTGTCTACCAAATGATTAGTAACACACTTGATTTTATCTTTTTCTGGATAAGTTTCCTCATGGAAATAGTCATCAAACTGACTAATGAATGCTAGAACAGTCTTTCCTTCTTGTATGCCATTGAAAGTACGAAATTTGAAACTTCGTTTACTTATCTTTGATTCCTTGCGAATGGTTTGAGCTTCAAGGGTGGCGTCGATGGTATGTCGAATCAAATCTTCAGCTTGAGGTTCTTCTTTGTCGGTAGACGCTCTTTGTAATTTTGCCAATTGCGCTTGCAATGCTTGCCTAGCCCTTCATTCTTCTTCCAATTGCATCATGATTAAGTCCAGCTTTTGCTCCATCGTAGGCTCAGGTAGGTCGTCTTCAGCCATAGGATCATCCATATGTGGTTTCGTCATCCTGTAAAACTCAAAATACCTTTCTAACTCAAAATCAGGTTAGCGGGATGAGCGTAGCTCAAATTTGGGGTTATAAGGCTTATGTGTTTTTTGGGTATTTCTTTCTCAATCTTCAGAAAATCTGCGATTTTTCCTTCTTCGTGTGCTGAAAATACTTTAGCAAACCTGCGTATGGGTAGAATACCTTCCAACGAACAACTTTGCAGTTCGGAGTTTCTGTGCAGGAACAGCCCTTCTAGGAGTTTTGAGCACAAGTCAGTTCTGACTCCAATTGACTAGTCTGACTTGCAGAATTGCAGACTTATGTGACTTGCAGAGTTGTAGACTTGCAGAACTTAGCCGACTTAGTGAACTTGTAGAACTTGATCACAGATGACTTGCAGAACTTGATTTTTGAGACGCGGGACCTGGGAGTTTGTTGATTTGCAGAGTTGGGAGATAACTTGTCTGACTTGATTGGGATAAGCTTAATGGATTAAGCTAAATGGGGGGGGGGGGGGGGAGGGGGGGCTTAATTGATGAAAAACGGCAAAGTCGTGGGGGGGGGGCATTTTTTTCACTGCCCGAAAATTTCAGAAGCCCCTCAGATACCTCGCGATGATTTGTTGAAGCTATTAAGCTTCTAACCAAGCTTATTGATTATTAATCTTAAGCTTTGAAGCTTGATGAAAAGAAATTACTCTGTTTATCCATGACTCGTTGATGGAGATGAGGGAGTGGTCCTCCGCCTGTATTGCTTGGTCCTTCGCGATCTGATAACAGAAACAGGGGTTCTTGATCGCCAGAAGTCTGTCTGTATCGACGGTTCGTGACGAGATTGACCGTAGAGCCCGATCGTTCCAGGAGCTTCGCCTTCGCACGAGATGGGTAGCGATTGGAAGCCCTTGATCTTAGCTCCGCTCTGATACCACTGGTGCATAGATTGGTCGCTGTATGCTCACGTAGTGAATCCCGGAAGGTCCCCAAGAACAATGAACTCTACCTTTTTGCACAAATTACAATGTAAAAAGCATGAACGACAAGAGCAAAAGACCAATTGGGTTCAATCTCCCCCCATGCCTTGTGTGAGCGCTTCACAAAGCATGTATTTTATGTATATTTCCATCTTCATGCTCAATAATAGCCTAATTTACAAAAACATGACAAGCTTTTAGCTTTTGAGTTTGCTTTTACAAAAATAGAAATAAAGCTAGTGGACGGTGCCCAAAGAGTCTGGCACGCCCAATCACAATGTCCAAATAGAAATAACATATCCGTGTGCATAGGCGCATACAAAATAATAATAAATAATCGATGCCTCAATAGACATAACAAAATATAGGCGTGGCGCCTATCAAAATATAATCCATAGGTCGAATACTCGCTAGACTCCAATGCTTTCCTCTGCCACTGCTGCTATCTCTACACATCAACTGAAGCATTCACAATCGTTAGTAAAATAATACAATTAAACCGACAAAAGTGAATACCTAGCAGTCTTCAGCTACATAAATAAATCAACTGGTTAGAAATAAATCCTAACCTTAATTTATTACGAGTGTGCACTCTAAACTCATAAATGTTTATTAATTTAATATGTATTTTGCGGAATCACCCGCTATGGAATCACCCATGTACACACTAAATTAATGAAACGCCCGAAAAGGACAGGCATCCCCATCAACTTCTCGCACAAAGAATCCTCTTTGTGTATGAGCCCCGGTCATCAAAGTTTACGGAATCCACCGTAAAATCTCACGGAATCCACCGTGGCACGGAATCCATCGTGGCACGGAATCCACTGTGGCACGGAATCCACCGTGGAATATGCCTCCTGGCATCATAGATATTTAGATATGAATTATCCATACCTGACATTGTATTCGTATTCGCAAGAACACCCCAGCCAGTGGCTCCATTGTTGGATACGAGATTACTACTAATGTGTGTCTCCCTCCGCTTTGGGGCCATACTTCCAGCCTATAAATCGCTCTTTTCTCTCGTCGGAGAGATGATGTGCCAGGGTGATTCTTCTCGAAAGGATTAGACTCACGGGAAGATGATGATTAGACTCACGGGGAGAGGAAGATTAAACTCATGGGGAAAGGGAATAAATCGCGGGGAAAAGACAAAGTGTGTTTTCACCCTCTAAAGAGGGGAAGGGCTCCTTTTTTTTTTTCTTCTTCTTCTTCTCTTCTTCTCCTCTCTCTCTCACCCTCTTGTTCTTCTCCTCCTCTTCTTCTCCTCTCTCTCCCCCTCTTCTTCTTCTTCTTCTTCTTCTTCTTCCTCTCTTCTTTCCTTCTTCATCTCCTCCTCTTCTTCTCCCCTCTCTCTCCCTATTTTTCTTCTTCTCCCTCTTTTGTTATTCTCCCCTCTCTCTCCCTCTCTTCTTCTCCTCTCTCCCTCTCTCTCTCTCTCTCTCTCTCTTCTTTTCTTCTTCTTCTTCTTCTTCTTCTTCTTCTTCTTCTTCTTCTTCTTCTCTCTCTCTCTCTCTCTCTCTCTCTCTCTCTCTCTCTCTCTCTCTCTCTCTCTCTCTCTCTCTCTCTCTCTCTCTCTCTCTCTCTCAGCCTGTAGCAGGTCCAGGCCCTCCAAGTCTTCCTATCCCCTTTTTATGACGATTGGGGGGGGGGGGGGGGGGAGAAGTGAGGTGGCACACGTGGCCTCCCTCCCCTTGTTGTTGTCACCACCTTCCCTTGTTGTCATCGTCTTCACTCCCCCTTGCATTGTTGTCATCTCCTCCACGCCGGCGACTCCTCTCCTCGGCATTGTCATCTCCTTGTCGATTAGTCCTCGCACCGTCTTCCTCCTCTTTCCCCCGTCGTTGCCGTTGTTATCCTCCTTCTCCTCGCCATTGAATTCATCTTTCCCCCCCTCGCCACCTGTCAGTAACGGTAGGGGGGGAGAAAAGGAATTTAAAAAATTCATTTTTTAATTACAATGGGGGGTTTTATGTGGGGGCGGGTGAAGCGTTACAAGAGTGAAGTGTTGATTACCCCAAGCTTTTGTCATTACCTTTTTAAAAGGTTCAATTGGTTTTTGAAGTTTCTGAGATCATTACCATTCCATTTAGTTTTATCTAGTGTTTCCCAAACATTGGATTTTCTATTCCAAGCTTGTCCATTATCAGCATGATCCTTAACTGCATTATGTAGGGACTTCCGCTAATTATATCTAATAGTTGAGCCACCATTCCTAGAGTTTATCTTACCAAGTCTCACATGAAAGCCTAGGAACCTTCCAGTCTTCACTCCACCAATAGATATCTTTTAATTGCCATCCTTAGAATTTTGAAGATATGGTTCAATAATAACATTACCACCATGTAGACCAATTGCATATAAAAAATTTTTAATCTTTGTCATAGCATCTGTTCTAGCTAATAATGGCTTGAGCTTCCATGCAAACCATATATAAAGATGAACAAGCTTTTCAATTATCCTGCAAAACTGCATGAAGTGTATAGATATGGGCATTCATTAAAGGAATATCTAGGACTGGCTTAAACTGTGGATCTTTATTGTGCCTAGAGGGAGCTCTATTCCAATTGCTTGAGTTCAACTCTATTACTGGGGACATGCAATATAGGCAACGAGATCTAGAGTTAGCTCCCTTTGACACATTGTACATACATTTGAGTATCTTTACGTCATCGGTTATGTGCCACTCAATCTTATATTTCCCAAATCCTTTAACAAATAGCTTCTCTCTTGCCTATTGTCTCTTAATAACATTAGGTGATGGTTTTCGATGAAAAACCCAATACAATATATCAAAATTCTCTATATCTACTTCAAATACTCCTAGCCACTAGATGTTGTGTTCAGATTGAACAGTAAATGACATTGAGTGATTGTAGTGAGCTGATGAAAGTGCTCTATTTATCAAGGTAATAGAGACCTTCTCTAGTTTTATACATTTTGCGATCTCACTTTCATCAAGTTTAACCACAAATCTAGGCACACCTTGTGCCTCTTCTCTAGTGACAAGTCATAGAATCAGATCATTAAACATTGCAGGGTGGGAAAGTCAAGGAAAATATTATTAAATTCATTGAATACAACTTTATTTTTCTTGCCCTTGAAGCTAGTCTTGATATGAAAAGGCTCACCCAAAATCTCCATCACTTTATTATTTACTCTTTGTCTGATAGTTCTAACCACCATAAATGGCCTTGAAAATATGCACTTGCATACCTGTCCTTGCTTCATTATTTGATTGTAAAAGTTGAAAAAGTTGCATATAAGCATCTCGACTGATACCAATACTAACTAGTGTCTTTTGTACTAACTCAACATCCAAAGAATGATCCTTTATAAATGACTCTAAGCATTGTTTGTTTGCCATTTTAAATTTATTCTTCTCCAAAATATCTTTTGACACTAATGAAGGAAGAAGATGATAATAAAATTGAGATGCTTTTAAAGAATCTATTTTACTTGCATTCTATTGAAGAAGAGACCTAAAGAAAATTAACATCACAAATCAATATAATTAATCATAAAAAACCATATTTAATATTTCTAAAGTGATCAAATGGTACCTTGCTACTTGGATTCTTTTACTACAACTACCCCCTCCTCGTTTGAGACTCTCAATATTTTTAAGAGCCTTTTGTTGATTTCGATGGCCTAAAATAGTTTTCTTTCTTTGATAAGATTTGATGCGTTTCTCCAAAAACAAATGAATCCTCTATTGATAGCCCTCTAGCTTTTGCAACAACAACTCATTGTTATGTTTTGATAAAAGATGGTTCTCCAATCTGAAGACATCCTTTTCTCCAACCAAGTTAAGTGTTATAACTATAACCTAAGCCTCAATGAAGAGCTTTTATAGAAAGTTAGAGTGCTATTTTTACTAGGATCATTGGGATATAGCCTACCATCTAACTAAAGATCAAGATTCTTCTTTCCTTCAAACCTAAGTATATGTTTTGTAGACTCTACAATAGTAGTGGGTTTTGTTCTCTTCCTTATTGGTTCATACTCACTATCCAACTCAATATGAAGATGATAGAGAGGTATTTTACTAGAGTTATAGAGATCATTGGATGACTGATCCATAGCTAAGGATGTGATTACTAAGACTAGATTGAAAATCTATGTGAACTAGAAACAAGAAGGAAAATGAAGAAGAAACTAGTAAGCAAGGGGAAGAAAGAAGAGAGTGAGAATGGAGGGAAGTAATTAAACATAGAAAAAAATTCAAATTGAATATTAGTTTTTACTTTAATGAGGATGAGTAAGATCTTCATTATGACAACCTTTATCACCTTTATGGTAGCCTAGATTTCTAGGTTTGATGTGACCATGAGAATATAATGACAATGACTTATTGTTAATTTTTTATATATTTACTTACCAAAATGTAATTTTTTAAAAATATAAAAAATTTTATTTTCTAAATTGTTTTCTCTCTCTAGGATCTCTTATAGGGCATTTTTGAGACCTCAAAGCTCCCCTAATGATTGGGGCTTAAAGCAAATTGCAAAAATGTAAAAGAGATTGTTATTATGCATGTGAAGAGTGTGCAGAAGAAAGGCAAGACTGCATGTTGGGTCTATGCCTACCACTCTAGCAAAGTGTCAGAGCTTGTAGTTAAATATCATGTGTCTACAGTTGCACCACCAATTGAGGGATGATATTATGGATGAGTTAGTCAAAGAGGTGTATGATTTGTAGCTCAAGGTTGAAAAGCTAGTTGATTAAGATCATGTTGTAGCCCCTAAGATTCTAATTAGAGAAAGATTCGTTTGTCGATGCATATGGTATGATAGCCCTTTGCATCAACATTGAGAGTGAAAATTATATTGAGATCCATTAGAAAGAAATATATTTTGTTGGAAAGAGAGAAAATTTCATTTGAAAGAGAACATTTGAAAGAGAGCTAACAAAGAGCATTCCATTGGTGCACGTCTGATTGTTGAGATAGATTGCTTACCATTATTGGGGGTGATTTCAAGTTTTGCTACTCTAGATATTGCCATGTTGAGATGGATTGCATATATAGTCTCTAAATCTTGAGTTTCAACATATTGTAGGGAATAACAATTTGATAATTGACATGTTATCCAGGGTGCAACTTGAGGATGAAGATGAGATGATGGATAATGATGGTGAGGATGAATTCATAGTAGATAGTACACATATATCTACTAAAAATGCTTTGATAGTTGTTGTAAATGCAAGTATAGTAGTCATAAATATAGGGACAACAATTAATGCAACTTGTACATCAAAAGGATAGACAAGTATAGCTATTGTACAATGAGTTAAACAATAAGAAAAGTGCTTACAATAATAGAAAAATTATGGACAATAGGGGAAAAACACTACAAATGTTATGTTTCAACATTGAAAATGTTTCACGAAGAATTATATGAAGGAAAGTGGAAAAAAATTGGTTATTACTTGGGCACATTGTCAAAGAAAGATGATTGGACTAAAGAAGAATATAAAATAATTAGAACAAAATCTTGTGGCCATTTTTTGAAGGATGGGTATCTTTGGAAACAACCAAAGAAGAAGAAAGGGACTCCATTGTGAGTCATGTGTGATAGGGATGCTTAGTTGCAGGTAATGTAGGAGTTTCATGAAAATCTTTGGGCTGGTCATAGAGGAGTTTGTGCTACATTTGAAAAGATTAAGAAGAGTTATTGGTGGCAAGCAATGAACAAAGATGTTGTTCATGTTGTTGAATCATGCTGTACTTGTTAGATGTATTCATTAGTGAAACATAGAGATGATTTATAGCAAACCGGTCCTTTATTCATTCATTATACAAATGGTTGTTGATTTGGTGACCATGCCTATAAGACTTTGGTAGATGAGTCATATTATGTTTGCGTGACTATTTGACTAATCAAAAGGAAGGAAGAGCCTTGAGCACTAACACAATGAATGCTATATGCAAAATTTTCTTGGAGGAATTCTTTTATCTCTATGGCTATGTAGATAAGATCGCTGTAGATAGAGGGAAGCTTGATGTATCAAGCTTGCATTGACATCATCATATAGTCTAGAGGGCAATGGGAAAAGTGAGAGGGGACATCCTCCTATCATCAAGGCATTAGCAAAATCATGTAGAGGCAGACTAAAAGAGTGGCCACGGTTATTATCGTATGCATTATGGGTTGATCCCACAACACATAGTAGTAGATATATGCTAGTTGAAATTATGTATAGGCAAAAGCCTATTATGCCTCTTGAAGAGGTGGTTGCCAAATGGAGTGTTTTATCTTGAGAGAAAGGGCCGAGTAGAGAAGGCTTGCTATATGCATTCGTTAGTTAGAAGATATGAGGACATAGAGATAGCAGTTGAAAAGTTAAGGGTAGAAAAGATTTGCAATAAAGAAAGATTTAATAAGAGGCATAGACTCAAGCCAAGGGCTATACAAGAACATGAGATTGGGTGCTATCTATGACAACAACTTAGACAATCATCATAACACTATTTGAAAGGTCTCATAAAGGTGGTTTGGTTTGTATGTGGTTAAGCATGTGTATGATAATGCTATTTATTCCCTTAATGTGGAGACAGGTACCACACAAGAAGAGGATGACTTTGTGGATAATGTAGAGGACTCTAAACTTGTTGAAGACTACAAAGTTTGGCATATGCTAATAGAGAATAAGCAGGATTAGAGTGACTATGATAAGAATGTTGTAAGTACGGTACATACAAGTTGCAAAGTAAGAATGCTGTAAGTACAATACATACAAGTTGCAAAGTAGGTTGTTGTAGTCCACAATTTTGGATAGCTCTAATGATCTGAATTTGGTGTTGATTGGGGAGTCTTTGATGATGCACAACATATCCATAGTATACTTACACACACCCAAAGAGGATTCCTACCAAGTTTGGTAGCCAACCGCCACAGATTTTTTTGGGGCAGTAGCTTACAAAATTTGACTCTATGTCTTTAGGGAACTTCTAGTTTGGAACCAAGACTATAGTTTTCCTTTAGAAAACCTGGCAATCTAAGTTGTAATTGGAAAGTTATGAGTAGTTTTATATAGGGTTGTCCTAATTGACAAGTTTTTGAGAGTAGGTAATGACTAATCATGGTGGGTGAAAAGCATGAACTGAAAAGCATTGACCCCAAGATTAAGTAGTATGGTACATGCAAGGGGATGTGTATGTTTAGAGGGGGTGGATGTTGTATGAAATTATGTTTAGGATATAAAAGGATAAGAAAAGCCATATCTCAAAGCCTTTAGTGGCATGTATACAGGTCATAGTATGACGAGTCTTTTGAGAAGTTTACCTACTACAGTGACTTAGTCGTGCATGAATTGACAAATGTTTGACTTCTCATGGAGAGGAAAGTGGAAAGTCATGTTGAAACTCGGAGAAAGTATACTTGTGACCATGAGTTTAGGCCTAGGGAAAATTTGAGTGTTGCTCTTGTTGTATATGCTTGAAAAATGGCAATGTGATCCCCATTCCTTCTAGGGAGTGGAGCCATAGCCATGATCCACCTGCTACAATGTTAACCATCTACCCTAGCCATAATCTTGAATACTTGAGACCACACTAGTCAAGGTTCTCATTGATCAAATGATTGACCTAGTCAATCTAGAAACATTTGACTCCAAGCTAGGCATAGAGGCATATCAAATGAAACCCATTAACAATCGCACCTAATGCAAGAGCAAAGAGAAGGAAACTAAGTTGATAATTTGAGGAGATGAAGTTGAATGAAAAGAACTCGAAGCAATGGGGTTGAGAGATCAAGGAAGAATTAACAAGCCTTGAGATGTAAAAGTGAAGAAGAAACACACAAGAACGTGACTTAGCAAGAAGAGTCAAATAGTCTTTCATCTAGCTATTAAGAGCCCGATACTCTATTTTTGTGCATAATTGTGAGCTAGAATGCAAAGTCTAAAATTTCTAAAACTGTATGAGTCAACAACATAGAGATTACATTTGCATCCATTAACAATATGATAGAGCTATAATACAAAGGTGACAGCCACAACAAGTAGATCAAATGAAAATAGATAAATAATTCACAAAGATTGATCTTAGATGGATTGAGTATGGTATCACTCATATGTCTCATGATTTCCCAATGTGCAAGGTATCATGTAGTACCCTAATCTAGTCTACTCAACCTAACATATGGAAGGACAAAGCTAGAAACATTGACTTAGACAATGAAGTGCTAATACATCCAGTGTATCTTAGGGTCAAACTAAGTGCTAAGTGAGAGGTCATCATGGATGCTCTCATTGATGAAGGTTTAGATTACAACATTTTGAGTTATGATATATGAATTGAGATTGGTAAACCATCTCTTGTCCCAAAAAATACAAAAAATAAACCATATGGCGGTTTACCCTATTCTCTCTTGGATAGATAAAAAATTATCCTAACTATAGAGATTGAAAGCATTCTCATCAATTTCTATGTGCTTACAAATCAAGAAGATATGGGGAAGGAAGTCCTCAGAAGAATTTTCAAGCTTGCAACCGAATGAGAAGTGGGCTGAAGGGAGAAGCCCAAGTGGAAGCATGAATAAGCAGAAGCAAGAGAGGTGTGAGCTATGGCATATGGAGTAAGAGAACAAGAGAGAGAGACTCAAGATGTGGGAAATCCAACAGTCACCATGTATGATTGACCTTTCCTTTATTCAAATGTCACTGAAAGAATAAAGAATAAAGTGATAGTAATGGGCACCCACTACTGCTTGCAGTATGTAGGTGCGAGTACTATCAGTGTAGTAATACACAGGTGGCTAGACACAGGTGCCTTTACCCCCAACAACCTCCCAAGGTGAATGTGCTCTGAGTGAAGAGGGAACAGGAGAAACGTGACAAAGTACAATGTGTACATAGAGTACAACATGTTGAGAAATAGAGGTCATCTCATCCAACACCCATCAACTTCCTAAGGAAGGAAAAATGCTCTATTGAGAGACTTTTCATGAGCAGATCTACAGGATTTTGGTCAAGAGTAGAGATCTTGACAAGGTCAATAAACTTGTCCTCCATGACCTCTCTGATAAAGTGGTACCCCACCTCAATGTACTTTGTCTTTACATGGAAGACCAAATTCTTGGCTAATTGGATAGCACTCATAGAATTCAAATGTAGTGTAGGGACCACGTCAATCATACCGAGGTCTACCACCAAATAGCCTAGCCAGGGAGCCTACTTGCAAGCTTTAGCTGTTGCAACATACTCGACTCTATGATAGAGAGGGCTATGCATATTTGCACCATGGATATCCAAGAAACAACACCCCTACCAAAGGTAAACACATAGCTAGAGGTGGATTTCCTATTGTCTGCATGTCCTACATAATCAAAGTTAGTGTATTCTACAACTTCTATATCCTAGCCACTACCATAACATATGCACATATTTATTGTTCCCTTTAGGTATCTCATGATACTCTTGATGGCATACGAATACCACCTACCACGTGTAGCCATATAGCATGCCACAACTCTCACTGCAAAAGCTATGTAAGCACAAGTGGCTATCATTGCATACATCAAACTGCCCACTGCGGCAGATGCATAAGGGATCTTGGCTATCTCGGCTTTTTGCTCATTAGACTTGACAATTAGCCTAGCTCACCTTCACATGAGAAAGTAAAGGACAACCAATATGCTTAACATCTTGCATATGAAATTAATCAAGGACCTTCTAGATATACTCGTTTTGTGACAAGTAAAGGAGCCCTTGAGAGCGATAACACGTAATGTGCATGCCAAGAATATGTGAGGCCTATCCCATGTCTTTCATCTCAAAGCTCTTTTTGAGCTGACTTTTTAGAGCATCTAGCTCATCAGGAGCACTCCCAGCAATCAACATGTCATCCACATAGAGTGCCAAAATCAAAAGGTTGCCATCACGATCCTTATTCATGTATAAACATGAATCCATATCATTGCGTGTATAGCCCTATGAATTCATAAAAGCATCAAACTTGTGGAACCATTTCCTAGGTGCCTGCTTAAGGCAATAAAGGCTCATTCTCAATCTACACACTAGGTATTTCCTGCCTTTTTCCTCAAAGCTCTTAGGCTACTACATATACTAGGTGTAGGGTAGTTATCTTGAATACAAGAGAAAATACTTCCTCAAAGTCAACACCATGCTCTTGTTTAACCCTTAGCAACCAATCTAGCCTTATATAGGTAGGCTTGAGACATCCTGGGTACTCTTCAACTTGTATATCCACTTGCATGGCAATACATGCTTTCCACCAAGCAAAGGAACCAACTTCCACATATTATTTTTCTGTACCTTGACTACATGGCCCTCTCCCAAGAGTGACTATCACCACAATGCATGGCCTCATCATAAGTGAGAGGCTCACTTGTATTTATCACCATCACATAATCAAGTGAGGGCTCAAACTTCTCAAGAGGACATTTGGCTCTAGTAGCGTGTCTCAAGGCAGGTTTAGGAGCCTGCACATTCTGTCTAACATCATGGTCGTGGACCATTGGAGCATCAACTGCTACTGCAGGGCTGTCTAGCTGGTTGTATGGGAGCAAGAGGATCCTCTTGAAATATAATCCTATGTATCATTACGACTATCTGTTCAGGCTGCTTATGCATCTTTTTCTTATGGAAAACTATATCATGGTGGCTGCATGGATGACTTTTCGAGCCTGTGGATCCCATAGGCAATAGCCCATCTCACCTATATCCCCATAAGCAAGAAAGATGCATTTCACGGACTTAGGATCTAGCTTTGTGCACTTGTCCTTGGGTACATGGTAGAAATTCTTTCAATCGAAGGCATGCAAATGAGCATACAAGGGAGGTTTTCCAAACCATACGTCCTTTGCAACCTAAAAGTTAAATAGTACTACAATGAGATTGATTGATCAAGTGTATGGCAGTAGGTCACTACCTCAACCCAAAACTGTTGTGGTAAGCCTGCCTAGCTAAGCATACTATGGACCCTTCCCTGTATTGTCATGTTCATGTGCTCAGCCATATCATTCTGGGGTGGGGTGTACGGGGTGGTTAACTGATGCTTTAATACCCCTCTCATCATAAAATTGCTCAAAGGCTTTAGAGACATACTCACCCCCATTATCTGACTGTAGGCATTTTAGCCTATACTCAAATTGGTTCTCAACAAATGCATGCCAATGCAAAAAGGTAGCCAAAACATCAAATTTCAGCTTTATGGGATATGCCCAGACCTTATGCGAGTAGTCATCCAATGAATGTGACAAAGTAATTTCCACCTCCTAATGATTGACATGGCATAGGTCCATAGACATCAGAATGAAACAAGAACCGAAGGCTCACCCATGCACAAAATGCCAGACTTTTTATGCATACTATGTGTTTCCTTGCCATATAAATAATGATCACATGACTCAAAACACTTATAGTCAAGGGGCAAAAGATACTGCAAATGAGTAAGAATTTGTATTCCCTTTGAGGACATGTGCCCAAGGCGGCGATGCCAAAGAGATACATGTGGAATTGCAACTATAGATCCAGATACAACCAAGGGATGTAAAGTGCCAGACTTGGTACCATGTGCCAAAACAAGGTTCCCACGTGTGATCTTCCAAGAAGAATCCCCAAAGGAAACAAAGTAACCTTCATCATCTAGTGTGCCAGCAAAGATAAGACTCTTCATAAGAGTCGGTACATGTCAAACATTATACAGAGTAAACATATTGCACTTGAACCAAAATATAGACGAATATCACCAATACCAACTATCTACAATGCCAAGTCATTCTCCCAATGGATAGATCCAATCATATTGTGATAGGAGTGGAACCACTCTCTACAAGGGGTCACATGAAAGGAAGCCCCTGAATCCATCAACCAACACTGAGTAAAACCAGGTGAGGCATCGATTAGGTGTGACTCATCTAAATAAGAAGTTGCAAGTATGTTATCATCATCAGAGTCAAGTTGCTGCACTACATTGGTTTCTTTGACCTTAACGCTAGACTTAGTAGGGACAATGCTGTGATCATCAGACTTGTCTTGTGCTTGCCCTTTGCCCTTTTCCTTGTGGTTGTCATTGCGTATTTTATGGCACTACGACCTGATATGTCCTATTTTCCCACAATAATAGCATGTTAAATCGGACTTACGTCCATGGGACTTACTGTAAGGTTGTCCACCATAGGACTTAAAATGAGACTTCTGCGAGTCTCTACCATGGCAGTCATTCCTGCTCTTGCCATCATGGTGACCCTAAATAGTCAAAGCATGAGAAGTATGAGAAGCATCCATATTCTTCGTATTTATCTCCTTTTTGTTAGGAGTGCACCCTCAAATGACAGTCAAGATTGAGCAAAAGTGAGGTCAACCAAAAGCATTCCGATAGCATGGCCAAGTATGTGACATCAACCATAGACATCAATGTATCATTTCAAGTAGCTGGGAAGCATCAACAAGCAGTAGGCATATGCTTTCACTGATAAAATAGCTTTCAGTCTTGCTTATTACAACAGTAAAAATGACAGTAGCCGGGAAGGATCACGCAATAGGCATATGCTTTCACTGATAAATAGCTTTCAATATTGCTTATTACAATAGTAAAAATGACAGTAAAACTAAGCCAAATATGGGCTTAAATTATTCCTAAAGCATTTCAATACATTGGCCAAACATTCCCCAAGTGTCCAGTATCAAATGAGCATCTCGAGAGCATCACATAAGCTAAGAGCATGACATTTCCTATACAAATAGCATTCAGTCCTATTATGAAAATAGTGAGATCTATGAGAAAGATGAGCTAAAAGAGTGCTCAAACTAGTCCAATAGCATCTCAAACCAATGACATGTGATTCCCCAAGTATCCGACAACGAAACATAGATTTACGGGCATCCTAGGAAGCATATACAAGCTCCAAACATTAAAGATATGGTTGTCTTGTTTTATAACAATATGTTGCCCTGTTTGCACAGTTAATAGCTGAAGCTCAATGACTCAAAACCAATGCTCAATTTTAATGGTCAATGTGGAGAGGAGTGGTAAACGATGCCAGACCAATTGTCCAATGCAGGGGAGTGGTTGAGCAAGCACAGGTGCTTGAAAATGACCACAGTTGAAAAAAAATGTGTTTGTATTTCCAACCCTAAATACTAAGCTGAATACTCCCTGAGATAAGCTCAATGTAGGTTCAAAAATGCCCTGAGATAGCCCAACAGGTCCTAAGAAGTCCTAGAGCAATGAGAGCTCAATATAAACCTCAAGAGGTGGAGCTATGGCTACCAATAGTGAAACCTTGCTATGTAGGTAACTTGATGAAGCAATGCCGGGATTGAGCTCGTGCTCAAGGAGAAGAAGGATCTGATACTAGTTGAAGGAATAAGTGTAAAAAAGCTAATTCCCACAAGTAACCATTAAACTAAAAATACAAAGAAATAGACTAAATTCCAAGAAACCATAGCCAAGGTGGCTAGGCATGAAATGATGTTACCATAAGTAATGATGAGAGGCATAGCATGGTATGCACCACAAGCTATGGTGGCTAAGAGTATTCACCCTCTTAGATGGTAGGAGGTTGAGACCTCAAACATGTAATGTTGTAAAATGGCAAAAAGATGCTTCACATGTTACATCTCCATCTTTTATACTTAACCCTAGCCTACCCTAGACTAAGGCATTTATGCTTTATTACAAGCCATCCCATCCTAAAAGTTATTTGTTCTCAAAGCTAGAATTGGGACAATTCTAGCTTAACCCTAGCCTTGTTAGATATGATCAATGCCCCACCCTCATTAGGTGCTACCAATGATCCATGGTGCTCAAAGTTGTAAGGCCCCCATTATGAGGAGAAGCCAAATGTGAGCCCGGAAGGGAATATTCCCTGGAATATTCCCTGGCCGACTAGTGGAGGCTCATATGGTAGGTCGGTCAGCAGGCCGACCTAACGACCTTCGCAGGCTATAAAAGCTAAACCCCTTCGCATCCATCACTCACTCATCTTTCACCCAGTCAGAGTTGTTGTTCCAGCTAGCCTTAAGCTCTTCATCTATCTTCTGTCTAGATCACCATCTAAGCTTCACACAGTGGAAGCGCACGGGTGGACAGAGCCATCTTTGTATCAGTTGTTTGGAGTTAAAGAATTTACTGATTCTCCTCTTATTTGTTGTGTACTCTCTATCTCTTTCTCAGATTCTGTTCGCTGCGCCGTGTAATATTTTACATGGTATCAGAGCCCAGGGGGCTCTAGAGATCAGAGAGCGTGCAAGAGGCAAAGGCTTCAACAGTAAAGAGAAACTATGTCAACTCCGGGAAGCGGTTTTGGCGCATCAGGAAGCGGTGCAGGAGGTGGTGTTGCTGTACTGGCTATTCAAACACTGAGGATTCGTCCACCAACCTTTAGCGAAGGCAAGTTAGATGGTACAAACTACACCTTGTGGAAGTTCAAAATTACAACTATCCTTGATTCTTATGAGCTTCTGGAGACTGTGCTGGGGACTGACGCAGAACCACAGCCTACCCCCGACCCATCAAATCCTAGTGTGATGATTCCTCCGAATGCAGATCTTCTACGAGCTTGGAAACGAAGGAATGCAGATGCATTGTGTGCCTTAGTTACAAGCTGTTCTGACAGTGTTTTGACTCTGATTCAGCATACAACCAAAGCGTCAGATGCTTGGAATGTACTAAGGAGTCAGTATGAAACACGAAACCAAACAAGGATTCAAAACTTGGAGAATCAACTAGCAGCGGAGAAGTTTGCTAAAGGAGAGACGGTTGAAGCATTCATCACTCGGATTAAGAATCTGCGCGACCAGATGGCTGGCGCTGGGATACAAAAGACTAATGAAGAGCTAGCTCGGAGGTGTCTTCGGATTTGTCCACAAAAGTTTGATGGACTAGTAACTGCCCTTAATACTCAGGTGAGACCTCAAGCTTTGACTTTTGAGGAGTTTTGTGCATTATTAATGGAGGAGGAGTTGAGGCTGAAAGCCCGAGAAGGAAGCAACAATGGAGATGCTGCATTCTCTGCCAATGCAAAAGGCAAAGGTGTTTCCTCCACCAAAAATGATGGTGACAAAAAGAAGAAGGGCGGCAAGAAGAAGTTTCAAGGAGAGTGCTTCTACTGTAAGAAGAAAGGATATGCAATTGCAGATTGTCGTGTCAAGAAGGTAGATGAAAAGAATGGTACTCTTAAAAGTAAAGAGAAAGAGACAGCCAATACAGTTGAAGCAGAGTTGGAATTATTCATGGCGACCATTGAGGAAGTGTGCTCCTCAGCGCAAGAAGAATCTACCATTGACTCATGGGTGTTGGATAGTGGGGCCTCCCGTCACATGACCAACAAGAAAGGTCTATACAGTTCTATGCAGCCTCTACAAGAATCCATCACTGTGACGGTTGGAAATGATGCTAAATGCCCTGCTGCGGGCACATGTACTATTTCTTTTGTTGCTGCAAATGGTGAAGTCAAAAAGCTTTCAAATGTGTTGTATGTTCCCGAAATCAGGAGAAATCTCTTATCAGTTGCTGCCATAACTAATATTGGTCATGAAGTGAGGTTCAAGAAGACAGGTGCAGAAATTATTGATAGTGCTGGCACAATTGTTGGCAAAGGAGAAAGAAGGAACAACCTGTATGAGCTAAGTGCTCTTACAGCCACCGCTGGAGTGGGCACAAGTAAGCTTTGGCATGAAAGGTTTGGACACATCGGATTTGCAGTATTGAAGGAGATGCAAAAGCAAGGTATGGTTGCTCACCTACCTACAATAACTGAATTGAAGGAACCATGTGAAGCTTGTATGATGGGCAAGCAACAGAGAAAGGCATTTCCACAAGAAAGCAAGAATAGAGCACAGGCTTCTCTAGAGTTGGTGCATGCTGACTTGTGTGGTAAGATGCCTACACAGGCCTTGGGGGGATCTTCTTATTTTATGTTGATTGTCGACGACTACAGTAGGAAGATGTGGGTGTACTTCCTTCGTGATAAGGCTCAAGCTTTTGGTAAGTTTAAAGAATGGCTAATACTTGTTGAGAATGAAACAGGGAAAAGTGTGAAGAAATTTAGAACAGATGGTGGTGGTGAGTTCAACTCAAAGGAGTTTGAAGGTTTTTGCAAGAGCAAAGGTATCAAGCGTCAATTGACGACGCCTCACACACCTCAGCAGAACGGTGTTGTGGAACGCAGGAATCGCACCATTGTGGAGATGGCAAGATGCATGCTAAAGGGCAAGGGATTGCCTAACCATTTTTGGGCTGAAGCTGTTAATACTGCAGTCTACATTCTAAATCAGAGCTATACAAAGGCTCTCAAGGGAAAAACACCTCATGAGGCTTACACTGGTAAGAAACCATCTGTCTCACATTTCACAATTTTTGGATGTGAATGTTATGCACATGTTCCAGATGAGAAGAGAAACAAGTTACAACCAAAAAGCAGAAAATGTATCTTCTTGGGTTATAGTGATGAGCAGAAGGCTTACAAATTATATGACCAAGAGGCAAAGAAGATCATCGCGAGCCGTGATGTGGTGTTCAAGGAGGAGCCGCATACAGTGGAGGAGGAGAAGGCAAGTTCTTCCACTTTATCATCAAGCGAAGAAGTAGTCCACTATGAACCTGTCCCGAGAGCTATCCCTATCCTTAAGGAGGAGGAAGCATCATCTTCAGATGATGAGGAAAAAGTTCACCAACCCGACATCACCCCACCGGAAAAGCCATTGCCGCGCTGGGTGAAGTAGCTCTATGACCACAATAATCCTATGCCTGCATCTGTTGAGGAGAAGGCAGATGGACCAAGGAGGTCTTAGAGAATAGAGGAGCAAAGGAGGGCTTCTGCTCACATAGTCAATATGGCCTTGATGGTTGAGATTATGAGAGAAGTAAAGGAGCCAACTGACTTAGAAGAAGCACTTGCAGATCCATCATGGAAGGATGCTATGCAGGCGGAGTATGACAGCATAATGAAGAATGACACTTGGGAGCTAGTGGATCGACCAGCAAAGCGGAAGGTTATTGGCACCAAGTGGATCTGGAAGGTAAAGTACAAGGCTGATGGTACCTTAGAAAAGTACAAAGCTAGACTGGTTGCCCAAGGATTTTCACAAATTGAAGGGTTTGATTTTCAGGAGTCATTTGCCCCAACTGCCAGAATGACCACTATTCGCACAGTACTTGCAGTGGCTGCCCACAAGAAGTGGCCATTGTACCAAATGGATGTTAAGTCAGCGTTCTTAAATGGTGACCTCAAGGAGGAGGTATACGTGGCTCAGCCACCAGGGTTTGAGGCCCCCCATTCTGAGAACAAAGTGTGTAAACTGAAGAAGGCATTGTATGGGCTGAAACAAGCCCCCAGAGCATGGTACCAACGGATAGATAGGTTCTTTTTAAACCTAAACTTCAAAAGATGTGCCTCAGATGCTAACTTGTATGTTTACAGGGATGGTAAAAAGTCTGTAGTGATTGTCCTATATGTGGACAACCTTCTTATTACAGGTGATTATGAAGATATGATCAACCAAACTCGAAAGGCTTTGAGTTCTGAGTTTGAAATGACAGACTTGGGCTTGCTACACTATTGTTTGGGGATTGAAGTCTGACAAGAGCCAGGAAAGATCTTCATCTCTCAGAAGAAGTATGCATGGGAGATCTTGAAGGCATTTGGCATGACCGAGTGCAAGGAGATAGCTACACCTATGGAGGTGAATGCAAAGTTATCCGTCGAGGATACATCAGCACTAGCAGACATTGGGAGGTATAGGAGGTTGGTCGACAGTCTAATCTACTTGTGTAACACCAGACCAGATATCAGTTTTGCTGTTGGTGTTTTGAGCAAGTTCTCAAACCTCATGAGAGTCATTGGAAGGCTGGGATGCGGGTGCTCAGATACTTGAAGAAAACTCTTGACTATGGTATCACATACAGTTTCGAAACTTCTCTTGTGGGGAACTGTGACTCAGATTGGGCAGGAGACATTGATTCCAGGAAGTCAGTTTCTGGTTATTGTTTCTCTTTGGGTTCAGGAATTTTCTCTTGGATTAGTAAGAAGCAACCAATAGTGGCATTGTCTTCTACCGAAGCAGAGTACAAGGCAGCTTGTTTTGCTGCATGTGAGGCCGTATGGTTGAGAAGGATTCTATGGCATATGGGAGTGCAGGATGAATAACCAACTGTGCTGAGATGTGACAATCAGAGTTGCATCGCCATTGCCAAAAATCCAGTGTTTCATGCATGCACCAAACATATAGAGATCCAGTATCACTATGTGCGTGATTTGATGGAGGATGGGATAGTGGAATTGGTCTACTGTCCAACAGAGGAGAATGGAGCAGATATCTTCACCAAAGCACTTACGAAGGATCTGCTTCAAGTTCATCTTCAGAGACTCGGCATTGGGCCGAGAAGATAGTTCACCTATGGGTGGACATTGAGGGGGGGTGTTAGATATGCTCAATGCCCCACCCTCATTAGGTGCTACCAATGATCCATGGTGCTCAAAGTTGTAAGGCCCCCATTTATGAGGAGAAGCCAAATGTGAGCCCGGACATTGGTTGAGTCCTGACTTGTATATCAGATGAGGTCTATGTGACCGGATGGTAAAAAGGTGACTGTTGTGGGTCTAATCTTTGGGTTAGACGGAGTGGTTAAGTTGGTAGCAACTCGAGGCGTCCCCGGCCCGATGGTAAAGGGAATATTCCCTGGAATATTCCCTGGCCGACTAGTGGAGGCTCATATGGTAGGTCGGTCAGCAGGCCGACCTAACGACCTTCACAGGCTATAAAAGCTAAACCCCTTCGCAGCCATCACTCACTCATCTTTCACCCAGTTAGAGTTGTTGTTCCAGCTAGCCTTAAGCTCTTCATCTATCTTCTGTCTAGATCGCCATCTAAGCTTCACACAGTGGAAGCGCACGGGTGGACAGAGCCATCTTTGTATCAGTTGTTTGGAGTTAAAGAATTTACTGATTCTCCTCTTATCTGTTGTGTACTCTCTATCTCTTTCTCAGATTCTGTTCGCTGCGCCGTGTAATATTTTACAAGCCTACCCTAGACTAAGGCACTTATGCTTTATTACAAGCCATCCCAGCCTAAAAGTTCTTTGTTCTCAAAGCTAGAATTGGGACAATTTACAAGGAAAGATTACAAGGATAGCTTTGTAAGTAATGGATCCATGTTGAAATGAAACTCCAAGTTGAAGAAATTCTCATATGATAATGAAGTATAAGTATAATATCTGAGTATACTGCTAAAAATTGTCCAAAATAGGCTATTGTACAAGAATGGTCATAACTTGAAGAACAAATGTCCAATCACCATGTATCAGCTATAGAAATGGAGAGGACAATCCCTAGTATCCAGCATGCCATAAAAATCCAAATTTGATGACATTAGAACAATTATTTTTATGATAGAATTTTTATACAACAAGTTATCTTGTTTAGATTTTACTTCTTTTTTAGTAAAAGCCATGGAAAAGAATCAAGGTATGATGATGGTTTCCAAGTAGACTCTTCCATGGGCAAACCTCACCATTTAATAAGGTATTCCAGTAGTGAATGGTTCCTTAAAACCCTTTCTCTTTTGCCAATAATCTTTTCGGGCTCATAAATGATGAGACCATCTTCATTTATGGGAGGTAACTCCTCTAAAACCTTTATGGATGGACCCACATATTTCTTAAGTTGGGAAACATGGAAGGTAGAATGAATCCTTGTTGAAGAAGAAAAATCAAGCTTGTATGCAAGCTCACCAACTCGTTTGAGAATTTGATAAGGCCCATAGTAATGATGAGCCAACTTATTATGACTGCCTTTGAGAGAAGCATGCCTAGATTTAGGCACTTTGAGAAATACCCAATCTCCTTCTTCAAACTGCAAAGACCTCCTCTTTTCATTAGCATAAGCCTTCATAACATCTTGTGCCTTTTTAATGTTTTCTTTGCATTGGTGTAAAAGAGCTTCCATTCTCTCAACTTCAATCTTGGCTTGTGGATTCACATCTTCATGAAAGAGAGTTGAAGGTATTTGCACTTTATATCCATAAAGCGCTTCAAATGGAGACATGCCAATGCTCATATGATGAGCGTTATTATAAAAAACTTCACCAAGGTGTAGCCAATGATCCCATGAAGCTCGAGTGTCATGGCAAAAGTGTCGAAAATAGACTTCCAACCATTTATTGACACGCTTCGTTTGGCCATCCATTTGAGGATGATATGCTGTGCTAGGAGTCAAAATTGTTCCCATAGAAGTGAAAAAACTCCTCCAAAAACTTCCCATGAACTTAGTATCATGATTGGATACAATCTTCAATGGCATACCATGAAGCTCAAAAATACATTCCATAAATTGTTTAGCCACTTGCTTTACTGTAAATTGAGCCTTGGTAGGGATGAAATGAGATAATTTAGTCAATTGGTCTACCACCACATAAATGCTATTCCACCCATGCTTTGTTGTAGGTAATCCCACAATAAAATCCATCGTAATATCAATCCACTTGCCTTGAGGAATAGGGAGTGGCTGAAGTAAGCTACCGGTAGGTAGAAGAGAGAAGTCCTTGTTTTATTGACACGGAATACATTGTATAACATAATCCTTGATATCCCTCTAGATGCCCTTCCAATCGAAACTCTTATGGATATTGGCAAATGTTTTAAGCAACCCATGGTGTCTCGCTAAAGGCAAAGAGTGCATCTCATGCAAGATACGGTCTTTGAAAGAAGATTGTGGTGTCAAGTAAACCTACCATGATACCATGAAAGACCGTTGTGCCATTTGAAGTTAGGACACTCTTCTCCTTTGCTTTGCTAAAATTCTTTCATCATCTTTGATGCTTACTCATCAAGAAAATGCTTTTCTTGGATATCATGTATCCAATCCTTATGCACAATTGAAATTGTAGAGATGGAATATGCCCACATTCTTGATAAAGCATTTGCCACCACATTATCTTTTTCAGCCATATAATATATCTCAAAGTCAGAGCCTTGAAGAGTAGCTAACCATCTTTGTTACTTGGGAGACAAATTTGGTTGTGAAAGGAATTATTTCAACGCACGATGATCACTTTTGACCTTGAAATGGTTGCTATAGATGTAATGATGCTACTTTTTAATAGCATGTACTATTGCTAACATCTCTTGCTCATAAATGTAATCGACACTCATTGTCATCAAGATTTAGGCTCTCATAAGCTATGACTCCATGGTCTTAAAATAGCTCCAATTTCTCTTCCACTAGCATCCGCACATATGATAAACTCCTTAGAAAAATCCGGGCATACAAGGATCAATGCTGAAATTAAGAGATATTTCTGCTCATTGAAACTTTGATCGGCGATGGAGTTTGAAAAGAAAGCCTCATTTTTGAGTATTTTCATCAATGGAGCCACCACGTGAGCATAATTCTTGATGAACCTCATATAGAAGGATGATAATAGAAGGAATCCTCTCAAGGAGATTGCATTCGTAGGAGTAGGCCATTAGTTAACATATTTACCTTATCGGGGTCCACTCTAATGCCTTGCTCTTCCACAACATGACCTTAGTATTCAACTTCATCTTCCATGAAAGAACACTTCATCATCTTGGCAAAGAATGTGTGTCTTTGTAATGTGTCAAGGACCTCTCGTATATGCTTTAAATTCTCATCCTTGGAGTTGCTATAGATAAGGATATCATCAAAGAAAACAAGGATTGTTTTGAACAAGAAGGGCTGTAATATTTTATTCATGGGGGCTTGAAAAGTAGCGGGTGCATTGGAAAGTCCAAATGGCATAACTAAGAAGTGGTATAACCCTCTTTTAGTCCTAAAAGCTATTTTGAACTCATTTCCTTCCTTCATTTGCATTTGATAATAACCCGATCGAAGATTTATTTTGGTGAAAACCTTTGCATCTTTAAGCTCATCCAAAAGATTATCAATTCGGGGAATAGGATATCTATTCTTGACCATTGATTTGTTCAAATCCCGATAATCAATACACATGTGAAATAATCCATCCTTCTTCTTGACTATGAGCATGAGAGAGGCAAACAATGATTGACTTTGCTGAATTAAACCCATTTGCAACAATTCTTTGACTTGTCACTCCTCTTCTTCCCTTTCAAACTTGGACAAGTGATAGGGAGGTTTGTTGATGGGCTTTGTGTTAGGCAACAAATCAATAGGATGGTCAACCTCTCACTTTGGAGGTAAAGATGATGGTGGCTAAAATAAATCCTTCAATATTCCTCCAATAGCTCTTCCAATCTTGGATTCCTTTTCTTTGAAGAAGAAGATGGCTAATTTGATGATTTCCCTTCCTCTACTTTTGCAAGCAAAAGAGTGAAGATGCATGACTTGGCATTGATTTCTTTTTGCAATTTCTTCATGGAGACGAGTTCTATTTGTTTGTGGTCTATGTGTTTTAATTCCATGTGTTGTCCTTGCCAATTAAATCCCATTTGCATTTGCTCCAAGTCAAAAGTGAATTTGCCAAGTGTCTTCAGCCAATTGCATCCAATAACAATATCAATAGGCCCCATATCCAAAGTGATCAAGTCTACTTATATTGTGCAAGAGGGCGATAGCTCAATTGATGTACATGGACACACTTCTTTATTAGACTCATATGCACCATTGGCAACTTGTATCCCAAGGAAGAATCCATATCAATGGGTAGCAACTTCAGCCTGTTCAAAGATTTGGCATTGACGAAGCTATGAGTGTTGCTCGTATCCACTAAAATAGGTGCAACCTTGCCATAATGAAACCTTTGAGTCTACATGTATTTTCCCCTTTGCAACCTCTCTTTATCATGTGAGATGGTACACAAGGAACCATGGAAATCATGAGTGCCACCTGGATTAAATGGAAATCCATCCATGGGATCATAGAATCATTCTTTGGTGGCATGCTCTTCTTCATGAATCTCTTCAACCATAATTTCCCTCTTGATCTTCTCCTTCTTCAACTTCCACATCTTGAGTGATCACCATATTGATTTTTGAGTCCTTAGCTTTACACTTTAGCTTATGATCTTGTGAGCACTTCTCCCCACATTTGAAGCATAATCCTTTTGCATGCATTTCTCTAAGCTTATTGTGAGGAAGGAATTTGTTGTTAGAACAATTTAGGAGCATTTTTAGATCTTGAAAAAGTACCTCTTGTCTCAGCCACATTTTTGAAAGTTTTCCCTTGTTTCTGTGCATAATTTTCACCTTGTTTAGAGGCATAAATAGTCGGGAAAGTTAGTGTAAAATATTACACGGTGCAGCGAACAGAATCGGAGAAAGAGATAGAGAGTACACAACAGATAAGAGGAGAATCAGTAAATTATTTAACTCCAAACAACTGATACAAAGATGGCTCTGTCCACCCGTGCGCTTCCACTGTGTGAAGCTTAGATGGCGATCTAGACAGAAGATAGGTGAAGAGCTTAAGGCTAGCTGGAACAACAACTCTGACTGGGTGAAGGATGAGTGTAAGATGGATGCGAAAGGGTTTAGCTTTTATAGCCCGCGAAGGTTGTTAGGTCGGCCTGCTGACCGCCAACCTACCATATGAGCCTCCACTAGTCGGCCAGGGAATATTCCCTTTACCATCAGGCCGGGGGCGCTGCCCCCAAACCCCCGCCAGGGGGGCCGTTGGCCCCCTGGGACCCCCCAGCCAGGAGCTGCTTCCGCGGCCCCCGGACCCCACAATAGGGGCCCCTTTTAACTCCCTTACACCGCAACTCGATGCAATGCGCCTCAAGTTGCTACCAGCTTAACCACTCTGTCTAACCCAAAGATTAGACCCACAACAGTCACCTTTTTGCCATCCGGTCACATAGACCTCATCTAATATACAAGTCAGGACTCAACCAATGTCCGGGCTCACATTTGGCTTCTCATCATAATGGGGGCCTTACAACTTTGAGCACCATGGATCATTGGTAGCACCTAATGAGGGTGGGGCATTGATCATATCTAACAGTTAGCACTTTGCTATTATAATTGTTTTGACTATTATTACCCCAGTTTTCTTGCTTAAAAGAGTCTCTTGATTGGCTAAAAAATTTCCCATATTTTGTAGGTTGATTGGAAATATTATTGTCCATACTCCTTTTCTGGAAATTTTACGCATCTCTCTTGTGCTTCAAGGAGTATCTTTTAGCCAATTGTATGGCCTCATGTAATATTTTTGGTTGTCGAGCTCCTACCTCTAACGATAGGGCAAGGTCAAGACCAAAAATGTATTTATTTAGCCTAGCAAAATCTGAAATGCCTTCAACATACATGGAAAGATTCAAGTAGGTATTGGAATAGTCTGTAAGGGACATTCCTCTTTGAGCACATGCATACCATCTTCTTTGGAGCCTTTCTTTTTCCAAAGGAGAAACAAAGACATCAATCATTGCTTGCTTGAAATCCTCCCAAGTGACAAAGTTTTCCCTAATCTTGTGCATGTAACACCACCATGTATGGGCATAACATTCAAGATGAAGATCTGTGAAATAAATCTTGGCTTCTTCACTTTTAGGATAAAGGGATGAAGTACAACTCAAGCTTATTAATGCACTCCTCCCATTCTGAAGGTGAAACGTTATCCCCTTTGAAATTAGTGATATTGATATTTTCCTTATATTCTTTTTCATTGTAAGATGGCTGGTCCCCATAAGAATGTTGCCTCCATGAATCTTTGTTCCATGAGTTTTGCCTAAAAGTAGGTGGCCCAAAACCATGAGATGAGGGTTGGCCATTCGAAACATGCTCTTGGTTTGGGATCTCATGGACTGATCTTCGCTCATCATACCTTCCACCTTCATGAATCTGATTATTGATTGCATTTCCTTTTTGTACCATTGAGGGTTCATGATAAAAAGTCTTGTAGAAGGGGTCACATCCATAATAATCATTATCCCATCGAGTGTTGTCTTGTTCCCCTTCATGTCTATGATTATCTTTTGGGCTATTAAACTGAGGCCTTAGGGTATGAATGCCATGGATTTGTGAAGGATGATGGTTTCCCCTCACTCTAGATGGTTCTTCCCTTTTAAAAGTGTGCATAACTGGCTGAGAATTCTCTTTGTTTGGATGGGAAGGATTACCAACAAAGGGAGTTGCATGGGAATCTTCAATAGTTTGAGGTTCCCTTCAGAGATTCCCTTGTTTACTTCTGCCATACCTTGCAACAAACCTTGATTCATATACGTTAAGGCTTCATTAAAAGTCTTCAAATCCTTAGAAAGGGCTTTGTTGACATGTCCCAACTCTTTTGACAGTAAAAAGTAATCATTTTCTGCATGCACTTCATAAATGCCATGCTATCCTTGATGTGTGTTGTAAGCAATCCCAATGCTTAAATATTCATCTATTTGTTCAACATTATGGGCTTAATTTTTGTAATTTTGATTCTCTTGAAAGTCCTTGACACCATCATTCAATGCTTCAATAATGGGATATTTCTTCTTATTCTTAGCCATTAGGAGACAGTGATGTAGTAGTAGTCAGTTTGTCAATTAATCCCATGTTTCTCTCAAAATATAGCACCAATCCCAATGCTTAATAGCTCTATGGAAAGCTTATTATATGGGGATATACCAGATTTAAAAAGATATAGAATTGGGTTGGATTCTTTGGGTGGAACAATGTCAAAGAGTGTCCCCCTGTATGCTGTCTGGGTGATGTCTCAATGGAGTTTCCTGCACCCTGTCTACCACCTGTAAGTACCCTGTTTGACCCTGTAGGAATATCGTGAGTGGAAGAAACCCTTGTAAACCATTGTAGCAACCACAAGAGGGTTGTGGGTCACTTGTAGGGCTCAAGGATAACTTGTATATTTGTATATACCTGTTGTATGACCTATAAAAAACTCTGTCTAACACCTGTAGGTATGCTGAAAATAGGAGATGCCCTACACCTCTTCCAATCTTGTTCTGATGGAACCTTCAATCACCTGTGGTACCCTGAATAGGGTTGATCATTGCTGTAATACTGCCAAAATCTGATAATGGGGAATGTACTTGCACCTAAATTTGAAAATTGCATGGGCATAGAAACAAGAGGGGTGTGCAAAGTTCTACCTCAAGTTGGGTTGTGCACCCCTTCAAGGTCTTAATGGGGAAGGGAGGATCACCTCTCTATTGTCTTCCCAACTCGCCTAGCATCCACTTTTCCTTGTGGGAACTAACATGGCAAGTACATTCTAATGGGTAATCAAACAAGGATGCTATGCATTGACTGAAAAAGCCTTTAAATTCTTCAATGAAATGCAAGTGGGTGTTGGGAAATGACTAAATTGAAAGGGCTATGGATAGAGCATTACCCTTTTGCAGTGACTCATTGCTTTTACAATATTCCCGCTTATCATTTTCATCATTATTTCAGTCCTATAGCATCAATGTTCAATCATCCAACATAAATCCAAGTTAAGTAGGCAGTAAGTAGCATTTATGCACCAATTCAGCATCAACATTTGAATGGGTAGGAAAAAAAATCATCAAGCAATCATAATAAATCCTAGGCTGAATTCTACATGCCCTTCAATGGGAATCAAGAGGTTCTATTATACTCAATCTCTCTTATGAACAATAGGATTGGTTCAACAATTGGATGAAAAGAGAGATTAAGCTGAAAGCAATAGAATTACCTCGTTAATGTTGATGAAGAGTAGTGGATGAATCCAACCAATCAACATTAATCATAAACCACCATCAATGGACCAAGATTGAAGATTATAAGACCAACTTCAAGAAATATTTGTCCAATATGATTGCTCCCATGTAATCTTCAGCTCCTATTCAATAAGATTGCTCCAATGCAATCAAGAGAAGTCAATGATTTGACAAAAGTCTACAATAGCTTGTTGGAGAAGATCCTTTAAGCTTTAAAGAGTGTAAATTCTTGTTAGAGTCAAGGATTCCATAAATTTTCAGACATTGCCATGTTCAAGAGGCTGGAAATACCTTCAATCTTGAAGAAATTCTTCAATGTAAAACCAATCTTTATGAAATACCTTGAATTAAACCTTCCCAGGGTTGTAGATAACAAAAGCCCCATGAATTGAAGCCTCAATGAAGAAAGATTTGATGAAGATTGATGGCTACCTTGTTTTTCCCATCTGAGATGAGGAAAATGTTTTAATCTTGCTTGGAAGCTCCAATGTTTGCCCAATGTCGGTTGTAGATGCTTGCTTTCCACTTCTTGAAGCTAAAAGAGACCAAGATTGACTCGAAACTTCAAGAAAATGGTGAGATCTTCATGATGTCCACTTTGAGCCATAGCTAAGGTTGTGAAGGAAGCTTCAGGGTGATTGAAGGAGAGTGAAATATCAAGCAATAGAGTATAGGTACTTCATGTCAAGGCTACCAATGATCCAACAAATGAAGGAGACGCTCAGTGATGAAGGAGATTGCTGAATAACCAAGCAGCAGGAATGAGCACAAAAAAAATGGCACAAACCATCTAGCCCCTTCTTTTGCTCCATATGATCATAAACTTGATGACATGCTTGGCCAAATAGGTAGTCCACAAGTTGCTTGAGACATTAGGAATCATTCTTTGAAGGTCTCATGAAGAGATATGGGCATGGCAAAGAGAAATAAGAAGAGATCTCCATGGCACTTTTCAGCAAGAAGCTTTGAAAGAGGAAAGAGAAGCTCGCTCCAAAAAGTAACCATGGTTTAACCTCTCTAAACCCTATTTAGGCTTCAGTTAAGTCCATGATCCTTTAAAATGGCCCAAATTTGACCACAAACCACCAAAATGACCATGTATCTGCCATTATTTCTTCAGACATTCTTCAAGACCATCAAATTTAGTCAGGGATTACTACAGAGACCTTAACTAGTCATGGTTTTAATTGAATCAAATTGTGTGACTAATTTTTGTCCTCTACTTACTTTGTGCCTAAACTGTAACCAGATTCACCATGAAAATTACCTTCCCATTGGATTAAAGATGTGCTCTGATACCAATGTAAAGAAGCTAATTCCCACAAGTAACCATTAAATTGAAAATACAAAGAAATAGACTAAATGCCAAGAAACCATAAACAAGGTGGCTAGGCATGAAATGATATTATCGTAAATGGTTGAGAATCAAATGATGAGAGACTGCAACATGGTATGCACCCCAAGCTATGGTGGTCAAGAGTATTCACCCTCTTAGATGGTGGGAGGTTGAGACCTAAAACATGTAATGCTGTAATATGGCAAAATATGCTTCACATGTTACATCTCCACCTTTTATACTTAACCCTAGCCTACTACCCTAGTCTAAGGCATTTATGCTTTATTATAATAAGCCCAAGTTAAAGCATGAGCAAGCGAAGCAAGAGAGGTGTGAGCTATGGCAGATGGAGCAAGAGAGCAAGAGAGAGAGACTCAAGATGTGGGAACTCCAATATTCACAATGTGTGACCTGCCTTGCCTTTATTCAAATGTCACTGAAAGAATAAAGAATGAAGTGACAGTGACGAGTACCCTCCACTTGAAGTGTGCAGGTGTGGGTAGTATCAGTATAGTAATACACAGGCAATTAAGCACATGTGCCTTTACCCCCAACATGGACTATGTAGCACATGGATACAATTGAGCTTACCAAGTGTCAAGTTAATCATTTCTTTTAGTAAAGACAATCTTGTCTCTCCTCAAGGGAAGTGCAAGACACTTGTCTTTGATTCAACACAAACCCTAGTGAGGACAGGTAAAGAGTTCTAAAAGAACTACTGGCAAGGCACATGAGGACAATAGAGAATCACTCAATGTGTGTCCTCCTAGAACTGCAAACATCCAAGTTGCTAGGAACTATATAATAGCTTCTAAAGTTGTTAGAAAAAGGACCAAATCTAAAAGTAAGAGGACACTAGGGGATATAGTTAGAAGCATTAATGAAGAGTTAGCACAAAGCCATGATGTGTTTCCAAAGCGTTATTGTGTGCTCAAGGTTTTTATGTAGGAAATTGTTAGATGTAGTTGCCAAAACCATCCACACAAAACCTCCATTGACTAGAGCCCAAGTCCCATCAAAATTAAAAAGAAAGAGAAAGAGATCCAAACACAAATCTAGGTCAAGGACCAAGATACTTGAGGAGATTAAAATAAACAAGTTGGCGATTAAAAAGCCAATTCTTTTAACACTTGAGCCTAGAGTGATTCTACTCAAGCTAAAAGAGAAAGCCCAAGGAAGGACATGATAGAGCCCTCAAGTGTTAATAAGCAACCACCTGAGATAGCCCATCCAAATATTTGAAGTCTCCCAAGAACAACCTTTGCCACCTAAGCTAAAATAGAAAATCTAGTAGCAGCAACCTTGTGTAATTTCTCAATCAAAGAAAAAGAATCCATAAGGCACAATCAATAAACCATTAAATAATTGAAATATCCTCTTAAGAGTGTTATAAAAAATAAATGTGAAAATTCCAAGATCAAGACTAGTTCCAATTAGTCCAAGGATCCAAGTACACAGCCATTTTTTATTGTCACAATGGACCAATCTATTGAATTAGAAGTTTCTACTTCCAATTTTGATGTGGAACCCACATAATCACAACATTTAGTTATGCTACAATTGAGATTGTCACTTCTATTGAGGAACAAGCCTCTCATGCTTTTAGCTTACAACACAATATACAATTTTGCAAAAAGAGACCAGTGAGTCCAATGATTCACAAGTCAAGTGATCTCTCATGGAGAAGGTGGATAAGTTAGTGTAAGATTAATTAGAGATTGTGTCAAAAGGAATTGGAGGACACAATCTTATTAGTTGCTCATGCATATGTTCTTATTGATGTTGGAATTTAGGCTGAAGAACAACGCTCTTAGAGAGGCATTTGACATGGTCAGAGCAAGCACAAATACATTGGATTTGACCAAAAATTGTGGGAGAATTAATGAACCAAATGACCAAGGCTGAGGAGGAGAAGCATTGATTGATCCCCATATTCCAAACCATGGATTGCAAGGCAAGTAGTGAAGAAGTTGCAAAAGTAGCACATAAAGTAGATTGACGTAGTGTATTTGAACAAAAATGGTATTCTAGCTAGGGTCTAATTGCATGATATTGCAACCACCCCATGACTATTGTTGAGCAAAGAAAGACATTGTGGAATTCAATGCATGACCTAACATATGTAACTTTCTAAGCTTTCCCAAAAGATCCCTTGTGTGACAAACTTCTTTTGGAGGAAGAGTTACATGTTATGAGTCGATTGGAACATGGCTGCATGATGGTTGATGTCACTAAACATATCCTTTGCCTCACTTGAGACCCACAAATTCTTCATACCTATGCTTCACTTCAATATAATCCCAATTTCTTTGACTAGTTTTGAGTGACACTAAAATAAATCCTTCATCTACTACTACCATGCAGAATGAATCTTCATCAAATGATATAAAACATAGTGATATACATAAACCTTTAACTAACAAGGATACCATTATTGAAATTAGTATTCTTGAGACTCAAGATCCGAATATCAAATTTAATAATATCATTACTATATTAACCCACCAATTAAACTAAGCTATGAAGGATGAATCCTAGAAGAACACTTCAAAAGAGGTTTCCTAGACTCACATATAAATCAATGCCACAAAACTTGATCCACCTACTCATTTGAAATCTTTGCTACTCTATTGATATTTGAGCAACATAGCTATTGATTTGGCAAAGAAGGAAAATTTATCCAAACTACTACTCCAATTTGATTATGTATTCACTACTTATACCTAGCTATATGCAATGATTGTTTTGGGCCTTGCCGACAATGAGGTGATTCAAGTTGCTTCCAACTGGCATCCCATTTGAGAAGAGCATGTATACCTCTACCATGAAAGCCTCTTGGTTTAGGCCAATTATGCTAAGACTCTCCCTCAAAAGCAATTGCAGTCATGCTGACTTATCCCTTCTTATGCTTCTATGATTAAAAGCAAACACCACACTAGTATGTACTTGATCAACTTGAGTAGAATTGCCATTTCTTACAAAATTTATGCTATATATAGAGGACATTTTGTGGTTTAAGAATTTTGCATTTTTGCTCACCTTATTTTCTCCATTTTTGCAATTTTTTTTGTTTTTAATCTTTATGTGTTTCTAAGGTATTTGATTATGAGTTTTTATTTTTTGGGTATTTTTGAGCGTATGCCCTTTGTTTCTTCTTACTTTAGTAAATTCCAATATTTCCAACTCAATCTGATGAATTGGTTCCTTTTGATTTTGCCTTTCTATACTAGTTGCATGTGTTTTGGAGTATGGAAGTTGCAAGTGTGGATGGTCGATACCTTATCAATCCCATTCACACTTAAGAGGACAAGCCTCCTACTCTACTAGATGATATAAGTGTAAGAACCTTGTTGGTTGCACTATCCTTGGTCTTGGCATCAAAACCAAAATGTTTGGCTAAATGCACAACAATCAGGACATTGGACTTGGACTTTTATTCTTTTAGGACTTGCAACTCACTTTAATGAGAGTCTCTCACCTTGACTTCTCAACAATTCACTCTAACTAACCATGCATCCTTCTCTCCAACACAAAAAAGCAATAACACAAGACTAGCTTTGAGTTATGGTGAGCTCATGTCTTACCTTCTTGCATTATAGTCCAAAAGCTTGAAGGCTCGAAAGATGTTTTCACAACCCAAGCAACATAGTCCAATATCATTGCTCCTTTGCATCCACCAACAACAAGTAAGCCAATGATGAGAGAAGAAGAAGGAGAGGAAGAATTGATCCCTCACTCTCTTGGAATCTCACAACCTTGCATGGAACTCCAAACTCAAAACTTTAACTAAGAATGGGAAGAAGAAAATGAAAAGCAAGAAGAAGATATAGAGTTTCCACTTTCCCTAAGTCCATCACTCGACACAACTCTCATACACTCTCTCCCTCACTCTTAATGACAAAGACAAGATGATAGTTCATGTGCACAATCCACACAACAATTATGAGTGTGACAAACACAAGTGCAAGAGATAACATAATGTGCATGAGAGCAAGCCCAACTCTTACAAAATAATATAACCATGATAATGTGATTTCTATGAAGTATAAAATTATCACATGCTCAAAATAATATAATGAAGTCCCCAAAAAATAATATCCACCAAAAATAAATTTAACACTTGCACTTTCACTTTATTTCAATATTTTTTTATTGTCTTTGAATTTACCCTTCCAGATTTCTTATTAGCATCAAAAGAACTAACTTGCTATTGAATTTTATGGGCTATTTTACATCATAGCACAGATGATCTTAAAGCAGTCCTTAGGTGGTAATTTGTGCCTCATGTATTGCTGCATTGCTATTCCAAAGGGTTGAACTGTACACTTGAGGTTCAAGATTCCACAAGAGCTAAATAATAGATCCTACCATAATATTCACATATAGGGTGAGTTAGTGAAGTTGCTAAGGGTGGCATGTCTTATAATTTGGGATGAGGTACTAGTGATACATTACTACACTTTTGAGGCACTAGATAAAACTTTGTGAGGCATTATGGGATGCAGCATGCTATTTGGAGGAAAGATTATACTATTTGGGAGTGATTTTTCTCAAAACTCACTAGTGGTTCCAAAGGGTAGCCTATAAAGAGATAGTGTTGAATCATATGTACATTTTGCAATTTTTTAAAAAATATGTAGGTATTCATGCAAGAAGTGAATTATGAGAATCTAAACTTTGTTAATTAACTTCTCTCTTGGAAATAGTCAAATTTTTTTGGATGAATGTAATCATGTTGCAATTCCCTCACATATAATTTTTCATAGAGCTAACATGGTTGATCTTATCTTGCATGTGTATCTGAATAACCTTCCATTGTGTGACTATGTATACATTTTTCATGGTTGGGAAATTTTGGTCTTAAGAAACAAGGATGTCAACACCTTAAATATTGCATGCTTGGTGATTCTCTTTTTTTCTATAGTGCTTATTCCATAGCTGAGAGCGAATGAAATTCCTTCCTTTATTCCACTAAGTACCTTAACTCCATTGATCTTGATGGTGGTTTTCCTCCATATTGTTCGGGTGCTGAAAAAAATGCTCTTATGATACACTTCATGGGAAGGTCTTGGAGATTGAAATTATTACAAGGAAAAATCTTCTTGGTATTATCTTTATACCTAGAATCACATTCATTTCTATAGCAATAGGATTGCGATTCATAATGACAATCAACAACTCTCAATGCCAAATATTAATGAATCTAGGATTGTATCTCAAGACACAAATATTCTTCTATGGTCAACTTTACATTGCATTCAATCATGTAAAGTTTGCTAGTTCCATCAAAGTTTTGTTGGAACACAAGAGTGCAAACTCTCATACCACAACAAGCATTGTATACCATGAAGTTTATAGAGAGTGAAATGAAAATTTTCAACTTGCTTTATTTCATTTATACAAGGCTATTTTGACACCATTTCAATTATTTGTTAATACTATACAATATTTCCTTGTCCTTTCTTAAAGGTTGACATGTATGATTATCGAGTTTTGTTGTGTTAAGTAGACTTTTTCATGGCGATGAAACATTGAAAATCCCTTTTCCATGAAGTTCGTGTGTCCATTTTGAATACAATCCTTGCCACATGTCCAAATACGACACTTATGGGAAACACGAAAGATAGCAAAACTATGAACTCTTGAAGATGTTTTGCCTTCTTGATATTAGCCAACAAGGCATGATGCTTTGACATAAAATGTGCATTGTTTAAACAATTTGGATGTCCCATGCTTTCATTGCTCTATTGATATTGAATTCAAGCATCAACCTTCTTTTGGCATTGGTTGTTGCTATCTTTGTGGCTCTTGATATTCTCAAGAGATGTCTTGGATTATTTGCCACCTTTTTTTGTTTTCTATGCAAACACATTTTTGGTGATGAAAAAAGGCCATGCACCTAAATAAAAAAATAAAGAGGGAGAGCAACAAGCACATCCTTGCAACTTGAAGCATCTAAGAGCAGTTAATGCAACAAGGACTTTAGTGTCTACTTGGAGTTGAAGAGAAAGTAGATGTATTGGCTAATCATGTTGGCAATAATCTTCTATATTTATCCAAGGAAATACTAGGAACATAGGCTACATATCTACATGATGTTGCTTAAGAGGAGATAAAGTGTGCATATCTTGCCCTTCATAATGTCATCAATTAGTTGTGTTCCAAGTTGAAATGTGCAACGAAGGGTGTGTATAAAACAGGGTGATTGATGGTGATATAGTGAAGGAAATTTGACATTCTTTAAGGGGAATATAAAATGAGAGAAACTCAATAGACTCTAGGGAGAGAATTACACATGCATATATGCATGCACACACATCCACACACAAGTATATACATATACATATACATATACATATACATGCAATGAATATAAACATGTGTACACATGTACACATATGGTGAAGTAAGATGAGATATAGTGGGAAGAAAAAGAAAGAATAGAAAATAAAAATGATGAGAGGGAGAGAGAGGGCACACATTTATGAGACCACACAAAAAGACACACACATATTAAACAACACACACACACACACACACACACACACACACACACACACACACACACACACACACACACACACAGAGCACAGCACATGAAAAACAAGAATAGGAAAAAAGAAAAAAAAAGTGTGTGTATCACACACACCCCTGCCCACACTCGTACACACACATTAATTACATATTGATAATTACACATTAACTATTATTATGCAAATTATACTTAACCTATAATCAATATGTATATGTATATTGACATGTATATTATAAATTAATATTATTTATTATGTATAATTACCATTAATTTATTATTTAAATTAGTTATATATTACATATAATTAATTCATTTTATTTTTATTTTTATTATACATTTAAATATATTTTATATGTATTAATTCTTATAACTAATATATTTATATAATTTATTATGTATCAATTAATAAATATTAATATATTAATTAATTATTAATAAAATATGTAATATATATATATATATGCATTAATATATAACCATATTTTTATAATATTAATTAATATGTTATTATTTTAACTAATAATTATTATGTATGCTTATCTTTCGTATATTATTTGTATTGATTATAATTGTAATACACATATTATAATTATTAATAATTTCATGTAATTGATTGTATATTAATCATTAATAATTAATAATTGATATGACAATTAATTATTAAAAAGATATATAGCTGTCTCACAATTAATGTATTATACATATATAATTATTTGCATATGTTATGAAGTATTAATTATGAGAGAGAGAGAGAGAGAGAGAGAGAGAGAGAGAGAGAGAGAGAGAGAGAGAGAGAGAGAGAGAGAGAGAGAGAGAGAGAGAGAGAGAGAGAGAGAGAGAGAGAGAGAGAGAGAGAGGGAGAGGGAGAGGGAGGGAGGGAGAGAGGGAGGGAGGGAGGGGGAGGGGGGGGGGGGGGGGCGGGGGAGGGAGGGAGGGAGGGAGGGAGAGAGAGAGAGAGAGAGAGAGAGAGAGAGAGAGAGTGTGTGTGTGTGTGTGTTTTTATGGATTGTCAAATTTATGTAAAGTTATTGGCTCAGTGTGTGCGAGGATAATATATAATCATGATAGTCTCAATGTGAATAGAAATCCCAATTAAATATGTTCGTCTTTAAGAAACTTTGAGAAATGGTCATAAGGTTTCATTGAAGATATAGTTTAGGCTTGATCCCATTAGTGTTGGTCTTTTTCTCTATACGCATCCATAAGTGCCACACCCCTAGTGATATATTGTATTTTTGTACATTCAACATTGTATTAGTCTAAGTTGCCAAAGATTTTGAAGTTCATATTGCTTATATCAACCTCCCATGAACCCTTCTACAACATGGAATGTGCTTTCAAATCTCAATGCGAAGCACATGAAGAATCTTTATATGTTATTTTTGTTGTAGGCTTGGGAGATCCCAAGCAATCAAAGGGCCTCCTAAGCCTACAACAATACCCAAACCTACTCTTTATCTCTGACAACTATATTGCACGCATGCACGCACGCGTGCGCGCGCGCGCGCGCACACACACACAACCTTGCTCCTATGTGCATGATAGGTAGGGGGGCTAGGCACATGAAGCTAGGCATGGGGGAGGGGAATGGGGAGGAAAGGGGGGGGGGGGGGGGGGGTGTGGCGATGTTCAGCAACAATGGGAGCCAATGGAGGCACAATTAGGAGAAGTAGCGAAATAAGAGAAAGGAGTAGAAGAAGTAGGTCACATGATCGGGTCCAACTCACACACCAATATCTCATCTCCGAGTTTGAGGACAAAGTCACCGATGATGACTATCACCGTGGTACAACCCAAGCTCGGATGGGGCTACTTCTCCATCATTTGACTGGCTTGGGATGTGCAACTAAAGGTCGAATCTCCTCCTCCATGACTATCTCACCATTATTCATTTATTAGCACTCACATTGAGAACATTCCAATGTTCACTTAACTTTCATAACACCACCATCATTTAAGCCATTCTAATGAAATTTTTGGGCGTGTTTGTGCATGTTCGAGGTCTCCTCCCTTCAATATGAAAGCTCAAATGCATTTCAACTCAGAATTAGCAGAGTTGTAACTTGTAAATGTACCTAGTCAAGCCATGACGGATAGCCAAGACTAACTTACTTTTTATTAGCACAATGCGCGTTTCTTTGAGGTCCTCTCCTTTCAATATGAGAAAAAATTTGCCTTTCAAAAAATGGAGCATTGAAGGAATGACACTACTTGAAGTAAAACATGGCTAAATGAAGAGATTTAAATTGTGGTCATAAGGATGGTGTTGCTAGTGGTCCTTAGAGGCCACGAGGTTGTGCTTTGGAAGGTGATATCATGCCTCCTAATGTGTGTTAGTCTAGAATGTCTATTTACATAAATCATGGGTTCTATAACTTAGGTAAATTTTGGAATTTCTCCAAAATGTATTGAAACCCAAATGTGCAAAGGAAGTGAATTTGAATTCCTTAAAAATGTATTATCAAACAAAAGATGCAAGGGAAACGATCTCGTTTAGATTCAAGGAGGACTATAGGCTTCTCCCTCTTTATCTCCTTACCCAAGGGGAATATAGATGGGTAGCATGGACTATCAACATTATATCAAATCAAGCAATGTGTTTGCTTGATGGTTTCTAACTATCATGGTCAAAAAATAAACTTGACATTCTAGACTAGGTGAGGTCAAGCTTAAATTGGAAAACTAATGGAATTAGAATTATTCTTATGCTCTTAGTTGTAAATCAAGCTCTTACTTGGAATTTAGATTAAGGTTTAAGTGTGCAGTATCAGAAGTTGTAACAAAGTTGTTGGATTGAATGGGTAGCTTAATAGACAAGAAGTACCAACATGGTGGATTGGCACCAAGAGCCAGATTGACAGGGGATTGGTGCACACACACACACACACACACACACACACACACACACACACACACACACACACACACACAGAGGAAGATACATCTACACATGCACACACATACACTGGTGCACGCATGTGTGCACACGCACGCGCACGCATGCACACACATGCACACGCACACGCACGCGCACGCGCGCACACACACACAAAGCTTAACTTTTTCCCTTGGACCCATGAGAGAAATAAAGAGGAGAGGAACACACGCATCCGCGCATGCACACATATACACAAAGCATGAGCCATATGAAACCCAATTTGAGAGAGAGAGAGAGAGAGAGAGAGAGAGAGAGAGAGAGAGAGAGAGAGAGAGAGAGAGAGAGAGTGTGTGTGTGTGTGTGTGTGTGTGTGTGTGTGTGAAGTTACCATACAAGTTGTGTGTGTGTGTGTGAAGTTACCATACAAGTTGAGGAAAGTAAAATACAATGTGTGGGGGAAGAAGTGAGGGGAGACAATGAGAAAAGTGGAAGCTAGTGTGTGAGAGGAAGAAGTGAGAGAAGCGAAGTGCAATAGAGAAGTGAAGTTGCATGTAATATCCGTTGCAATACTGCTTCGTGAAAGTGAAGCGATATACTATGTTGTGCACTTTGTGTGTGCAAGGAATACTAGTATATAATTATACTCTTTTTTTTGTTGCAATTTGACCTTTCTAGCTTTGTTTCATATTTCCTTATGTATTCAAGATCTCTCATTTTTCAATTGCTTTTTGAGATGTCTACACCCACCTATGCATATTATCATGCTTCAAAAACTCAATTGCACCTATAGGAGCAGTTCTCTTTTATGTTGACAAATCCCATTATGTGCAAGAGCCTTACTTGCATTGTCAAGCCCTTGCCTTCACTCCAATACTTTGATTCTTTTGGTCTAGCATTTGTGGAAGTTCAATATCGTACTTATGCTCAATTCTTTTATGTTTTGGCACCTTTGGATATATTCATGAGTTAGAAAACCCATTCTGTGTATTTGGTGATATTATTAGCATCATGAGTTCATAGAACTTTCATGCTTGATCAGGTTGCACGAATTGCACCTTAACATACATATCCAATGGAATAGAGATTTGTGCACGTACTTCTAATTCACGTGAATTATGACTAGATTCTCTCTTTAATTTCAAATATTTTCTAATGCAAGTCTTGTAGAGTGAGAAGTGGTTTACTTTTTTTTTTTCAAGTAAAAGGAAGTTTAGAAAGACCGACATTAAAGACCATTCATGTAAGAAAAAACATGCTAGGATAACCATTACACAATGTTACAAATGCTCAAATGTTGTCCAACAATGTCCATTTTTGCAAAAAAGAAAAACTCTATTGAATGGGTTATGTTGCTTCATATATTTATTATGGCATATTCTTGATGCTTTGCAAGAGCTTTTGCTTATGGTCATAGCGTTTTAGTACACATTCAGCTTTCTATTATTGCAATCCATTAGTATTGTCCAATAAACAATTCTTTTATTTATATGCAACATTTACTCAAAAAAGCACTTGTTTTTTTTTTTCTTTTTTGGGGTGAAAAGATTCATTCTTTCATCAGCAAATTTAACCTTCTCATCACAGCATAGTGATCATGACATGATAGTTGGCGCATAGATCATGACATGATAGTTGTATGGATTGGGTTGAAACTATTTAACCTTCTCATCACTGCATTAAGGGCCATGGAATTTCCTTGCATTGGAAATGTGGTTGCATGGTTTTTATTATTATAGACTAGCACCCTTGAGATGAGAGAGAGCACATGGAACACTTTTAATGAGAATGGGGGCAAATTCCTTATTCTTGCATTATCATCTTCATCCTAGGAAATCTTACTTGGTTGTCTAATGCATTGCAGCTCATAGCCATTGTTAATTTCCCAACAAGAATGTTGTTACCTGCCTACTCTCTTCGAGTAAGGCAGGCCTTGCCCTTTCTGTACATTTTAACTTTTTACTTCATGGTAGAGCCTTCACCCCCCTTTTTGGGTACAGTATTATAAGTAATTATCAAAGGTGTAGGACTGTGTGGCAACCTTTACCTGTCTACTCAATTTAGCTTACTGAACAGTCTTCTAGCTTATGTTAAAGAGAGAACTTCATAGATATTGGGTTGACAGAAACCAGGAAGCTACATAAACTGGGCTGGCTCCATATTCTCTCTCTTAGATTTGAAGGCTTGGAAGATTCAAAATGCACCTATGCTTTAGAATTCACATCAGTTGTAGCTTTCGAACTTGAAGGCAGTTAAAGAATGTTTGAATAGACATTTTTCTCTGAATGTTTGCTATAAACCCCCTAATACCAGGGAGTGGTCTCTTTTCAAAATCAGGCTTTGGCCCTCATTGATTTCTTCATCCAAAGCTTTGGTCTGTGGTGATAGGTGAGCTGCACCACTACCAGAAGCCTTTCAAGGTTGGCTGCCCAATGCATTCCACAGTTTCTCGTCTTTATAATCATTTATAACGAAGGTCGCACCTGCTTGAAGGAGGAGATCTTCAGGATTTCTTGTCGCCACACCGATAGCTGCAACTTCTGCAGCAACTCCTGCTCTAATCCCAGTGGCTGAGTCCTGGCATCATGCCAAGTAAAAGGGATGATGGTCAATGCATGAATGCAAAAACAGTAGTACATGTAACAGCCGTTCCTGGATATCACAATTTGTCTGCAATGCAACATGTACAGCTACTCCCATGTAAGACACTATACAAGTTGTCTTTAACAACCATTTCCGCGCAGTTTCTCACCTCCAGGATGAATGCTTGCTCAGGTGAAAGCCCAAAGTGTTTCAAGGCCTTCTGATACGGATCAGGAAATGGCTTGGACCTCTCACATTCACCACCCACAACCACCAACTCAAAGAAGTCTGCCAGGCCAAGAGAGGAGATCATGAGCTCTGCGTTCTCTCGAGGTGCATTTGTCACAGCAGCTCGTTTAAGACCATGTTTCTCAACCCACTGGCATAACATGTCCAAGCCATTAACTGGTATCAGCTGCTTTGCTGCAAGACTTCAGAGATGGGGAGCAATCCCAAGTATTATTCCGAGTGTGTGTGATGAGCTGAGAGCCAAGGTTACAAAGTAAAACAACTGAAGCCATACCTCCGAAACCGAGCCTCTTTCTCCCGGAAAAATTCATCACGCCTCTTCTGCTCCCAGTCAGGAAAAAGCTTGATGCCGAGATAATGGTTCTCTCCTCCAGAAATATGTTCTACAAAGTACTCCTCAGTAATAGGCACTCCCCCTTGAAAACCTATCTGCACCAGAGAAAGATCGAAATCAGCTCAACTATCTCAAATTTTCATATGAAAATGAGCTAACTTCTCTTGTACCAAGCTTCTGATAGATACCTCTTGCAACATTTCCCGGAAGGAGAGGTAGTGCAATGGGTCTGAATCACAGAGTGTCCCATCCACATCAAATAAAACAGCTTTGATGGAATCTACGGATGGAAATGGAATCGCCATTGATTCTACAAGATACAGAAATATTCCATGTAAAGGAAGAGGCAGAGCATGTGAAAATCTGAACCAAGATTGTGCATTATTTCAAGATTGCTTGGAATCTCAAGTCTCCTTAATCCTGAAAAGCTTAAAAGACGTTTCATGGAGTAAATGGATGAATAAATGTAACATCTCAATTCATTGGGCCTCAACCCGATACCATGTCTTATTGGCCTTCCATCCAAACTCAGATTCCAAGAAATTTTTGTCTTGAGCTCTCAAACAAGAGAGTTCACAGAAACTGGACGGTCATATCATGAACAAGTTACGATAAAAGGGCCAATGATGTAGCATCAGTCACCTCCGATACAGTATCTGATTATTGCTTAGCCTTTTACAGAAATTGTAACTTCCAAACACCTGTAACTAGAACTGTACGAAACTAAATGGACATATGAATGAATTTCTTTGCCGCCTAGAAGTTGTGTAAGAGGCTCAGATCAAGAGGCCCACTAATGCAACCCTTTCTGCCCTTGAGAAACTACACTGTAATCACAATTTTCTTGTTTCTCGTTTTCCGTGCAATTTCCTGTCATCACACAAGAAGTTTTCGACATTTTACCATATGGATGAAGGGCGCTCTTTGCCCTTTGTTTTTCCCTACAGTGTTCAACATCATGAGCTTCTACGCGGAAGGCACCACATAACTACCCAAGTGTGGCCGGGGGAAGGGGTATGCGATCCCTCTATCACCGAAGCCCACATTGTGAATTACGATGTTACAATGTGGGAATCATAGTAGGAAAACTTCTTATGTTATGGATGCCGAAATCAGTAAACAGAGGAAGAATAATTTACCTTGAAGAGAGAGATTGGATTTCAAGCAAGGGAGACGCCTGTGGGAGCTTCTCAGGCAAAGCAAGGTGCTACAATTGGGACTCTGTTGGTGGGGAAGAACTGCAAAATCAGCAATCAAGCTGTTAGGGAAGGGACGGGCCAGCCATGGCGGTGCCACCAGCATTGTTTCGTAACTGTGATGACGAATCGAGGACCGAGCAAGAGAGGGCAGGAGAGGATCACCTGCGAGGACACGAGAGCTCTTGACGGGTTCCTTCGTCGAGTGCCTTCCTGTTTTCTGATGAATCTCTTTTATAAACAAACGCAGGCCAGAATTGTGCTTCCAGATACCTTTGTTCTATTTCCGGTGGAAAAAAGGGACAGCCAATCGGGGCTTTCCACCTGTCACTTGGGCATTCGCTGCCCAAGAAGAGAATATCAAATCAGTTTGTGCTTTTGACGTGTCAGTCTGCCATTGGTTGTTTCGTACAAGCAGCAAAAGTGCACATGCAGGAAAAGGAGAGGCTGCTCTTTTACCCCATGGTATTTCCAAAAAAAAAAAAACCATTTTATTTTACTTTTAAAAAACACCTTAAATACATTTTAGTCTCCTTTTAGTTTGACAAAGCAACTTCTTCATGGTGCACGCAATGATCTCTCTCTTAGGGCTCGTTCCCACCACCCCACAGCAGCACACCACGATAGATCTTTCTGTGCTCCCATAGCATCTCCTAGCACACCTTGAATTAAAAAGCTTGGCTCTCTCAAAAAATAGTGAACATGTTTGCACAAGGATATTAGATAAAATCTATTTTCAATTTTTCTCAACATGCACTTCATTTATGTGAGAGATGCCATTCTTTACTAAATAAAAGTTCATTTGGCTATCAGAAACCCATGCTCACCAAGCAAACTAGGAAATACTAATTTCGTGCGAATGCTAAAATCATGTCGAACTATTGAGTTAGTGCAAACATATTGTAGAGGTTAATGCAATAAAGAGAAAGAAACAAGTGGCTCTTCATCCAAAAAAGGACCCTTTGAATTAAAAAGCTCTAAGTATATTCAAACAAGAAAATGAAGCCTTTGCTACTCAATTGTTGTCGTGTTGGCACATGTGGACACACACACACACATTCTCTCTCTCTCTCTCTCTCTCTCTCTCTCTCTCTCTCTCTCTCTCTCTCTCTCTCTCTCTCTCTCTCTCATAATTGTATTTACGAAGTATGGAAAGTACAAGTATCACATAACTATGGATATCGAAAAGGGTGACAAAAGAGGCAACAACATGCTATGGATCCAAATCATCCACGGTAAGAAAACCTACATACTCAATGGTGCTCAACTATCCTAAAGAAACCTCACAAATGGTCCATATGGATGTGCACTCCAAAGTGGGATAGGAAATGAAGCATTCTATATAGTCCAATCATGCCAATAGCTTTAAAAATACAAAAAGTGGAAGATTGCGAACACATGTAGCCACATAGATCATGCCAATTTTAGTTTCTGTAACCCAGTATCTCGGATGCATGGAACCTTAAGAAACCCAATGCCAAACTTGAGATAGTAGAGCCTATATGTACAATGTAACTCGGCAAATGACAAATCTATGATGAGAGGTGTCCGTAGCCATAGTACAAAAGAAGTAGGAGCCACTAGGAATATTGCATCTAGAGAGGGCAATGGCAACATGAAGACCACATACCAACATTTTCCAAATGAACACTTTGCATTAGAAAGGGTTATATTGACCTTACATAGACCTCATAAGGAATTTCCCTTATCATCAACCATGCATGATCCTTGATAAGCAAATGATATTTCCTTTTTCGTAGATGCTCACTCTAATGTTAGGCTTTACACTAATAGGTGGGACATAAGCAAAACTCTTTTATTTCAAGAGTTTCCTCTCTCTATATGACTTGAGCTATCTCTCACATAGCTTTGTCTACCTTTTTCTTTAGCTTTGTTAATGCAGTTGATAATCAGTTGCTCAATTTCTAGTTGTAAGCTACAAACTCACGACTCTAGGATCTAAACAAACCAAAGAATTGAAAGGAGAAGCTCGAGTGAAAGCACAAGCAAGTGGAAGCAATGAGGGTTTGAGCTATGGCACATTGAGCAAGACAGAGAGAGAGACTCAAGACGTGAGATCCCCAACTGTCACACTGTGTGATCGGACTCCCTTATTCTATTAGTCACTGAAAGAATAAAGAATGAAGTGACATTAATGGTCGCTCACCACTTGTGGTGTGCAGCTGTGAGGGTACTGTCAGTGTAGTGAATACATAGGTGGTGTAGGCACATGCAGCTTTACCCCCAATAACCTCCCACTTAAAGGTGAATGTGCCTTTAGTGAGGAGTGAACAAGGAAAAAGTGACAAAATACAAATGTACAAGGATGAGGAAAGAAGTCATCTCACCTAGCACCCATCATCTTCCTAAGAAAGGCAAAACACTCCACTGAGAGAATTTTAGTGAGCAGATTTGTGGGATTTTGGTTAGTTGAGATCTTGACAAGCTTGATGGACTTGTTCTCAATGACCTCTTAAATAAAGTGGTAATGCACCTCAATGTGCTTTATCTTCGCATAGAAGACCGAATTCTTAGCTAACTGAATAGCACTCATAGAATCTGGATATAGTGTAGGGACCACATCAATAATGCCAACGTTTGCTACTAGGTAGCCTAACAAGAGAGCCTCCTTTTGTAAGCCTCAATGGTGGCTGTAACAGACTTTACCTTTGTAGTAGATAGGGTTGTGTATTTCTATGCCATGGACATCCAAGAAACAACATCTCCAACAAAGGTGAAGACATAACAAGAGGTAGAGTTTTCGTTATCTACATGTCCTACATGATTAGAGTCAATGTGCCCCATGACTCCTATATCTTAGCCATCATAGCATATGCACATATTTGCAATGCCCTTAAGGTACCTCATGATAGCCTTCACGACTTTCCAATGCCACCTACTAGGTGTAGCCATGTAGTGTACCACAACTCCCACTACAAATGCTATGTTAGGACAAGTGGCTATCAATGTGTATATCAAACTACCCACGGTAGATTCATAAGGGATCTTGACTATCTTGGCCTTCGACTCATCAAACTATAGACAATTGGCTTGACCAACCTTCACATGAGAAGATAGAGGACAACCAATAGACTTAACATCTTGCATATATGAAATCACTCAGGGATCTTCTGGATATACTCCTTCTCTGACAGGTAAAGGAGCCCCTTAAAGAGATTGCATGTGATGCATATCCCAAGGATATGTGAGGGATGTCCCATATCTTTCAACTTAAAGCTATTCTTGAGTTGACCTTTTAAGGCATCTAGCTCATCATGAGCACTCCCAGCAATCAACATATCATCTACATAGAGTACCAAAATCATAAGGTTGCCATCATGGGCTTTCTTTGTGTATAAACACTGATCCATATCACTATAGGTATATCCCTGTGAATGCATGAAAGCATAAAACTTTTTATTTGAGTTTCTCTTTTAAATCTCTTGATAATGGTCTTGATTTTTAATCTTGCATGGTTAGAATGCTTCATTGAGACATAGCCAATACTTTTAACTTCTATTTTTTGGGATACATCCAGACCTTATGTGAGTAATCATCAATGAAAGTAATGAAATGCTTCACGCCATCTACCAACTGGTAGGACATAGGTCCACAAACGTTAGAATAAATAAGAGCTATTAGAGGCTCACCCATGAGTGTAATGTCAGACTTCTTATGCGAACTACGTGTTTACTTGCCATAAAGAGAATGCTCACACGAATCAAAACATTTATAGTCAAGGGGTGAAATATATTACAAATAGATAAGTATTTTCATTCCCTTTAATGACATGTGCCCAAGGCCACAATGCCATAACGATTCAGTGCTACAATCATTGCTAAAACATGGTCGATGGACCCATATATAAATAAGGGATAAAGAGTGCTAGACTTGGTACTTTGTGCAAGAACAAGATTCCCACAAGTAATATTCTATGAGGAATAACCAAAAGATACAAAGTAACCTATATCATCCAACTATCTTCCAATATAGAGTAAGCTTTTGGTCAAAGCAAAAACATGGCGTACATCATGCAAAGTAAAGATGTTGCTTGAAGCAAATTGTCATTGTACATCTCCAATACCAACAATATCGAATGCCAAGTCATTACCCAATCAGACAGATCTTGTCATGCTATGATAGGAGTGGAACCTCTCTTGATGAGGGGTAACATGAAATGAAACCTCTAAATCGATCAACCAATGCTGAGCATAGATAGATGAGGCATCACTCGATTATGAAATATCAAAAGAAGAAGTTGCAAATATATAATGATCATCAAAATTAGTCTACACGACATTAATCTCTTCAACCTTGACATTAGACTCACTAGGGATAATGTTGCAATCATCATTATTTTCCTATAGTTTGTCCTTTCCCTTTTCATTGTACTTGTCATCATGCATTTTATGGAACTACAGCCGAATATGACCTCGCTTCCCATAATAATGACAAGTCATGGGAACTTACAGCTAGGGGACTCATTGTGAGACTATCCACATGACCAAGAACCAGATTTCTAAGAGTCTCTACCATGACAATCATTACTACTCTTAGCATTACTACATCTAAGTGTCAAAGCATGAGAGCTACAAGAAGCATCAACATTCTTTTTGTTAACCTCTTCATTCAATGATGCACCCTTTATATCCTACAATGTCAGCCCATTAGCAGCAACATGCATATTTGCATGCATAGTAGTATGGGATGTGTCCCATGATTCATACAATGTAACCAATAAGAAATGGTTGAAGGTTTACCTTAAAGTCAATCCCTTATGAAGAAAAGTGGGTGAAAATAGAATGAAACTCATTTAAGTGGGTGGACATGGAAGTCCCCTCCTTCGTATGAAGATCCATGCATTGCTTCAACCAATACATTTGAAAGATAGGACTCTACTTATCATAGAAATCATGGATCTTCTCCTATAACTACCATGCAATCTACCCTTTAGAGATAACATTGTAGAACACATGCTTAGAGAGTGACAAAATGATTACAGATTTACATAACTCATCCAATTTATCCCAATCCTATACATCAAAGGGTTCCTGCTTGAGACCCTCATGTCTCACCAAAACTTGCCATATCTATGCCTTTCAATAGCTGTAATTAGTGTTATCCAATTTGTCAATGTTAAAGATAGCATTGTCATTTGATCAACAACCATCATGCCAACAAATAAAAGCATAGTATAAGAAGACGGCGGGCTACTGTAAATAACTGCAAATCAGCCCCAAATCATAGCCAAGACAAAGTCTAAACAGAAGGAAACACCAAGGTGTAGGCCTATCCACTAACTGCCAATAATAAACTATCAAATCAAAGCATTCACTCTCATAGGGAATGCATAAATCTACAATTACAACATTGCCGTAAAGAAATGGAGCAGTATGAGAATCCAATGGGGGGCAAACCAAACCAAGCTCCCACTGCCATGAATATCTAGGGAGACAACTGAGATATGTAGAAGAGCTAGTAGCAGTACAGAGGCATACAACCAATGTCAAGATTTGTCACACCTCAATGTCTATAAACCATACATTTAGTAGGCATAAACATCATGCATGTAGTAGGTCTTAGGAAGAATAAAAAAAAACTATTAAATGCATGATTGCTAAGCAAGGGTAACGAAGATCAATACATAGCCAAGCAGTGTGTATACATCATTGATAGCACACTAACAGAGATAAGTGTCGACATCCAAGACATGAATCAAATCAGTCCACTAAAAGGTAAGCACATCCAATAAACATAATGAGAGAATGCACATATGTCAAGGAGTCTCATTGTCTCAATAGACTAAGCCCAACTACATAACTCCAAAGCTTTGCTCGAATGCAAAATATCCAAGTAACTCAAAGTAACTCCCATTGGAACAAAATGAAATGCCAACTGGTCAAAACAAGCTCAATAGATCATATACATGACATCTGAGAATCCAAGATACATCAAGTATATAGTTGAGAGCATAAAACCTAATAAAATCTTCAAGCTTGTAAGTGAATGATCATTGTAGCAACTGATCAAAGCTCCAAGACATGCAACCGAGTTCAAATGTGAAACTCAAAACATTCCATAATCATATCTGAGTGCATAGCATCAATGTCATACATTAGTGCATCCACTGAAGTACCCAAATAGCACCAAAGGGAAATAGGCATAGATGGTTACAGTCAAATACCTTGCTGCCCACTGTAGTACAGTAGTGAAAACCATGCTAAAACTGAGCCAATGCAAGGTCAAATCAAGCTAAGAGTACCTCAAAACATTTGCTAAACATTCCGGCATCAATGCATATGCATATGGGCATTAGTAGACACATATATGAGCTCCAAGCACTGAGATAGACCCTTTCAGATTTGTAGTATAGCAAGTCTGATGTATATTACAGCAGACGATTGAGGTTTGGAGGCTCAAATCAATGCCCAAGGCATCTCAAGATATGGGCCAAATATCCACAAATCATCCCAACATCACATGAGCATCAATAGGCATAGGTATGACCTCAAACAATAGGTGAAATAGCTACCTTTTATGACGGCATGCTACCCTGAGTATCTAGCCACAAATAGAGGTTTGGAAGCTCAACATCAGTGCCCAATGATGAATGCCAATGCTTGGAGGGTAGGGAAGCAATGCCTAATGATCACCAAGTGCTAGAGTAAGCAATAGTGATGTTGTCAATTCTAGGAAGAAGACGCTTGAGATCAGGTCCAAGCTGAGTTGTCCACACTGACCTATTTGTTGGTATTGCTAGCCACATTGGAGCACTTATTAATGCTCAATTAGTCCTTTGGAAGGCCCTAGGCAAGCTCAATCAACCTTGGAGCAAGTTGAAATCAAATGGTTACCTCGAATGAAAGAAGCTATGGTAGCCAATAAACCTTGAGCTGTAGGTATTCATGGGCTAAAGCAAACTAAAGAAGTAGCTTCTTGAACCAATTCATTGATACCAATTGAAGGGAGAAGCCCAAGTGAGAGCACGAGCAAGCGAAAGCAACAGAGGTGTGAGTTAAAGATAGAGAGACTCAAGATGTGAGAACTCCAACCATCACATTGTGTGACCAGCCTTCCTTATTCTATTAATCATTGAAATAATAAAGAATGAAGTGATAGTGATGGGTGCCTACCACTTGCAATGTATAGGTGTGCAGGTGCTCTCAATGTAGTGAATAAACATGCGGCATAGGCACAAGTGCCTTTACCCCCCAACAAGAGTTTTGATCATGCTTTCTCTAATGCTCACGACTCTCCTTAATGCTCACCTCTCTCTCTCACTCTCTCTCATGGCCTCTCACACCATGAAAGTGTAATATATCCAATTATAAATGCAAAAGAAGAAAAAATTTTATTGAATTGACAAGGTCAATCTTGAACATTGAAAATAAGGCAAGATTCTCCATGCTACACGCAATTGATGGCTAGTGAGAGCGAACATGAAGACAAAGATTTTGTTAATAAGTTAGTAGTTAGTAATGGTTTTATATATATATATTTTAAAGAGAGAAAAACAAAAACATATATACTTTTTATTTATTTAAAAACATTAAGAAAAGAAAAAAGAGAAGAAATGCATTCATATAAGGCTTAAGAGGGGGTAATCGAGGGAAGGGGATGGTCTTAAATGCCACGTCAGATGACACCCCCATTAGCTACATCATTGCATAATGCCAGCTCTTTGGGGGGGGTACTATGATGGCACCTCCCTTCCTTTTAAATTAAAGAAACAATATAATAATAAAATTTAAATGAATTAAATTAATAGTTATTCTTTCTTCCCCCCTCTATTATAAAAGGGGTCTCTCCCTCTCCAAAGAAGGAAAGGAAAGGAGGCGGCCACGAGGCTCTATGTGTGTGTGTGTGTGGGGGGGGGGGGGGGGGGCGTTTTGAAGAAAACAAATCATGCAAGCGGATTTACTTGAGTGCACATGATGTGGATGGTACTTTTCTTATCAATCCTACCCCTTTATTTTTTTAATGATGCCCCCATGCAAATAGGTTAATGTTGCGGGACCTTTGGATATGACATGCCGATCTTCAACTGCCAACATCTCAACCGCACATATGAACACCCCAAATAATAATCGCATGCCATTTGCATTGATTTAATGGATTATTATTTAGACCAATAAAAAAAGTTACTTAATCAGCATAATTGAAAGGTGAAGAGGTAGTCCTAATCAAAATTTAGCCATAAGAATAAAGCATTTTCTTAATAACAAATATGGCTTGAAATGGTTTCTTTTTTAAAAGTGGGATTAAGTGATAAATAAAATATGATAATAAAAAAGTATAGACAACAAAAAAAGGCATTATGAAAACAAAAGAAATAAAGTTATTACTTGATGTGCTAGGAAGAAAAAAAATTAATAAATTGTAGATAAAAATTTTACCTATTAAATGATAATATATTGAAAGATACATAAATTAATATATATATTTAATAGATTAATCATAAATTTTACCATAGATTTTTATTTAAAAATTTCCAATGAACTAGATAATTTAAACATAGGAAAAATCATATAATTTGAGAAAATTACTAAATAGAGGGTATGAACTAGAAAATATATAATTACATAGGAATTATTCAAAATAGGATAATTAAATGAAAAAATATCAATTCAAGTAAAGTTTAAAATGGAATATTATCAACATATTCTTGAAATACTACTAACATAAAAATAAGTAAAAAATTGATAATAGAAACCATTCTTTGAGAAATAATAATATTAGTATGCAAAGTCCTAGCTAATCTTGCTTAAGATTATGCAAAAAATTATCTAGATATAATACTTAATTTTTTATTAGAAATGTTATCATTTTACACTATTGGAAATTACCAATATTATTTTAGATAAAATTTTTATAAAAATCTTCCATATAAAATAAGAATGAAATTAAATGAAGATCCATAAACTTATGTAGAGCAAATTACCAAAAATCAAGTCAAGGAAAATGAAAATATATCAATAAATAAATCAATTAAAAATAGTTATATAGAATTCATCAATGACAGTAGGTTTTAACAACCCAACATTTGTAGGGAATTTTGAATAAAGAAAAAAAAGTGAATCCTAGGATATGATACAATCAAAAGTAGGCAAAGTATAGATCACTAATTCATTTGATAAATTCCTTTGTAAAATAAGTAGTGTAATCTCTTAACATAATTGTAAAAGAATGGTTGTTTTTCTTGTTAGAAAATGAAAACACTATTTGGAAATCATTGATTTTGATTTTTACCATAAAAATTCTAAACCTATTCTTTATCAAAGATGCTAGATGGAACTAATTAGCACCACGCCTCCCCAGGCCTCACTGGGGCTCTTACACTTGAGTTAGTTTTTGTCTACCAATAAACATCTAACCAACATCTAAGCGAAAGGTCACGTATGAAAGGTTTGCCCTTATGCGCCAAAGCCAGAACCAAGAGACTCTAGTTGAGTTTGCTAATACTCACTAACCAACCCTAAGATAGGGTATGACTGCTATGCAATGGTATCAAAAGCCCAAAGTTTGCAAACAAGGGTGATAGTCCTCTAGCAAGACTTTTAAAAAAATACTTGTAGCTCTAATGAGTGGCATGGGATTGTATCTATCAAATTAATATTTGGAAAAAGATTTGCTATATTTGCCTTCGTATATGTGCATCTAATGGAAATTGTATAGAACCCTGTGTAAGGATGAATTAATAAAGCTCATTTAAATGTCATATAGTGCTTGTATTATACCTTGCTTAGAAAATTAAAATACACTAGGTGAGTGCATGAAAGTAGGTGAGCACCACCCTCATCGAGAGTGCTCGTAGGCTAGGTGGACATGATTACTTGGGTACTTTCTAACTGATGGAAAATAGGACCAAGGCTGATCAAATACTTCCTAGGGTTGTTATCTTATATCATGAGTAAAGGTGTTTTAGGGAGGCGAAGTCGAGATTTTGACTTTCAGGTAGAGGAGCTATGTTCAGTTTCCTCTTGTCTCTCACTCTCTTTGAATCAAGTGCAACAATTAGTGCACTCTTAGTTGCGACCGATTACAATGTAATCATTGTGGATGGATGCTAGAATGTTATTAGAGACTATTAGGTTTGTAAGATCCTTGATCCTCTTAGGTTGAGCTCAAGCGCTTCATTTACGGTTGTCCAGTTTTGACACTATCTAAGAATTATGGTAGAGTTTGGATGGCAATGAGTGGAACTAGACCTTAAATGACTACTAAATGTTCTCTTAAGCCAACATTTGGCAAGTACATTACAAGTGATATCAAAACAAGTTAACTAAAAGCTCTTATGGGTAATAAAGAGTTGAAAAACATCAGGGGGAATCAACAAAAAGTAAACTTAGGCAGTATAAGGAGATCCTTAATACAATAAGGACAAAAATAAAAGTATGTAAAATAAATTAACCCATTAGATATTGGTATGAGAAAAATCTAGATTGGGAAGTGGGTAATGCTTGAGAAGGTGATTCCTCCTCTCACTTCTTTCTAATCATATGCAGGATGAGCTACAACAATTTTGAGAGTTGTTTCCTACCTAGCTTCACCCTAAGAGAGAGGAGATATTTCACATGACAGAGCTAATTTTTACCCCTCAAACTTTCAAGTTTTCCCAAGTTCATGCTTGTTCCGATTACCTAGGTTGGGTGGAAACACCTAGGTAACTGGACACCTTGGCTATGCAAAGATAGTAAATGCATTAAGAAAGAGCTACCATTGGGCTTGTATGAAAGTTGATGTACTGAGGTATGTGGCCCAATGCCTAAGTTTCCAAAGAGTCAAAGCTAAATGGATCAAACTACCAAGAGGGAGGGTGGAGATGGCAACCATGGGGAGCTGGTGAGGCGACCTGGGATAGGGGCAAGGTGCTGGGTGGCCACAGTAAGGTGGAAGAGGAGAAGGGAGGGAGGGAGGAGAAAGAGGTGAAGGAAAGAGAAGAAGGAGAAGGGAGAGGAAAAGAAGAAGAAGAGGGGAGAAAGAAGAATAAGAAAGAAGGGGAAAGAGGGTGAGGAGAAAGAAGGAGGAAGGAAGAGAAGGGATGGTGAGGAGAGAGAGGGAGGGGGAAGGAGAGAGAAGAAGAAGAAGAAGAAGAAGAAGAAGAAGAAGAAGAAGAAGAAGAAGAAGAAGAAGAAGAAGAAGAAGAAGAAGAAGAAGAAGGAGAAGGAGAGAGAGAGAGAGAGAGGAGTGGTAACCACCAAGGGAGGGGTGAGGGGAGGGATTATAAACTCAGTTTTCACCTAAAAAATATAGACCTATGTCTTCCAAGCTATTGGCACACAACTTTGCTTAAGCACAACGTATCATCCTCAAACTAATGGTAGGCAAACTGAAAGAGTCAAGCCTAAGTTTTGGAAGACATTCTTAGGGCCTATTTCAGTAGGGAACTAAAGAGATGTATTGTCTATCGATCTCTATTAGAGATTGCTTACAATACTTTATACCAACAAAGCATTGGTATGACCCATTGAGGTAGCCCAAGATATATAGAAGGCCTACACCCTTGAGTTTTCAAAGAGAGAGACGTGTTTTTATAAGGGTTCATTGGCCAAAGAAAGAACCGAAGTGAACATGTATCACACTTGGTCCAAATAGAGTGAGAAATGAGATGGATCTTACATGTCGATCTATTTGCACATAAGTTAAAGTCTCGTCATAGCCCCCTAAAACAACACAAGGTCAAGGCCTATAATAATTATTTATGATAGTCATAATTTGGCTCTTCCCAATTATTCATAGTCTATTGTTTTGAGGGAAACCTCTCAGCTTACCAAGACTATCGTATCATAGGACGAATCCATTGAGGATCTACCCTCCTACTTCCCTTTTTTTCATGGGATTTCATTATTGTCTAATTAATTAACATATTTAATTCATCACAAAAAAACAAGTTCCTTAATTATGCCATTAGGCACAAGGCTCATTCATATAATCTGGTTACATAATATGAAAGAAATTTAAAGATAATATTTTCAAAAAAATAATTCTTTATTTCAAATTGGGTAGCTTTATTACATCATTTCAACCATCTACATATGACTAGGTTTATTTTCTTTCTTCATATTTGTATAAGCCTACTGCAAAATCTGTGTACTTATTCGGAGAATCCCCAAAGGTGATAGCACCAATTCACCCTTAGCTAGCATTAGGGCCTTCCGGGAAAGTCACACCAGGTTCACAAGGCTTAGACTAGTCCTAGATGTCGAAGGGATTTATGGTTAGAGCCCTTCTGCATCATCATAATCTCATAGTTAACATGTAATCCCTATGGAGAGACCTCTTATGTTCGGAGCTAGTCCTAGCATCCAAAACAGACAAGAATAGATCCTTGGTAAAGGGCTCTGGTGACTAGCCTTGGGGGAGGCCTAGTGCATATCTGAGCTCAACCTAGCTTAATACAAACCATAATTAGAATATACAAGCACTTTTTTTTTCCAATGCATTAAAAAATTCTTGAGATGCAATTTATACAACCTAGAACTTGTCCTAGGTATTGGCCTTCCAACTTGAGGTTCCATTTTCTTGTGGAGTTGCCATGAACTTAGGGTCAATGCATTAGCCTAGCCCTTGAAGAGACTTTAATTCTTTGATTTTTTTCTAATGTTCTTAAATATAAGTTTGACTTCATTTTTCTTGAGAATCCTAGGTTCTGTAACTCGAATACTTGCAACCAAAGATAATCAAAGTTCTTTGAATCATAATGTTTTTAAAAGAACCTAAGTGTCTAATCTTTGTGATTTGTAAGGAACCACACAGAGATCCTTTTTACCATGTAGTCTAGGGAAAGAAAGTCCCTTATGCATGTTTGGTTCCTTGATGTGTTTTCCATGTTAATCTACTTATTTTACCCTAACTCTCAAATTTTCATGGTAAGATTACATCATGATTGATGGAAAATACTATTTTCAATGACTACGTAGGAAAGCTTATAAGCCACATTGGGGGTCTCCTTATACTAGATGGGATTAACTATACCTTATTTTCCTTGTGTGGAATGTGATAAAGCTAACTCCTATCTCTATGTTAGAAAGTGATTGAATATTCACTTAATTTTCAAGGTTGTGAACCTATTATCCTTGGATCTCATTCTCACAAAAGAACACAATTAAAATTCCACTTTGATTCCTTCTTAATGAACATTTGAAATATTATAGTCTCCTTAGCTCTAGGAGAAGTAGGGATTCCACTAATCCTCCGATCGTAAGGTCCTTTGACCTAACGTTCCTTTGTGCTATCTAATATTCACTCCCTTTACTTATACTATCATTTTATCAATATTCACTCCCTTTACTTATACTATCATCTTATCAATATTAAATTCATGTTAATTACTATAGATTTATCATGCAATGGTAGATTTGATCCCATCACAAGAGGGAATGCTCCTTCTGGTATCTCCACCATAGGGTATCATTGGTTGGGATGTGCCTACTAAGCTATGAAGCACCATAAGGTGTTTGAAACCCCGAAGGTTGTATTGCATAAGTAACTACTTTATCAAAATAACAATGTAATTTTGACTAACATATTAAAACATATTGGTTTTGACTTGATGTGGTGTCATTTGTGTACACTACCTCTTATCCCGCTCTTGTACTTCACGTTGGGGCCATCATGCATGAGCTTTACAACTTTGTCACATGTTCCACTCCTTACACTCTTTGCTGGTTTAGAAGTTCAAGCATCCTTTGAATTCGAGGCTTGCAATGGGGGAAAGGGGAATGTAAGGAAGTGAGATATGATTACTTTGGGATAATATTTTATTTTAACAAGAAGAGTGCTACATGCATTGTAATTCATTTTATAAAAGGGCACCGACCTCTCTCCCGTGCAAATTGTAAAGAATGAGAGGCGCGAGCTAAGACCAATGTTGATAGGAAGGAGGAGGAAAGATAATAGTGGAATGGACAAAGGCCTAACAAAAAAGGGGATGGCTATCCAAGGAGGGAATAGGGCATGTATAAATGTCAAAAATTGAATGAAGAAGCTCATTCTTGTGTGTGGCTAAACTCGTTCTCTTTTTGCTTCTTCCTCTTGCTTCCTTCTTGTGCATGAGAGAGAGAGAGAGAGAGAGAGAGAGAGAGAGAGAGAGAGAGAGAGAGAGAGAGAGAGAGAGAGAGAGAGAGAGAGAGAGAGAGAGAGAGAGAGAGAGAGAGAGAGTGTGTGTGTGTGTGTGTGTGTGTGTGTGTGTGTGTGTGTTTGAGAGAGTGAGGGACAGTGAAGAATCTCTTCTTCTCCTCTCTCCATCTTCTTCATATTCTCTTCTCCTTTCTTACACACATGGCTATCTCATGGCTATGGAGGTTGAAACTTGGAGCTCGGAGATGGAACTTGTTTGAGAGGGCCTCTTGGATCGTGGAGCTACCGGTGGGTTCATGGGAGGAGGCACTCGATCGGATTCAAAGGTGAGCTCATTACATTTGTGTGTATAAGAATATGCATGACTATGGGAGAGGTAGCCATAGATCTTAGCTTGAAATACTTGAAGCAATAAGCGGTATGTGGGTCTTGATGGTTGCTCGCAAGAGCGATGGTATTTTGGTTCCATTGTCAAGACCAAAAAATTCAAGCTTGAGTGCTTGTGCACTCCAATCGAGTGATAAAGTAGGAGTTCACCTTCGAAATATCACTTGGTTTTAGATAGTAAGAGAGGGAGTTGGAGGCCATTCAATCTCTCTTATGGATTAGTTTAGGTTTAGAAAGCTTTCTATGCATTGGTTAGTGTAAGAGAAGAGTATTTTGATCATATTTGAGACACTAAGATTTAGGAAATAAGAAAAAAGAAGAAAAGGATAAGTCTCTATATAACCAGGATTATGGGAACATAGAAAGAAAGGAAAAAGATTTTTGATGTCTGAGAAGGAAAGTAAAGTGTAAGGGGAGTAAGATAGACCACAAAAGGTGAAAAGGGGGAAGAGAGAGATCATTTTCACACTATGAGATTGAGAGAGAGCCATTGAGAGAGAGACAAGGAGTTATAGGTCTACAGGCAGCAGCGGTAGCAATCCTTGGCATTGTCGCATTTGAGGGCTCCAAGTATGTTTTGAGTCTCCCTTGATATTGATTGAATGAGGGTAGAACCTTGGGTGCATTAATAGGCATGGTATTTGATTGGTTTTATCCATTTCGTGCCATTTGGCATGTTTTTCTGTGTTGCTCGAATGATGACCACATGCCTCAAATGGTCGAATTCCTATTAGGCTAAAGATGTCCGAGCCACTCAAGTCCACTCAGACGTCCAACTTAAACAAGAGTCCACTCAAAATTGAACCAAATTTGGGCCTCAGACATCCAAACCTTTGGCCTTCGGATGGTCAACTCAGATGCTCAGGGACAGACACCCCTTCTCTAAGCTAACCACTTGGACGACCACTTACCTTTAGGATCTCACTTGGATAATCGAGTTTGGGACTTGAATGAGTTGTCTAGAACTCTAATTTTGACAATTTTTTTACCACTTTAAGGCCTATTAAGGCCTACATCTAGTTTTCTAGCAACCCAAGTAGGAATCCAGACCAAGAGATGAGACCATAGGACAATTTGTGCTCAAAAGTTTGACCTAACAGTCCAAGCATGACTGAAATAACTGACCACACTAGTAGCTGCTTACTCCTGGTAGAGACCTACGTTTACCGTTTGGGCATTAGACCACCTATCACAATCCATGAACGACCCAAATTACTATTAGGAATAATCACGATCCACTAGAAAAAAATTGTAGCAACACAAAATTGATTGGATGTGATTGAATTCATCAAAGGTTACACTGCACTGTAGACACATGCTTATGTGAAAGTTGGAAAGTCTGATTTCGCAGAACTCACATCGAGGTCCACCACTCTAGTGTATAAGTGTTTAGATTAACAAGGAATACACTAAGGGGGATTAAGCTAAAAACACGCCCGCCTATAGGAGTGCAATCTTAGGAAACACACAAGTGACCCAAGACACCAAGAACAAACGTCTAGGGCAGGCATAACCATCAAACAATTCAGGGAAGAAAGTACTAGCCAAGATTAGAGACACATCTTTAGCCGGCCTAGTTGACCTCATAGAAGCACTAGTGGGTCAGGAAACAACCACCATAGCAGGCACTAGCTTGAATGAGAATGACCTCGACCTTAACCTTGACCTTAACATGGCAAGGTACCTAGATGACATATGGCAACTTGTCCCACAATATGACCAATAAACAAGGATAACACATCATGGAGGACTAGTAGTCGATATTATAGCCAACCTTGAGGAGGAGAGGAGACTAGGAAGGATAGGATTGCAGTGCATTGTGAGCTAGGGCTTAGAGGTTGCGCTAGGAGATAGATAGAGGATATACGAGACTATGCCACACATGTGAGGAGTCTCTACAAGAGGATACTTGCAGTTGAGCAACCCAATGGGAGAGTGATCTCCACCATATTAATCAAAACGGGATCCGCAACAAAGAACTCTATAAGGCCTTAGCGAGCAACTCAATCCTGCAAAGGGATGTGCTGGCAAGGGTCTTTGAAGAGGCCATATGAGTGGATGACTTGCTCAGGGAGAGAAGATCTAGGGCTATGCATCAAGGGGGAAATACGTTGAGAAACGCTGAGAGAATTGTAGTACTTAGCAAACAAGAATCCCCTAGCAACAAGATAAAGGAAAGAGTGTCGACCAAACCCAAGTGATAGCTGGAGCTAAATAGGCTACAAGAGTCAATAAAAATGCCAGTGTGACCTCACGTGCATTATGTGCATTGTGGAGGGAACCACCTATAAGATGAATGTCCCGACCCTAGATCCTAGCCTTGTGCCAACTATGAAAGATTCGGGCATGATGCTATGCACTATGGATTGCCAAGATGATTGCTATACCAACAACCCTATGCTCAACCATATTATCCACGAGCTAAACAACCTTACTTAGCAAGGAGAGTCTCTTTGGCTCTACCCACAGCTAACTATTCAAAGGTAGACGCTAATGATAGACAACAACCCAATGGGAATCCCTAGGCCACCAGGACCTATCATGACCCATCCACAAGCGATGCTCCAGTGCACTTTGTGGAGGAACTACTAGAGGATGACTCATACATGAAACTTTATATCTCTTATGACAAAGAGGGTGATCCCATATTGATGGACTTTAGGCCTATGCCAGTCATGGCCTTAGGCAAAGTAAGAGGTAGAGGTCTAGGAGGAGGGAAAAACCATGAGTCCATAGCATGTTGGACATGTGGCCATGGACATGCGGCAATCTAGGGCATATCTCATCTATTACCCTGAAAAGGAGCAAGCAAATAGAGAGAAGGCCAACTTGAGCTATCTTGAATGTGGAGTTACACACGTTTTTGCCAATTGCCCTAGGTAAAAAACCTCCACTAGTTTGGCAACCGTACCATCTGTGCCACTTGGACTCTTTTGTATATCGAGTTGCCTATCAATGATGCCACACCTATCCCCATAAATGTCATGACACGAACGCAAACAAACCAGGTCAATATCTCATTACCTAGAGACGTAGCAACCTAGATGGAGCCTCTACGGAAGAAAAGCTAGCAAAGGAGGAAAAAGAGAACCGAAACAAAAATAATGCTCAAGAGCCCCCAACCGCTGTGGATAGGTAAGTTTCGCGGTAGAGAGTGAGACCACATTAACAAAGGGAAAATAGGTCACTAATACAGAAGCAAAAAAATATGTTCCTAAGATGAGAGAGATGGGAAGCACTAAAGTTGGAGAGTACCCCAACCCAACCAACATCTAAAAGCTGTGGATAAGGTCAAGGAATGGATAAAAGAAGCACATGCTTACTTGTGAGATGCTGAACCTATCATTGAGGATGAGATTCACAAACTCTCAACCATATGACCACTAGTCTCTCCCATAAACTTGAGATCAGGAGAGGCAACACCACCACATGCACAACTACATGGGTAGAGCATGGATGCTGCAAATAGGCGGGTTGCCCAAGAGCATTGATAGGAAGCCCATGAAGTTGAGAAGGGAAAGACAATTGGTACTTTTCTAACCACACTAATATCAACTCGTGTGACATTGTCACTAGGAGAATTGCTTAGGCAAATGTGGTATTCCAACTTTATTTTCAATCTTCTCAACTTCTCGTAAATTAGACTTGAAGTATTCGAATAGTCCAACGTTCATAACACGACAATTTCCCGGGTTGATAGGGACTATAGCCATCCTTCAGGAGTTACCACACGAATGCCAGTCATGGGCTATAAGTCAAAATTTATCAATTGCATTTAAAACTTAGTAAAGCAAACAAGTCCCAAAGCTTTAATCTTTAAAGCTTAAAAATCTTATGAAGAAAAAGAAAAAGAAGAGGAAAATGATGACGACAGGCTGCCGCTCCCCCCTCCCTTTTTTTATTTAAAAAAATGGTACATGATGATCCTGATTTTGGAGTCCCTGATTGCAGAGAAAAAAGCCAAAATTTTCCATCTATATCACGACAGTTAACTCCAACAATCCCCCCCTCTTCTCAGTTCGTCAAGAGGCTTAGATTGCAGCAAAGAGACTCCTCTTCTTATGAGGAGCCATTGGGGGGTAGCTTTAGCAAGAGGGAGTGGGGCAAGAGAAGCACAAGGGTGGGAATTCTTGTCGCGAAGACAAGGAGGATACATCTACAAGCCCTTGGAAATCAAATCCTCTATTCCTTCTACCCCACTTCCCTATGGAATTAAGACTCTTCTCAATTTTTCTAAATTCCTAGTGATCGCCATCCCCCATCAATCCAATTGCAATGACCCCAAGCTCTCTTGCTAAAAAACCCCTCTTCGATCTCACGATTAAAGACCATGGCCCTGAAGAAGAAAGTTATGAAAGTTGCAGGGGCAGGAGCTACCAATAACACGGCAGACACAATTACTACAAATGGAATGATAAGTATTGGGTTTACAAATAAGGCTATGAATACCATCAACCAAGGACTCGTCATGGATCCCCATGTACTATATTTTCATAATAAAGGCAGCTAGCATGGCATCATCCCATGAATTGGCAACAAAAGTTGCATTCATAAAATAAGATTTTATTCATTTCCTGCATATAATCTTTTAAAGGAATTCCTAACTCTGAATTCCAAGGGGTGACTTGGGTTTGTACAAGATAAACCTAAACGAGTACAAGGAAGCAACTGTGTCCCCTAAAAGACTTAATATTTTTTATTTGTATTGATCTAATAAAACCTCTAATGGATAATCATGGACGTTAATTCTTGGTATATGAAAGACCTTGAGATGGAATTGTCAAAAGAATACTTTCCGCAATAAAACTAACCAAGATTTTTTAATCGCAAGGGCAAGGACCCACGAAACTCCATGCGAGTTATAGAATTCTTGTTTAGATTCAGTCCAAACTAGATCCCGCGAAAGGGAAAATACGAGAAGACTATTGGAAGGTATTGCTACCTACGCTAAGTTTTGCCTTGATATTATTATTTTTTATAAGAAAATATTTGTCTTGGAAATAATTTTGTTAAAGTTTTATGTTTGATGCATTCAAATTAAGATGTTCGTGATTGTAAGTTAGATACTAATCTTTCTTAAAATCATCAAGCTAAAAGATGGATGATCGAGTAGTATAGATCGACGATGACTGAGGTAGTATTCCGGTGAGCATAGAATGTCAACTGAGATAGTGTTCTTGATGGTGCTAGACCTCCCCAAGGCCATCATGAATGAAACCTACTCCAAGGGGTTTTCTTTTTTGTTTCGTGAGTATAGACCAATCATGACGTGAAAGGTCTTATCGTAGGGAACTCTAGTCAGCAGGAGGAGGTCTTATTGTAGGATACGTCTTAGCAGCCCATCGGGAAGAGAGTCTAGAAAGTGCCGCCCGGCGCTCACAAGGAATGTCACGGGATTTGCAATCAAGGTCTTCCCAAGTCTACCACGAAGCAGAAGCATCTGGCCGTTCCCACTTAGGACCAACCTGAATCAGGGTTTTCCTAATAGTCAAGTTCCTAGGAGGTAGCTAGCGTCGAGCCCAAACGAACCACTTTGCACAGAAACATCAGGGTCGAAGCGAATTTATACTGCACTTGGTTCAAGGAGAATGGGAAATGAGAGGGATGCAAAGCTCGACCTCTCTGCCCGTAAGGCTTAGTCCCATTCCATTCCCCTAAAACAACATAAATTGGGACTCGAGCTCTATAGATTCTAGGTCATTGTTACCTCGCTGTCAATTCCTTTGAGAAAAGTTCCCGGCCAATCGGGACCACCCTTCCGTAGGACGGACCCAGAGTTACGTCCACCGCACTTTCCTCGAGTTGCTTAGTTATCTAATTACCTACCACATTTAATTTAACAAGCAAAAACAACTTCCTTAATTAAACAATTATTCACTGGTTCCTTCACGTAACTTAGGCATAGAAAAACAATGTCAAGCAAGTTCCTCTTTCAACATTTGATCTTTATTTATTAGTCTTTGGAATACAACAAATAACCTACGCGAAGGCTATCCCAGCAATCCTCAGGGATCGCTATTCCAAGTTCTGCCCGTTGACTAGTATATGGGCCTCAAGATCCCATCTCGAGTCACGTCGGCCTCTTGTGCAGGATCCAGAGGCAAGGAATTTACGGCCAGAGCCTCCCCTGGCACCCAAGTGTCCTCCTGCTCCAAGTAGCACCCACGGAGAGACCTCTCGTGACGGGTTCAGTCCACGTACTCGGCGCGGCTAACAACCCCCTTGGATAGGGTCAGGCAGGCAGTCGGAGGTAACTAATACTGCCTCTCCCTCCATGCTTTTAACCTAAAGCATTAGTTATATTTCTTTGAGCAAAGAAGTATAAACAGTACACCTAAGTGTACAGTCATGAGCATTCCAGTGGTCGTTCGTATGGAAAAACTGTTAAGGTGTAATTCATTTTCCACGAATACTTCCAGCATTCGAACTAGGATCATTCACGACTTGGCAAGATCCCAAAGGTTTTGTAAGCTAAGTTGCTTGTTTACCCTTTTTCCTTGGGTTAGGGTTTATACCTTGTTGACCCCAATTGTCACCACCTTAGGTTTCCTTATATTATAATCAATAAATCATGGACAACCCTGTCACCCTAACTTGGTTGGTCAATTGCTTTCTCGGCAATTCATAACTACCCTAGCTTGACAAATCAGTCTCCAAGGAAGAGCGTTGTAGCAGGACGACTACTCAATTTCCTTAGAGAAACTAATTTGTAATTAGAACTCGCCAAACTAGATCTAGGGTGTAGCAATACTAACTTGTGATTTAGATGTAAGAGCATATGGCCTTGCAGGCTTGTTGCATGAGATAGTGTCAGTACCTAACTCGTGGGATTATATCTGCCATCATACGGTATTTCTTGATCGCAAATATAGGGTTTGGGAGTCCTATTGACCCCAATCCAAAACCCCAATTCCTTCTAGGCTGATAAACATTTTCAAACCTAGGGTCCCTAAATTCCTTGCGGAAGTCTAGTATTTGGTCATCTGATCCCTAGGGTGAGAACCCTAGATCAGACTTGCACGGCGTTTAAATAATCCTAACATTTCATGGATGTGGGTAGGACCTTTAAGATCGGAAGTATTAAATCGGTATCCCAAGTGCGATACTAAGCAGAATTTTATCATAGCTTAACTCTACCTAGCACATTAAGGTGACCGTCATATGCTAACTAATCGTACCTTTATGAATTTCATGTAAGCTACTTAATTACACGCGAATTACTTAGTTGATCTAACCAACCCACGATTAAAGATGATCTTCCCTTTAAAGATGCAAATACTTTCTTCTAAACTTGCAAGTACTTTTCCTAAAATATGTAAGTAACTGCAAGATGAGTGAGATGTATCATTCCATGCAATTTCAAGACCATAGACATTTTTGCCTTTATGCAACTATAGGATCTTTCTTTTTCCTTGCCCTATACTATAATGATTGGCATTCAAAGCTATTTCTTACAAACCCTACGTTGATGCATTGAATTCAAAGCTTTAGTATTTTTAATGAAGATGCATCCTTTCCCAATTTTGAACTTTGATAAAGGAACTCTATGCATGGATGCATCATTCTTTCATGACTAGACGCCAATGAATACATCATTGATTTAATCCTTCCTTTATCACTTAACTCAACCTAAATTGTGACTATTCATTTGCATGCAAATTGCATAATATATGTTTTTGTCAAAGATCATAAATCTTTTCCTTTCATTGCAACTATTTAGACATCATTTAATGGTCGTCAACAATTATCTTATACATGAGTCACAACCAGGAATTTGTTACATAAGTGCATTATGTGTCATAAGCCCTATCCTTTGCGAGATGCAATAAGGACGCCTTCGTACAATTTCATCTTTTAACTTATGCAACATACGTTAAAAAATGTGACTACCCTTGACCATGAAAATGCAAGCAAATGCAAGTACTCGTCATGCAACTAAACTTTGTAAATCGAACGAGTATATAAATTTTCTGATGCATTTAAGTTTCCTATGTGAATTAAAACATGCTTTGTGCATCCTTCCCATGAGGGGATAATTTTTGGAACCTGGGCATTCAAAGCCATGGCATTGTCCACTCTCGTACTTTGGGTGGAAGCTCCCACGTGCGTCCTCTCAACTTTTGCTTAGGAGCCATTGACGAAGTAAGTTTCGACTCAGCGAACTCCCCCTTGGCACCCCTTACGAGTTTCAAAGTTGCTACTGTCCGAGATCTCCTTTCTTGCACAGGAATCGGGCCTTGCAAGACACGGTCTTAAAAAAAACGGGGAGGCATGGGTGAACTTGGCCTAGAGAAGCTTAAATAGAAGCTTCTCAAGCTTCTGGAAGAAACACAGATGACGTGTGTTGGTGCGGATGATTGGAGTGATGATGGTGAGGATGATGATGGAGATGATGATGATGGCAATGGGGGTGGCAGCAGCCAAGCGGCGTGGCATAGACAGGCGGCGGCAGTAGTCTGACGACGGCAACAACTCGACGGCGGGCAGCACAGACAATCCCCCCCAAGCTTGGGAGGGGGGTTTATATGAGGTGAAGGTGGGGGGGGGGGGGGGGCACACAAGTGGCAGATTGCATGCCCTCCTCCCCATGCCCCTCCACAAGCTCCAACACATACTCCCTCTCCCTGCCATGCAACGGGTGAAGGGGAGGGAGTTAATAAAAAAATTTGCAAATAATTCATTATCCTTTTTCCCTTGAAGGGGAGTTCCCGCGGTGGGTTACGGTTTTTAGCAATGATTTCCTATGCACAACGCGGGGTTGGTATCGTTAATGCACGAGGATGGAGCAGTTAGGCCAGTGTTTCTTTATTACGGGAGATTACTTCAGATTGCTTTTGCGCAGGGTCTAGGGTCTTTAATACTTTGTTGTAGAAATATTACATTCTCTCCCCCTTAGAGGAATCGAGATGTCCTCGTCTCGAGAAGATCTCGGGGTATTGTTGGTTGAGAGTACATTCATCCATCCGGGTGGCATCCTCTTTGGGATAATCTTTCCATTGGGTGAGGAATTCCCTCAAGGTCCTGGATCTCAAATGCCTCTCCCTAACATCTAGGATTCTGTCACGTCGTAGCTCAAGGACTCCTTGGCTCGGCATTACAACTTGTTGATCATCAAGCACGTGACTAGGGTTAGGCACATACTTTTTCAATAGGCTGATATGGAATACATTATGAAATTTTAGGTTTTCAAGGAGTTGAAGTCTGTAAGCATTAGGCCCTAAGCACTTGAGAATCTTATAGGGTCCACAATACCTTGGACTTAGCTTTTTGCATTCACCCAAGGATAGGGAACTCTTCTTTGGACGTACGCGAATGAAGACCATATCACCTTCAACGAAGGATCTGTCTTGCCGTTTCAAGTCCTCGTAAGCCTTTTGTCTGTACTTGGCGGCTTGGATGTCCTGTCTTATTGATTTGATTTGGTCATCCATGTCTTTCAGCATCTACTTTGAAGCTTCAACCCTCAAGGTTGGATCCGAAAAGCTTAAAGAAGTATGACAATCGTGCCCATACAATGCTTGAAAATGGGTCATCTGAATGCTTTGTTGGTAAGAAGCATTGTAGGCAAACTCAACCAGTGGCAAATATTGAATCCACCTTTTGGGTTCGCGACAGCAGTGTGCCCTCAGCATATCCTCAATCACTTGGTTGACTCGTTCTGTCTGACCATCAGTTTGGGGATGGTAAACTGTGCTGAAATAGAGTTGAGTCCCAATGGCCTCGAAGATAGCCCTCCAGAAGTGTGAGGTGAAGAGAGAGTTATGATCACTAATGATTCTTCTAGGTAACCCATGCAGTTTGAATATTTCCTTAATGAATAACCTTGCAATGTCTGAGGCTTTAAAGTTTGTCTTAACAGGGATAAGATGTGCAACCTTGGTGAGCATATCTACCACGACCATAATGGAGTTGTATCCTCCCTAAACTTGGGGCAGGCCAATAACAAAGTCCATAGTAATAAATTCCCATTTCATTTGGGGAATGTCCAGTGGTTGCAATTTCCATGGAATTTTGACATGTTCGGCCTTAATGCGTTGACACGACAAACATTCCGTGACATATTTGAGAACATCACCTTTGAGCCTGTCCCAATAATAACTCTTCCTGACCACATTAAGGGTCTTGGCATAGCCAGGATGTCCTGAGAAAGGGGAGTCATGGGCTTCCCAAAAGTATCTTCTGCTTGAGTGATTGGCTTGCCGGGATACATAATCTTGTCCTAAAGTAGACAAGTCCACTATTGATAGAGAATTTTTGATACTTTGTTTCTAGCTTCAGGTCTTGATCTTTGATGGGGATCTCCCTTAGCAATTTTTGATAGGTTTGGTCATGACATGCCTCTTCTCTAGCTAGCTCAAGAATTTGGGTTGTTTGGCATGGATACCTTTGTGGCTAGAGATCTTGCTGTTGATGGATCTTGCAAAATCATAGAATTCAAAAATGCATTGCGACTGAGTGCTTCGGCAACTACATTCTCCTTTCCACACTGGTATTTGATTTCAAAGTCATATTCTTCCAGTACTTCAATCCATCGGCGTTGCCTCATATTGAGCTCATTCTGGGTGAAAATCCATTTAAGACTTTTGTGGTCCATCACTAAGGCAAAGTTGTTACCGAGCAAGTAGTGTCTCCAAAGTTTGAGAGCATGGATGACAACCAATAGCTCCAGATCATGGGTAGCATAGTTCCTTTCATGGCTCTTCAGTTTCCTTAAAGAGTATGCTATGGGATGACCTTCTTGTAAGAGCACACACCCTAAGGCAAGTGTGCTAGCATCAGTTATCACTTCAAAATCCTTACTAAGATCAGGAAGTTTCAAGATGGGTGCTGATACCAAGCTTTGCTTTAGTTTGTCAAAGCCGGTCTATTCAGCAGGTGACCATACAATTGATGCTTGCTTCTTTAGTAGATCAGTTAGAGGCGCTGCAATCAAAGCATAATTTTTTATAAAGACCCTGTACCATCCTATCAATCCAAGAAAGCTACGTATTTCTTTGACAGAAGTTGGTGTTGGCCACTCCAAAACTTCTCTAACCTTGGCTGGATCCACTGAAATTCCTTCCGCTGATACAACGAATCCCAGATATTCGATCTGTCGCTTGAAAAATGCACACTTCTTCTTCTTGGCATAAAGCTTGTGTGCTCTCATTGTTTCGAGGACAATGCGAAGCTGGGGTTTATGATCTTTTTCCTGCTTGGAGTAGACTAGGGTATCGTCAAAGATGACGAGTACGAAGTCATCAAGATAGGGCCTAAAGATATCCTGCATTAACCTGTTGAAGGTAGCAAGAGCATTTGTCAGTCCAAATGACATGACTAGGAATTCAAAGTGTCCATACCTTGTGCTGAATGCGGTCTTCGGGATATCTTCTTCCCTGATCCTTATCTGATAATATCCAGACCTGAGATTTATCTTAGAGAAGATCTTCGCACCTTGAAGACGGTCAAGAAGTTCATCTATTCTTGGAATGGGGTATTTGTTTTTAATGGTTGATTGATTCAACCCTCTGTAGTCGAAGCATTCCATCTTTCTTCTTCTGGAATAGCACTGGAGCTCCCCATGGCGAACTGCTAGGACAGATGTAGCCCAGGTCTAACAGTTGCTTGAGTTTATCTTTTAGCTCAATCGCTTCAGGGATGGACATCCTATATGGTCTCTTTGCGACTGGTGCAACTCCTGGAGCCAAATTGATTTCGTGATCGACTTCCCTTTGAGGAGGAAGTTCAGTCAGCTCTTCAGGAAATACGTCTGCGTATTCCTTTAACCATGAAGGTTCTTCCCTAGATTCCTGATTCTGATCTAGCTTATTTAGCTTAATCAAATAGACAGGTAGGGCCTTCCTAACTCCTTTTATTATCCGTGTTGCTTTTGCCAACTGAATTTTTGGCTTACCAGCCTCTCCTCGAGTTGTGACTAGTTCCCCTTCAGAATTTCGAAAGGAGACTTGGCCCTTTCCACAGTGAATGTGAGCATCATTAGGTATTAGACAATCCATTCCGAGCAAACATTTGTGGACACCTAGGTTCATTACTCAGAATCTGACCGAAGTTGACTCTCCTCCCAGTAGGAATTTCACCTTAGTAGTTTGCCTGGTACAAGAGACCTCTCGACTATTTGCTAATTCCACAAGTAAGGTAGGTGCATCTTTTGTGGCTGTTTCTAATCTTTTTGCACAGACTGGTGAAATGAAGGAATGTGTACTGCCGCAATCAATCAAGGTTTTGAAGCTTTTACCTTGATAATTCGATGGAGTTTGAATCACCGAGAATTTGCGATTCGGGCCTTTCTTGTGAAGAGCAGCATGAATTGTTGCCCTCTCAATGTCTGCTTCCATGGATGGACCTTCTTCATCACCCAGCTCCTTATTGGCAACACTGGAGGTTCTCCCTCTGGCCCTGATGGTTGCTCCTTGGCCATGGATGGCTCCTTGGAATGGCCCTTGGCGTTGTCCTCTGCTAAGCTTGGGACACTGCCCTTTGAAGTGTCCAGGCTCATTGCAATGGAAGCAACAGAGACTGCGGCCATTACCTTGTGTAGGAACGAAGTTGTTGACAGCGTTCGACCTAGCTTTCTTCCTTTGTCCCTAGTTTTGGCCCTGCGCTCTCTTAGCCTGAGACCTACACATTCCCTTGTTCTGATCCTTATAAGACCAAGTCATGTTATTCCTTGGCTTGGTCTGCACCTCCTATATTATTGGCGTAGCTCGAATGAGTGCGTCTTGTAGGTCTGTTGGGCGCATTGATTCCAAGCGGGTGTTTATGGGTGGATTTAACCCAGCACAAAACTTTGACACCTGTTGTGTCATATCCATTTGTGGCGCGTACTTTAAGAGAGAGATGAACTTTGAATAATATGCATCCAGGGATAGTCCAAGCTGCTTTAATTCATAGAATTCGTTCATCTTCTGTGTGCGGTAGGAAGGTGGCAGATATCTCCCTCGCACGCAGCTTTTTTAAGCTTCTCCCACGTAACTAACCCTTTTGAGATCACTTGGTCTCTGCACCATTGTTTTCACCAAAGTCTTGCTTCGCCGGTAAGCTTCAGTTTGGCGAGCATAGCTTGGTTAGCGGGTGCAGTTCCTCCTGCCTCGAAATAATCCTCCATGGATTCGATCGAGACCTCGGTGTTAGTTTGAACAATCCTTCCCTTACCATCAAATTCAGGTGGCTTGATTTGTTTGAGAAGGAACTTCTTCTCTTGAATTACAGCTATACTTAGTGCAGGGGTCGGACTAGGAATCTGCACTTGAGATTGCGCTTGGGCAATAAGATTCTTTACATTAAAAACTTACTAAACGTTTCTCACATTACATTTGTATGCCCAGTTCAGCTTTTAGCCAAGTGACCTAATCACTTAACTCATTTACCAACACTTACAGCCATGACAGACAGTGATTAAAAAAATCTTATTCATTCATGTGGGCATAGCCCTTTTTAGTACATTTATTTTTGGAAGGTAGAACAAGCTGATTGGCACATCAGTTTGGGGAAAATAGGATTGTGTTACATTCGGCTACGGGGACTGAGTAATTATATGGAGAGGGGTCATGGATTTTCAGGAATCGATAGGTCATAGGAAGCTTGGAGTATCCCTTCCTTTGATACCCATTCTTCTCATAGCGTCCCAGCACCTTGATTCTGTCGGCAGGGATTATTCGAGTCACTTCCTCGTACACATACTTGTTCAGCTTGACCTTCCGACCACCAACATGTAGGGTTGTGTTTGTGTGAGCCTCGACAAAGATGAACAGCTTCACGATCTTTAAATCCTCCATCCACTTGATTCTCTTCAAGTTGGTCTGAAGGTACGCAAGTCGATGGGCTGCTATGTAATATATCCCTGATTCACCCGTCCATCTCCATTCCACATACAAGGGTGAAGGATTGTAGATGCGGTCCAAAATATTCATCATGCCTAGCCTCCGTCGATAATCCGAAGCACGCATTGTAGTCATAAACATAACCTCAAACACCAAGATTTTGTTCCATGCTTCGCGACTCTGCAGCCCAGTATCCATAAGTAAGTAAGGGAATGCTCTTAACGGCAACATTGCTCTACTTCCCCTCACTAAGTTTCCTTGTAATTATTAGATCCTATTGGTTTGCTCTAATACCAACTGTAACATGTCCCCCTGTCCACTTGTAGGACACGTCTTAGCAGCCCATCGGGAAGAGAGTCTAGAAAGCGCCGCTCGGCACTCACAAGGAATGTCACGGGGTTTGCGATCAAGGTCTTCATGAGTCTGCCCCCATGAAGCGGGAGCATCTAGCCATTCCCACTTAGGACTAGGGTTTTCCTAATAGTCAAGTTCTTAGGAGGTAGCTAGCATCGAGCCTAGACGAACCATTTTGCACAGAAACATTAGGGTTGAAGCAGATTTATACTGCACTTGGTTTGAGGAGAATGGAAAATGAGAGGGATGCGAAGCTCGATCTCTCTGCCCGTAAGGCTTAGTCCCATTCTGTTCCCATAAAACAGCATAAATCGGGACTCAAGCTCTATAGATTCTGGATCATTGTTACCTCGCTGTCAATTACTTTGAGAAAAGTTCCTGGCCAATCGAGACCACCCTTCCGTAGGACAGACCTAGAGTCACATCCACCGCATAAATCGAGACTCGAGCTCTATAGATTCTGGGTCATTGTTACCTCGCTGTCAATTCCTTTGAGAAAAGTTCCCAGCCAAGCGGGACCACCCTTCTGTAGTAGGACGGACCCAGAGTCATGTCCACCGCACTTTCCTCGAGTTGCTTAGTTATCTAATTACCTACCACATTTAATTTGACAAGCAAAAACAGCTTCCTTAATTAACCAATTATTCATTGCTTCCTTCACGTAACTTAGGTACCGACACATAAAAATAATATCACGTAAGTTCCTTTTTCAACATTTGATCTTTATTTATTAGTCTTTGGAATACAACAAATAACCTGCCGAAGGCTATCCTAGCAATCCTCAGGGATCACTATTCCAAGTTCCGCCCATTGACTAGTATACGGGCCTCGAGATCCCATCTCGAGTTACGTCGGCCTCTTGTGCATGTCTGGAGGCAAGGAATTTACGGCCAAAGCCTCCCCTGGCACCCAAGCATCCTCCGGCTCCAAGTAGCACCCACGGAGAGACCTCTCATGATGGGTTCGGTCCACGTACCCGGCGCAGCTAACAACCCCCTTGGATAGGGTCAGGCAGGCAGTTGGAGATAACTGATACTGCCTCTCCCTCTAAGCTTTTAACCTCAAGCATTAGTTATATTTCTTTGAGCAAAGAAGTACAAACAGTGCACCTAAGTGTATAGTCACAAGCATTCCAATGGTCGTTCGTACGGCCAACTACTAAGGTGTAATTCCTTCTCCACGAATACTTCCAGCATTCGAACCTGGATCATTCACGACTTGGCAAGATCCCAAGGGTTTTATAAGCTGAGTTGCTTGTTTGCCCTTTTTCCTTGGGTTAGGGTTTATACCCTATTGACCCAAATTGTCACTACCTTAGGTTTCCTTATATTATAATCAATAAATCCTGGACAACCCCGTCGCCCTAACTTGGTTGGTCAGTTCCTTTCTCGGCAATTCATAACTACCCTAGCTTGACAAATCAGTCTCCAAGGAAGAGTATTTTTAATGAAGATGCATCGAATTCAAAGCTTTAGTATTTTTAATGAAGATGCATCCTTTCCCAATTTTGAACTTTGATAAAGGAACTCTATGCATGGATGCATCATTCTTTCATGACTAGACGCCAATGAATACATCATTGATTTAATCCTTCCTTTATCGCTTAACTCAACCTAAATTGTAACTATTCATTTGCATGCAAATTGCATAATATATGTTTTTGTCAAAGATCATAAATCTTTTCCTTTCATTGCAACTATTTAGACATCATTTAATGGTCATCTACAATTATCTTATACAGAGTCACAACTAGGAATTTATTACATAAGTGCATTATGTGTCATAAGCCCTATCCTTTGCAAGATGCAACAAGGACGCCTTCGCACAATTTCATCTTTTAACTTATGCAACATACGTTAAAAAATGTGACTACCCTTGACCATGGAAATGCAAGCAAATGCAAGTACTCGTCATGCAACTAAACTTTGTAAATTGAATGAGTATATAAATTTTCCGATGCATTTAAGTTTCCTATGTGAATTAAAACATGCTTTGTGCATCCTTCCCATGCGGGGATAATTTTCGGAACCTGGGCATTCAAAGTCGGACTCGTACTTTGGGTAGAAGCTCCCGCGTGCGCTCCTCTCAACTTTTGCTTAGGAGCCATTGACAAAGTAAGTTTCGACTCAGCAAACTCCCCCTTGGCACCCCTTACGAGTTTCGAAGTTGCTACTGCCCGAGATCTCCTTTCGTGCACAGGAATCAAGCCTTGCAAGACACGGTCTAAAAGAAAACTGGGAGGCAAAGGTGAACTTGGCCTAGAGAACTTCTCAAGCTTTTGGAAGAAATAGAGATGGCGTGTGTTGGTGAGGATTATTGGAGTGATGATGGAGATGATGATGATGATGATGGCGATGGGGGTGGCAGCAACCAGGCGATGGCAGTAGTCTGCCGGCAGCAGCAACTCAACGGTAGGCAACACCTTCACATCGGGCAACACAGACAATCCCCCCCCCCCCCCAAGCTTGGGGGAGGGGGGGGGGTTGTATGAGGTGAAGGTGGGGGGGTGGCAACACAAGTGGCAGATTGCATGCCCTCCTCCCCATGCCCTTCCACAAGCTCCAACACATACTCCCTCTCCCTGCCATGCAACGGGTAAAGGGGAGGGAGTTAATAAAAAAATTTGTAAATACTTCATTATCCTTTTTCCCTTGAAGGGGAGTTCCCGCGGTGAGTTACGGTTTTTAGCCACGGTTTCCTATGCACAATGCGGAGCTGGTATCGTTAATGCACGAGGATGGAGCACTTAGGCCAATGTTTCTTTGTTGCGGGAGATTACTTCGGATTGCTTTTGCGCGGGGTCTAGGGTCTTTAATACTTTGTTGTAGAAATATTACATTTATGTCAACAATGCACTCCTCTATTTCTGTTGGAGAAACTAGATGATGTGAATATTAGATCAGATATATAATCATTCGCCCTTGTATTACAAAAGACTATGGATGTTAAGTGGAGGGTATTGTTACATTGATGCCGCAAACCATCTTGCTTACCTCCAAAATAATTTAAAGAGTCTAAAGTGGATGGAAATCTTTAAGGTTGCCAAGATTTATCTCTTTATGAGACCAGAGTAAACTCAAACATGTTCACTAGAGGGTGACAAGTCAAATTAAATTGGTACATCTATGAGGAGGTTACAAAGTTTATATCGGCTAATCAAGTCATGGCTGTAGGATGCTCCAGTTGATGCAACTACAAGAAAGATGGATTACCTGATCTTCCCCTAAAATATAGATTTTTGGATGTCCATTTCCTAGATCCTAATTACTACGCGATGGATGTATCACAATGCCATGCCTAGATTGTGGTAGAAAAACCTTTCCAAGAATAATATGAGCTCACAAACTACTCGAATAATGTATTTCCTTCCTATTGACGTAAAGAATTATTTTTGTCCACCCGGTTGTCTCCTTGATAATCAAGAATAGTGGGAAGATATTATCTGATTTTTTTTTTGGATAAAAATTGAAACTCTCTTTTGAAATGTAAACCCTAATCATTATCAAAAGGCCAAGTAGTACATAATTTCCTTCCTAAATTAATGAGGTAGATTAAGCAAGTAAACATTTTTTTTGAATATGGTTGGAGAGAAAATTGATCACAAAAAATGCATAATTCCCCAAAATGTCACCTCGGTTCTCAATACTATGGAAACTCAAGAGAAGAAATTTCTTCTCAAGTAGTACAAGCCACTAGAGTTTGATGGTAAAGAGAGGGACATTCCAATTGAAGCAAAAACATGGATAGAATCTATGGAAGACTATTTCACTATTGCAGGGACTGCACCATCAAATCAAGCCATGATCGCTCAACTAAAACTCACAAGAGATGCCCGTCTTTGGTGGAACCATTGGTGCAAGGACCAAAGAACATCCAAAAGTGCTATCACTTGGAACAAGATTAAGGATGCTGTGAGTGGGAGATATCTTCTGCCCACATATCAAGCACTGAAGATGAATGGGTTCCTCAACCTAAAGCAATTAAGCCTAAGCCTAGAAGCTTACTACTCAAAATTCGTAACACTTCTAAAATATGCACCTATGATGGATGTTTCATTGCAAGTATTCAAATTTTGTAATGGTCTAAATCCGCCCTTGAATACGCGTCTTGAATCAATGAGACCATCGGATTCACAAGATGCATTTATTCAGCAGCTCCAATAGTTCAAAAGATCAAACAAAGACCAAGAAATGTAAAAATTTGGAACAAAAATGATTAGAATAAGGAAAACTTTCAAGGTTATGTAAAAATAGTCGAAGGGAAGTACCAACCAAACCGGACAAAGAAGGCCAAAGCAAATGCAAGAAACTTTATACCCACAGGAAAGAGCAATGAGGCTCCAAGGTGCTTCTATTGCAAGAAACCAGGACATTTCAAGAGGCAGTGCCCGAAGCTTGACGACCAAGGTCAATTTTGCGGGCAAAGCCAAGATGCCAGAGGAAGGTTGCTAGAATAAACCTAAAGGAGGTCAGTAATGATAAATGTCCCACAATGGAATCTGATATGGATAGAGCTAGAGTATACGCCACTCTCAATAAGAAGGGTCCAAATTGCAATTCTTAGTAATTCAAACACCACCAAATTATAAAGGAAAACTCTTTCGAATTTTAATTGACTGTAGAAGTATCCACCCTTTTGTGTCACCAAAATGTGTGAAAAGGCTAGGCATAAATACTAGTCTTGCACCTAGATCATTTGTAGAGTTAGCAAATGGCAAATAAGTTCTATCAACACAACAAACTAGCAAGGCAGAATTTAGCTTGGGTGGCAATTCTTCCAAAATGAACTTCCAAATTATGAACCTCGGGGCTTATGAATGTCTGCTAGGAATGGATTGGTTAATTCCAAATAATGCCTATATCCATTACGGAAAGGGCCAAATCACATTTCAAAACTCAAAGGGAGAACAAGTGACCACTCAGGGAAAAGTAGGGAACCCTAAGGTTTAGTTGGCTAAAGCTTCCCGAATAGTAAAAGTGCTAAGGAAAGGATTACCCATCTATCTAATTAAACTCAACACGGCCGAGTAGGATGGTGAAGCCAAGGATCAACCATCTTGGCTAAAAGAATATGCGGATGTTTTTCCAAAAGACCCGACAGAGCTTCCACTAGCAAGGGAAGTAGATCATGAAATTCAACTCATTCCAGGCGTTGTCCACGTCGCCAAACGACCTACCCAATGTCAATTCCTGAAGTCATTGAGCTAAAAGAACAACTCAAGCAGCTATTAGACCAAGGATACATCCAGTTAAGTAATTCACCATGGGGAGCACCGGTACTACTTCAAAAAAAGAAAGACAAAACCCTCCGTCTTTATATTCATTACCATGGATTCACTGGGGATTCACTAGTAGTAATAAGGAGACATCACCTGCGTGCAAGAAATATATGAAAATACCCCTTACCCCCTATTTATGGGACCTTACCTTCTAAAATGTACCTTCCTTCCCTTAAATAACCCCCTCCCTTACAATCACGTGGTACCATACGATAAACCCTAGTGGACTCCCCAAGCATGGATTAAACTAAGTGATAGTGAAAAACAAATATCCAATCCCCAGGATAAACGAGTTGCTTGACCGACTCCAGGGAGCAAATGTCTTTTCAAATATTGATCTCAGATCAGGCTATTATCAAATAAAAATTAGAAAGGAAGATATCCCTAAACTGCTTTTAGCACAAGGTACAGTCATTACGAGTTTGTTGTGATGTCATTTGGGTTAACAAATGCTCTTGCCACCTTCAATAGGTTGATGCAAGACATTTTCCGACCCTACCTTGACAACTTCATCCTCGTCTTCTTTGATGACATCTTAACATATTCCAAGAATGAGAAAGACCATGGACCACAACTACGAATAGTTCTTGAAACAATGAGAGCCCACAAACTGTATGCTAAAAAGAAGAAATGTGCCTTCTTCAAAAAGTAGATTGAATATCTAGGATAATGTGCCTTCTTCAAAAAGGAGATTGAATATCTAGGATTCATAATATCGACAGTGGATCCTGCCAAGGTCCAAGATGTACAAGATTGGCCACCCCCAACAACAGTCAAGGGAGTGTGAAGCTTTCTAGGGCTATAGAGCCTTCATTACAGACTATGCCTCAATCATCATGCCTCTCACCGACCTTCTCAAAAAGCAAGTCTTCATTACGTGGATGTCTGTTGAACAATCTAGCTTTGAGAAGCTTAAGCAGAGTTTGGTAACCGCTCCTATCTTAAGGCTACCCGACCTAAGCAAAGAATTCAAAATCATAATCGATGCAAGCTCTCTTGTTTTGGGTTGCCTGCTTATGCAAAAAGGACATCCAGTAGCCTATGCTTCAAGAAAATTAAAGATCCATGAAAGAAATTATGCCACACATGATCTAGAATTACTTGCTATAATTCATGCCTTTAAATTATGGAGACATTACCTGCTTGGTAATAAGTTTTCTCTAGTCATTGATCATAAAAGCCTAAAGTGGATTTTTACTCAACCAAATCTCAATATGAGACAACACCAATGGATTGAGACCATGCAAGAATTTGTTTGACTTTGAAATCAAGTATAGACTAGGCAAGGAGAATGTGATTGCAGATGCCCTAAGCCATAAATCATTTCTTAATGCTCTAATCCTAGAGGAACCCTCTAGGGCTGGAACTCTTGCTACAATGATTTCCATGCCTAGTAACCCTCTCATAGAAATGGCTAAAGAAGAGGTAGTAAAGGACCCAAGCTATCAGAGATTATTAAGGAATCTCCATCAAGGATTCAAATCCAAAACTCAAGACTAAGTATCACGATTTTTCCATTAATGAGGAGCTTGCCTATTTCAAGAAAAGACTATGTATTCCGGCAAGTCAGGAACTCAAAAAGAAAATACTCTCGAAAGCTCATGATTCTCCATTTTCAGGTCATCCTAGTTATACTAAGACTCTTAATACAATCAGAAGAAGCTTCTATTGGGAAAGACTCAAGGGTGATGTACTCAAGTATGTCACAGAGTGCCTAAACTGCCAATGAATTAAGGCCAAGCATGTCAAGTTGCCAGGAAAGCTCCAGCCACTTGACATCCCCCAAATGAAATGGGAGTATATCAACATGGACTTCATAGTTAGATTACCCTCAATACAATGAGGATATAACTCCATAATGGTAGTCATTGATATGCTAACAAAAGTTACACACATTATTTGTGTAAAAACCAATTACAAGGCTTTTGATATCACCAAGCTTTTCATTAAGGAAAATTTTAGGCTACATGGATTACCCCAGAGAATCATCAGTGACCACGATTCTCTCTTCACCTCAAACTTTTGGAAGTGTTTGTTCAAAGCTTTAGGAACCTAGCTCTACTTTACTATTACTGACCATCCCCAAACCAATGGTCAAATAGAGCGGGTCAACCAAGTTATTGAAGACATACTGAGAGCTTATTGTAATAGGGAACCCAAACGGTGGATCCAATACCTACCCTTAGTTGAATTCACCTACAATGTATCATACTATCAAAGTATTCAAATGACTCCCTTTCAACCATTATATGGGCAGCATTGTCTCACACCATTAAATTTTTCTGATCCTACCCTACGGGTAGAAGCATATGGGAAAATGCTGGAAGAAATGGTTCATCAAAGTAAAGACTATAATGCAAGATATTCAAACCTCCAAGGATCAACAAAAGGCATATGCCGATCAACAAAGGCAAGAACACATTTTTAAAGAAGGTGACATGGTTTTCTTATGAGTTTGTCCAAAGAAAAGTTCCTTATCTTTGGGGGAATTCAAGAAGCTAAGTCCTAGGTATTGTGGGTCATATAAGATGTTAAAGTGTCTAGGACCAAATGTCTACAAGCTGCAACTCCCTAATAACTTGAAAGTACATAATGTATTTCATGTCGAAAGCTTATGTTCCTAGCCCAGACCTTGTACTTAACGACCAACAAATTGTGATGCCAAGTCAAGGAGTCCTCAAACTTCAACTAGAAAAGATACTTGACATGCAGGAGAAGACTCTGAGAAACAAAACCCTTAGAGACTATCTCATGCAGTGGAAAGACTACCCTGAAGAGGATGCCACCTAGGTTGACCAGCAGTCACTATGTAACCAATTCCCTAGTTAATGCTTAATCACTTCCTACAAGAAGAGAAAATTTCCCGTGCTACCATAAGAACTTGTAGATTTCCAATGATTAGTTGAGTTCGAGTCTAACTTCTTATGCAAGTTATATACTCTGTGCATTCAATGGGTTCAAGAGGGTTATCAAATCATGACCAACGTGAAGTAATGATGTGCCATCAAGACTTCTGAGTATGACCCGATGTATGTAGCCCCAACCTCATTTAGGGTATTAGCCATGTCAAGACATCTGCCATTAGACAACAATATCATGCTACATCTATACTTGGATAGAATCCTAATTGAGGAGGAACTCCATATTGCAAGCCGAATCAACTCAGGTGACCTCATCACCAATGTGTTGACTTACATCACACAAGTGGGCATTCTTCCATAAGATATGGGCTGTCAAGTGATAGTAGAGTATAACCCAAAGTTTTATGATTGGCTCTTGGACCAATAAGGTGCACCTAGAACACACTAAAGACCCTTACACCTTTACTTCCACAATCCTAGCAAGGATTTTCATCCTTTCCAAGAGGGAGGGGATAAAAGTGGAAAATGAATGAAAAATTGAAATAGGAGTTGAACTTTAAAGAAAAGAATGAATGTTTCTTCTTCTTTTAGTAAAATATGCTCCATGAAGTTCTTGTGTAAAAATATATGGATTGATTGATGTGGAAATTCTCATTTTTTGGTTTTTATACATTTCATCATCATCAAATATGGATCTTTCTAATCACTGTACCTTCGATATAAGAAATACCCTTTAAGAAAAACTAATTATGGGCTATTGTGTGGTGATAGGAACCCAAATGGTAGGGCAAGAGGATAAAGCCAATAGGCTCCCCTTCTCGAAGGATGAACACAAAAGATACACCTTAACCATGGAGATATGTACGTTCAACCAACTAAAATACTACAACATCCACGACTTGGGCGGCTTGGTGACATTTGAAGAGGCCGTTAGGAAGATGATAGAATGATGCAATCTTACCAAGTACCTAGAGAAGGTGGGGCAAGACATGTGGGGTTGTCGGTTGTCTGGGTCAAGGTGTTCCAAGATCTAGGCTGCACTCATCCTCCCCCTCTTCTTCATTCTTCTCTTCTAACTCCTCTCTCTTTTCTTTTTCTTCACCAACATCATCATCTAAAGTAGAAGTGTTGGTTCCATGTAGTGGATGCCCTACCTCAAGTGCTTTTGCCCTTCCATTCTCATCCTCTAACTCTATCTCTTCATCTTCTTCTTCATCAGAGGCATCCTGTGCTCACAGGAGGGCACCAACTTGGCCTCACCCTCAGTCTCAATGGGTAGAGGTGTTCCAAGATCAATATCGAGCTCATCTTCCTCCTTCTCTTTTTCTAACACTGGTTCTTCAACCAACTGGGCTGCAACTTGTGGGCATAGTGGTTCATCCCTCTAACATGTCCACCTTGCTTCCTCTTATTTTCTATATCCTAACTCCATCATAATATTTTCTACCTTTGAACTCACATCTATTTTCCATCCTTCTCCCTTCACATAATATTCCATCATTTCTTCTTCTTTTGGAATCCCTACGGTTTGGCATTCTTCGGGATCGGGGTAGTCGGTGTAGAGGTATTCTCCTTCCATTTGGTAGTCGATGGGAACATCTTCAGGGTAGCAGTATCCATCTCCTTCAAGAGGATATTTGTTGTCAAAGTTTTGATCTTCAAGGCAGCCTTTAGGAGGGTAGTAATCTTCTGGGCAGTAGTCAGGGTAGTAGCAGTTAGCTTCTTCTTGGGGGCGAGGTGTTCCAAGATCAGTGTTGTCGAGCTCATCCTCCCCCTTGTCTTCATCTTCATCTTCGTTCGACCATATTTCTTCTTCTTCTTTCACCTGATTTTGCTTCTCTTGGCTCTTTGGTTCTTCTTTTGTTGGCCTCGCTCCATTCTTCAGCTCTTGGAATCTTTTAGCCCGCATCTACTTTAAGTATGGTTTAGCCCTCTCTTTGGCTTCTTCAAATCTAGAGGCAATCTCCCAGTCCCACCTCAATATGTTTTTCTCTTGTAGCTCTGTGTTGAGGTCTCGGGGCGTCTTCACTTACCACAGTCTGGCTCTCTCACACCATGATCAATTGGTAGTCAACCTCTTTTAGGTCTTCATCCAACTCTTCAACCTTCTCTTCGAGATCATCCAGCAAATCGGCTCCTTGTTGCATCTTCCGTAGCATTTGATAGTCTTCCTTGTCTGCTCGATCATTTTGAGCCGTAGCTCTTTCTTCTTGTATGCAGTTTTGAGCTAGTGGCATAGCTCGTCTTCCTCTTCAAAGAAAGTGTCCTCGTGATACTTTCTTTGAATGGTATGAAGGTTCACATATGAGGGTTCACCATTGAGCATAGGGAATCACACGTAGAGTGGAAGCCAAGCTAAGCTCAGAGTCACAACTACTCCCTATATAGGTGTTTCTAGCTCCTACACCATGGTATAGCTACAAATCCCATACCCTTACAATGAGGGGGGTGGATATGAGGAGAAGGTGAAGACGTTGGGGGAGGGGGATGGGGGATATGGGGATGGGTGGGTGTGATGGCCGTGAAGGGGCATAGTTGGCCCAAGTGACAACATTATCAATAGCAAGAAGGAGAAATCTCAGGTGGCTTTGCGGTGGGCCGAGATGGGGGTAGGTGTGGTGACAGCAGCGGCAACCCTATTGTAGGCAATAGCCACATATGGACATCTTCAAAGGGATGCAAGTGGTGCCCTATAACCTAGGCAATGAGAAAGGGGGTGGCTAGTGGCGACGAGGTGAGAAAGATATAGTGGGCAATGGCAAGGTGGGGAGAAGGTGGCCCTGGTATATGTGTAGGTGATGGAGGGGGCTACAAAAGAACGTGAAGGGGACAGGGAGTTGATGGCGATGGGGAGGAGATTTCATATATGCAGGCGATGGAGGGGGACGCAAAAGGTCGTGAAGGGGAGAGGGAGTCAATGGAGATGGGGAGGAGATGGCAAGGATGCAGTATAGAAGGGGGGAGAAACCAATGCCTAGGATTCCCCTAACTAAGGATCTTTTTTTTTTTCCCTTCTCTTTCTTCTTCTTCTTCTTCTTCTTTTTCTTTCCTCTCTTCTTCTTCTAACACAATATTAGTGAATTTGGGAATCTCCCAATTCCCATTTTTTGAATACTAAAAAGGTGGCACTCGGATAACATGCCCATAAGTTTCTCAAAACCATATTATCTGACCTATCATTGGAAAGCGCTTGAAAAATGGAATCTATTGAGCTATAGAGTGCTTAATTTGGAGTTATAGTGTTCAAGTTATGATAAATCTAAAGATTTGACCATGTGTCCCAAACTTATGGGAAATTCCCATATTCCCCAATATGGTGTTTTCTCCTCTTCTTCAATATAAACAAGCACAATGACAAAAAGTAACTAAAACTATAAAAGCCACAATTTTCAAGGCAAAACCACCCCAATTGACACCAAACCTTTTTTAAAAAATAAATTAAATAAGTGAAGTAAAATGAAGATTTAAAAAAGTATAAAGATAAATACTTTTGTCATTCTATGTAACAAAACTCAATCTTCCTATCAAATGAACACTAATTGATCCAAAAAATAGAAAGCTCTAACGTGACACTCACATTTTGGAGTTGGCACTTATGCACCCCTCCTATTTAGCAATGCACAACACATGTGTGACTTTGTGCCTAATGTGTCCTTGATCCTAGCAATGGAGCCAAAATGTTGGGTAGCACATGCTCAAATCTTGAGACCATTGGACACACTCCTACCATTTTAGGAGTTTTGATGCATGAAATCCTTGGACTCTCTCTCTCTCTCTCTCTCTCTCTCTCTCTCTCTCTCTCTCTCTCTCTCTCTCTCTCTCTCTCTCTCTCTCTCTCTCTCTCTCTCTCTCTCTCTCTCTCTCTCTCTCTCTCTCTCTCTCTCTCTCTCTCTCTCTCTCAATGAAAAACAAGAAAGTGAGAGCAAGAAATGAGCACACACATGAATAGTCTTTTCCATTCTCTTTCAATCTTTCTATACAACTTTTTAGGATTAGGGTTTCCCTTCCTTGGGCATCCAACCCACTTTTTGGGCCAAAGACCAATCTTCCCTCTATGATGCACTCAATTCCATATTCATATGCTAAAGTTACTAGATTTAAATACGATTTACATGGGCATCTCTCATTTATAATAGTTGATTTCTTTTTCAAGGCCTAGTAATTTCAAAAAACATTTGTGGTTTTCATGTTCTGCTTTCTCTTCCAGTCTTTGTTTCTTCAACCAGTTAATAGGCACCTTGCATTATTATTTTCATAGATATGATCTAATCGTTTTGTTTACCATATTATGCCTTGTTGGAGATTGTGCCATATGAAACATTTGACTTGCTTCTTAGCAACCACATTTACAACCTCCTCCAATCCATGCAACATGTGTAATTGATTTCACTGGATCATCTCATCTTTGATCATGCCCCTAAGATCTTGTGATCTGTCAGCTTCATCAACTATCGTGTTCCAATTTTCTATGACTAGAGTAGGTTTCTCGTCTAACTTCATTCCCAAAAATTGCCATTGCTTAGCTCTCAGTGCATACATATTAGTTGCATAAACTTAAAAAAATACCACTTCCTTACCCTCAATCGTAATCTGGATATCTAGAATCACACCTTCCAAATGAAAGATGGAGTGGAAGTGGAAACATGAGCATATATAAGAAGGAAGCAAGAGTTATGGAGGCTCAAGCAAGAAGAGAAAGACTTGAGAACTCCAACAACCATAATGTGTGACCTATCTTCCTTTATTTTATTGCCACTAGAAGAATAAAGAATAAAATGATAGTGATGGGCACTTATCACGAGCTATAATGTACAAGTGTGTGGATACAATATACAAGTAAATGTAGGTAGCTAGGCATAGGCAACCTTTAATTCTCAACAACTTCCCACTTAAAGGTGAAGGTACTTGAGTGTGGAGAAAATAAGAAAAGATTGACAAAGTACAAAGCATACATAGAAGTACAACATGATAAGGAAGAGACCTTATCTCATCCTACATCCATCATCTTCCTAAGAAAGGCATAATGTTCCACTAGGAGACTTTTAGTGAGGAAATATACAGGATCTGTATCCGTAGGGATCTTAACAAGCTCAATGGAATTGTCGTTTACCACCTCTCTCATGAAGTGATAGCACATCTTAATGTGCGTGGTCTTCATATGGAAGACTAGATTACATGCCAATTGAATGGCACTCATCAAATCCGAATACAGTGTTGGAGTCATAGTCGTACCAAGATCTCCAATCAAACCACCTAACCATAGAGCCTCCTTGCAAGCCTCTACAATGTACTCAACCTTGTTAGTAGACAAGGCTGGGACAAGCTCGTACATTTTTGTACCTTGGACATCCACGAGATAACACCTCTAGCAAAGATAAAGAGATACCCAGAGGTGGACTTCCTATTATCTTCATGTCCTGCATAATTTGAGTTAATGTAACCCAAACTCTTGTATCTTGGCTATCATAGCAAATGCATATATACGCAACACCTTCATGGTATCTCATGATACCTTTCATAGAGTCCCAATGTTTCCTAGCATGTCTAGCCTCATAACATGCTACAACTTCCATTGCAAATGCTATGTTAGGTCAAGTGCCTACCATGGCATACATCAAACTTCCTAGTGAAAATGGGAATGAGACCTTGGCTATTTTAGCAACTAACCTTCACATGAGAAGATAATTGATAGCCAATAGACTTACCATCATGCATATGGAATCACTCAAGTACTCCATAAATATACTCCTTTTGGGATAAGAAGAGAAGATCCTTAGAGCAATTGTGAATAGGATGAGGAAGAGACCTCATCTCATCCTACATCCATCATCATCCTAAGGAAGATATAAAACTCCACTGAGAAACTTTTAGTGAGCAAAGATGTAGGATTTACATTCATAGGGATCTTAACTAAGCTCAATGGACTTGTCCTCCACCATCTCTCTAATGAAGTGATAGCATACCTCAATGTGCTTGGTCTTCACATGGAAGACTAGATTACAAACCAACTCAATAGCATTCATCGAATCTCAATGCAATGTAGGAGTCAACAGCCATACCAAGATCTCCAACCAGACTACCTAACCATAGGGTCTCCTTTCAAGCCTTTGTAATGTACTCAACCTTGGTAGTAGACAAGATCGTGCATTTTTGTACCAAAGACATCCAAGAGATAGCATCTCCAGCCAAGGTAAAGAGATTCCCAGAGGTGGACTTTCTATTATTTACATGTCTTACACAATTTGAGTCTATGTAACCCCCCAAATCCTATATCTTGGATACCATAGTATATATTTGTAGTGCCTTAAAGATATCTCATGATATCCTTTATGGCGCCCAATGTTTCCTACCAAGTGTAGCCATATAAAATCAACTACCACTACAAATGCTATGTCAAGTCGACTAGCTATTATTGCATATGTTAGACTTCCCACTACGGATGCATACAAGACCTTGGCCATCTTGGCCCTCTCAACATCTGATTGGGGACAATCTGCATGACTAGCCTTCACATGAGAAGGTAATAAGCAACCAATAGACTTACCATATTGTATATGGAATCACTCAAGTACTTTGTGAATGTACTCCTTCTATGATAAGTAGAGAAGTCCCTTTGAGGGATTGCACATAACGTGTATGCCAAGTATATGTGAGGTCTATCCCATGTCCTTCATCTCAAAGCTCTTTTTGAGTTGATATTTGAAATATTCAACTTAGCATGAGCACTCCCAATGATAAGCATATCATCAATATAAAGCGCTAAGTTAATAAGGTTACTATCAAGGGCCTTTTTCATGTATAGATACAAATCCATGTCATTGTGAAAATATTTATGTGAATGCATGAAAATATCAAACTTATGGTACCATTCCTATGTGCTTACTTAAGGCCATAAAGGCTTTTCTTCGATTTGAGAGAGCATGCGATATGTGTAATTTTTTCTCACTAGAAAGGGGTCACTGGCAGCCCCTTATTGGATGAATTTTTTTTCAACTACCCATTCTTGGCGAGAGTAAATTTTTGCCGAACTAGATTTGTGGTTTTTTTTTCACCCAATAAGGGGTTGTTGGTGACCCCTTCTCGGCAAAAAAACATTAAGCCATAGTTCTGAGCATGGGGAGAAGAGAGAGTAATAAAGTGTGGGTTTTTTTTTCACCCAAGAAGGGTTCTCGTCAAAAAAAAAGAATCCACAAGTTCGAGAATAGGAGCATGGGGGAAAGAGAGAGTAACCGAGTGATGAGAGAGGGAGAGCATGCAATATTTTTTCGTCCAAGAAGGGGCTGCCGATGATGCCTTCTTGGTGAGAAAAAACACTATATATTGCATTCTCTCTCTCTCTCTCTCTCTCTCTCTCTCTCTAGTTTGATGAATGGGAAATCAAGTTGCCAAATCTCTCTCTCTCTCTCTCTCTCTCTCTCTCTCTCTCTCTCTCTCTCTCTCTCTCTCTCTCTCTCTCTCTCTCTCTCTCTCTCTCTCTCTCTCTCGCTGTGCTGTTTGCCCTGCCTGGATTGCGCAACCTGCGTACATCGCCCCTACCTTCACTGGCCCCGCCGCCCGTCACACAGCCTTGCCTACCCCGTTGCCTGTGACCCTTGCCCCCCTGCGCCTGCTCTGCTCACAACCCCCCATAGACCCGCTGCCACAGTCCCCCCAATCCCGCAAAATCTCCACGATCCTCGAACCAGGAGGGGGCTTTTTCCCCGTGAGGCGACATGCCGCTCGAGCTCCATAACGTGGAGCTTCTAATTAGCCAGGCTATCAAGGAGGCAAAGAAAGATTTCAAGAAGGATGCGGATAATGCCTTGAACCAAGAAACCCGCCGGCTCCATGAGAGGATCCGGCGACTGGAGGAGATGGTGAAGACACTCACGGAAGAGAAGAGGGATCTCAAAACCGACATGGACAAGCTACAAACGGAAGTGTCACATCTACGGGAGGCAAGAGAGGATGCGGATTTCAAAGCAGACCTCCGAGAGGCTATCACGAAGGAATGCCGAGAGGACCTCCAGGTATGCATTAAAACCGAAGTTGAGGCTTCGAGAGAGGGATGGGAGGAAAAAATCAAAGCAAACATGAAGGAAGAATTAGAAGGGAATAAGGAGGGGTGGATTGAGGTGGTGAAGAAGAACATTAGGAAGGAGGTCCAGGAAGAAAATAAAAAGGAGGAACGCGCGTAGATTGAACGTGCATATTATCGGGCACCCCGAAGGGGCCTCTCCTGAGGAGGACGCACGTGGGCTATGCACCCGACTAGGGTACACGAGCATGCCCTTTACTCAGGCATGGCGTGCAGGACGAGATACTCTGATATTACATATGAGCACACCGAAGGACAACGCCGCTTTCTTTCGGAAGTGGATTTCGCTCCGAGGGATGACTGGGGCTCCCATCTTCATGGATGAGGACCTGACTCAGATGCAGATTGCACACAGACGAGCATGCATGCCACAGATACTCCAAGCACGTAGAGAAGGCTGTAAGGCCTTCTATCGAGATGGCCGGATTTTTATAGATGGACGGCCCACCAAATAGGGGGGTGTGGCCTATGAGATGGGGCAGAGGACTATACAGGAGACCCCGATACATGTGGCAGTTTGGAACTGCAACGGCTCCCTATGGTCAGGACCGGACAGACTTGAGGAGATTTTACCCGACCATGATGTTATATGCCTCACAGAGACACATGAGAGCCCAAAGAGAGGGCTTCCACGCATTATAGGATTTGAGTGGGTATCTGCATACCAGGCTACTACTAGGCAGAGTACATCTAGGGGCTCAGGAGGGGTGGCAGTTCTATTCCGTCAGGGGATACAGAGACATATCCAGTTAGTGAGACGAGATGAGGAGGCCAATTACATATGGATCAGAGTGCAGATATCAAATGAGAGATGGATCTATATGGCAGTATGCTACTTTTCACCACGAGGGTCCAGATATGCTACTACGCAGGGTGATATTCAGGCCAGAGATTCCCCCTCCCCTTATTCACAGCTCTCAGAGGACATTATTCTGTATTCTAGTTTGGGTGAGGTCTTCCTTATGGGGGACTTCAACGGGCGCACACAGAGCCGACAGTGTGAGAGTTTTGATATGGAGCAGCCAGAGATCATGAGAGCATTAGACCCTGAGGAGTTGGGGATCAGTTGGGAGTCAGCAAATACTGGGCCAGACGCCACAGGGTATGGAGGGCATTTACTTGAGCTTGGTAGTAGACATCATCTCATTATTTATAACGGGATGGCATGATGGCCATATTCAGGAGGCCTTACATGCTTCCCACATGGGGGGGCGAGAGTACTGTAGATTATCTGCTCGGACCGATCGATGGGATGCATACTATCGAGTCCTTCGGCCTTGGGAGACTTCCACTCGGTGCCGATCACACCTTTCTCAGTTTCTCACTCCTCACCTCATTACCATCACCACCTGCAGATATCATACCCCACATGCATACTACCATACACTTCACTCATGAGCTCTCACATGTTTACTCACAGCATCTGGAGGAGCACATCACGTCACTTGATCCATACGCACCCCTTGATACACTGACCACTGATATCACACGCATTCTGCATGATTCTGCTACACTCAGTTTTCCACATCACACATACACGCACCCCCTCGGACCGGTACCATGCCACAGAACAGGTGGTATGATGATGAGTGCAGAGATCTACGTCGACAGTTACGCGATTTGGAGGCCAGAGGAGAGATCACACACAGACAGGTGCAGAGACACATGCACCGCTTGACCCGCCGTAAAAAGCGGGAATGGGAGGAGGAGAGAGATTGGGATATATACCACCTTCTTATGAGCAGAGATTGTGCAGAGGCATGGAGGCAGATCAGAGAACCACGCTCACCCACACCGATACATGACCCTGCAGTATGGCATGGATACGCACAGAGTTTATATCATGTACCCGCACAGCCGCTGATACCCACACCATGTACACCGAGACCGGGTATTTCATCCTTTTTTACCACTAGTATGGTGAAACATGCTATCTCATGGTTACAGCATGGCCGTGCTCGAGACCAGTTTGATCTTCAGGCAGAGCATATTATATATGGCAGAGACGCATTGGCTCCACTCATTGCTCACCTCTTCAACCGTGCATTGTCTGAGGGGTTCCCTGACTCGTGGACAGAGCACACCATTGTACCTATCCACAAGTCAGGGGATCCTATGGATCCTAACACATATAGGACCATCATGATTGGGCCAGTTTTGGCCAAACTTTATGGCACGGTGATGGAGGAGGAGCTCAGCACGCTGGCAGAGAGAGAGTGCATGCGCACACCCGGACAGGCAGGGTTCAGGCGGGCATTTTCTACCATAGACCACATCTTCACTCTCCGTTGTCTGATCGACCAGACACGAGTGAAGAAACAGAGATTGTACTGTTGCTTTGTGGATTTCCGCAAAGCCTTTGACATGGTTCCGAGAGAGAGGCTTTTCAGACGCCTACTTGATCTGAGGGTGGATGATGACATGATGTGGGGTATTTATGCAATATATGAGCGGGTTACTGGCAGAGTCAGATGTCCGGGAGGTATACCAGATCCCCTTGTGAGCACCATTGGTGTGAAACAAGGATGCCCACTCTCACCGACTCTATTTGGGCTATACATTGATGGGATATCAGAGTTTATTCAACAGTGAGCCGGTGGAGGTATAGATCTCAGTGGAGCCACAGTTCATATCTTACTATATGCAGATGACATTGTGTTGGTCTCAGATTCAGCTCAGGGATTACAGCAGCATTTATTAGGATTGGATGATTTTTGCATACAGAGAGGCATGACAGTGAACCTTGGTAAAACCAAGGTTCTTATATTCCATACATCAACTCAGATACGCAAACAGAGTATTTTCATGGCAGCAGGAGGGAGTATTGAGGTCACTGGATCATATGTATATTTGGGAGTCACCTTTACAGCAGCTTCAGGGATTTTCTCGATGACACAGGCAGCTTGTGACTGCCTCACTAGAGGATACTCAGCATTGGCTCTTATGGAGCGACAGTGTCATCAGGCACATTTCCAGGAGCCCCGCACCAAGGGATGGCTCTTTGATACTCTAGTCACTCCAACACTGATGTATGGAGCAGGTATATGGGGGCCAGGCCTTGCCGATTATGTATGGATATTGATGGAGAGACCTCAGGTGATCATGATATCTGGATTGATTCGCAGCAAGGCCTCAGTCCCACATGACATTGTGCGAGCAGAGCTTGCCACACCACCCATGCTAGTCAAGGCATTATTTCAGACAGTCTGCTTCCTACACAGATTTCAGGATATGGATAGAGATCGCATTGCATACAGAGCATATATGGCATCTCAGGAGATGGCTCGAGCCGGGGATACCACATCATGGTATGCACAGACTAGATCTTGGTTTGACAGACATGGGCTGGACATTGATAGACTCCCACCTCTTCTATATGATGCTCAGGCTCCCACTTACACCCTCTCTCTCTCTGAGAGGAACAGAGTCATCAGACAGGAGATATGGCATATTTATATACAGAGGACACGGGTCAGCCCTGCACAGCAACTGCCATCGAAGATGGCACATTATTATACACAGTTATTGAGCATATCAGAGCAGGGATTCATAGAGATTCCGAGATATATGCAGATCTATATGCCACATCGATTGAGAGTTCTTATTGGACAGCTCAGGGTATCATCACATCAACTTATGATTGAGAGTGGCAGAGCCAGTGGCATCCCACGGGAGGAGAGGATATGCCCCCTTTGCAGATCAGAGGTGGAGAGTGAGGAGCATTTTGTTCTCAGATGCCCGACATACACAGAGTTGAGATCTAGATACACATTGAGCAGCTCACTTCAGGGATGTATGACTGATATGGATCAGAGATCATTTGGCCGTTTTCTGGGAGAGGCATGGCACATCAGAGAGCAGGGCACACAGCAGGTCCCAGTCAGAGAGGGGCCCACCCAGACGACTATTACACAGTTCTTTCAGACAGACAGAGAGAGAGCTACTGTACCAGCCTCCAGCCAGACCTCTGGGCTCACACTACAGTAGGCTGAGGACCAGCGTACCCGACGCCGCACGAGGATCCGTGGGTTTCGGACCCCACAGCCACACCGACAGGAGATTCGGAGGATTCTTGATCTACATCGCAACAGACTGAGATCCGACGACACTCGACACATTGGATCTCAGATCTCCAGCTTGCTCTTTCTCCACTGCCGATGTACCACATCCTGCATCCAGGAGGGATCACTTGCTATTAGCGACTTCGACGACTGCTACTACATCCCAGGATAGTATATCTCCCTGCATCTGTTACATATACACATCGCACCACTTTATCACAGCCGATAGTTGTTCCCCTATCACAGCCGACATTTGTTCCCCTTTTGTAGCCATTATCTGGAGTACTAGAGCTACATACGCACATACAAATACACGACACTTATCACACTCACAGCACCGTATTTTCAGTTTCCAGTTTTTAGCTTTTCATTCAGCACTTTTATTTTGGATAGCTGGACCTCATCAGTTGTATCACAGTTTGTCTCATAGGCCAGTTTTGGTCTTTAGAAGACGTTAATATAACTTTCTTTCTCTCTCTCTCTCTCTCTCTCTCTCTCTCTCTCTCTCTCTCTCTCTCTCTCTCTCTCTCTCTCTCTCTCTCTCTCTCTCTCTCTCTCTCTCTCCACTCTGTTACTCTCTCTTCCCGCATGCATTCTTGGACACGTGGGCTTTTTTTTCCGCCGAGAAGGGGTTGCTGCCTCAGCAGCCTCTTTTTGGGGAAAAAACCCACACTGTGTTGCTCTCTCTTCTTCTCATGTTGTTTATTCTCAGAACTATGGTTTGTTCTTTCGCTGAAAAGGGGCCGTCGGTACCCCCTTAATTGGGCAAAAAAACCCCACAAATCTAGTTGGGAAAAAGTTACTCTCCCCAGGAATGGGTCGCCAGAAAATTTTTTGTCCAATGAGGGGCTATCGGCGACCCCTTTTCGGCAAGAAAAATTTACACATATCGCATGTTCTTTCTCTTCCCCTATCTCTCATCACCCTTTCTCTCTCTCCCCCCATTTTCTCAACTAATTAACTAATAATTACTTAATTAACTTTATAAGAGAGATATATATATAATTTTCAATAATAAACTAATTAAGTAATCAAAAAACTACTTAAATAGATATTAATTACTAATTAAATTTTAATGAATACTTAATAGTTATTAACCATTAATTATTAATGACTAATTATTAGTTACTAGTTACACTTTAATTACTAGTTTACTAATTTTAAGTATGAACTAATGATTAATTATTAACTACTAATTATGAACTGAGTACTAGTCACTATTAATTATTAATTACTTTTTAACTAATTCTAAACTATTTTTAATGAATTATTAACAAAAGTTATAACTAATTATTAATCAACTACTTAAATCAATTAACTAGCTAATTGAATTTCCTCAACTCGTAGAAATATTAATAATTAATCAAATTAATTAATAAAATATTATCAATTATTAATAAAATTTTGAGTAATTAAATTATTAGTAAACTAACTAGCTTTTTATTAATAAAATGCTTTGGGATGGGGGCCAAAAGGTGTGTTGATTTTTATTTTTATTTTTGTTCTTTTCATTAGTTGTTTTTCTAAAATGGGTGGGTATGAGGGGGGATAGGGGGGGGGATAAGGGGGGGGGGGGGGGGGGGGGAGGAATCACACTATTAATTAAGTAAGTAATATTTTTTAAATTAACTAATTAATTAATAACTTTTTTTAAATTAATTACTTATTAACTAATTTGCCATCTATTTAATTAAGTAACTATTTAACCCATAAATTAGTAACCAAATAATAATTAATTAACTAATTAATAATTAATAAATTAATAAAATTATTAATTAATTAATAATTAATAAATTAATAAAATTATTAATTAATTAATTAGCTAAAATTAACAATGAATTACTTAAAATTAATTACTAGTTAGTTAAATAACTAATTACTTAAAATTAATAATTAATTAATATCTAATTATTTAAATAAATATTAATTTAATTAATTAACAAAAAATTATATATTAGTTGATTAGTTGAAATCAATAATTGATTACTTAAAATTAATAACAAAGTAGTTAAAATTAATAACTAATAATTAATAATCGATTTTAATTCATTAGTTTTGAATTATTTAAGTTAAAATTAATTAAAATGACTATTAACAAACAATTAATATCTTTAATTCAAGTAATAACTACTAATTTTAATTTTATGTATTTATTTTATTAAATTATTATTAAATAATTTTATCACATAGTTATTTAGTAATTAGTACTATTTATTAATCAAGTAATTAATATTAATATATTAGTTAACTTATTAATGATTTTTTTTTAGTATAAAAATTAATTAACATATATATATATATCAATTAATATTCACTAAGATGGTATCAATTAGTTCATTGATTAGTTAATTAGGGTATCAATCAAATTATATCAATTAGATTGTTTATTAATTTTTAAAATTAATGTTAGTTAGCTTGTTTATTAGTTCATGGATATCAACTAGTTTATTAATTAATCAGTTATTATAGTGATCAATAAGTATGAAGTGAACCATTGGTATATTAATATTACTTAACTTGTCGATTAATTTATATGTTAGTATTAATCATTTCATATAAATCAACATGTTAGTATAGTAAAACTAATTAATTAGTTAATATGATAGTGCATTAATATATTAGTTGTATGGGATTTTTTTTGGAGGAAATGAAGAGAGAGTGCAAGTGCATGTGGATTAAGGGGTCACCGATGTGCCCACATTTATCTTAGTTATTTGGGTTTAGGGTTTAGGGTATGCGAGAGAGAGTGCGTGTGGGCCAGGATGGTTGAAGAGAGAGAGTGCATGTGGATTGGGATCATTTTGTCACCAAAGAAGGGGTCGTCGGCGCCCCAATATTTGGTGTAGAAAAATATGACAAGCGCCCCTCCCCCCTCTCGCATCTCTCTCTCTCTCTCTCTCTCTCTCTCTCTCTCTCTCTCTCTCTCTCTCTCTCTCTCTCTCTCTCTCTCTCTCTCTCTCTCTCTCTCTCTCTCTCTCTCTCTCTCTCATGCCAAATACTTTATGTATTTGGCACTCACACATGCACGCTCTCTATCTCCCCCCCCCTCTCTCTCTCTCTCATGCACACGCTTTATATATCCTCCTCTCTCCTCTCTCCCTCTCTTATATATGACATACACCCCACACTATGTCTTTCAACTGCACCCATATCTAACATGCGTATTCGTACATGTGTAGATAGGTTTGGAAATGGATCTAGTATCAAGTGCTACACCAAACATCGAGGTTTGCATATATGTATCGCCCCTCTTTGCCAAACCTATTATGCACTACACAAGCAGTCAGTTCCTGATGTTGAAGAAGGAAAACATTTGCAATGGCAATGGCTATCATGTTCTTGCTATCACCCATGCGAATGGCCGAATACAAAGCATATTGATCCATTGTAACAATGACCATGAGGCTGGCCATGTATATGTTATGGATACCTTGGTATTGCAAGACTATCTCGTCAAATGAGGAAATGGGGCTACATTGCAACCTTCCCCCACAATAGACCTCACCTAGAGCCCTTGCAGTGTTGAGAAAACGACAAATATTGTGGAAGCCTCACCACCTCCCTTGGACATTGAGAAAAACAAAACCATCCCTATCATGTTTGATGTGGAAGAGGAGGGGATGCAACAATCCTCTTATGCTGTAAGTGTGGTTGAGTACATAATGTCTTGGGGGGGCTGACACCGAGTGTTACGTCATTTACTTCGGAATACGAGCACTATAGAGAGAGTGGAGGAGATCCTAGTTTTGTATGATGGCAATGTGGCGTACGAGCTTCCACCAATAGCAAACAATATGAGTCCAATGGAGGGTATAGAGAAAAAGTACAATGACCATTGTTGGACAAAGCCCGTGTCAACATCGATGGCATTCCATGGTATTGTTCATCGCAGCAAATGTGTCAGAGAAGTAGAGTATCCCAATAGAAATTGTGCTAGCAAGTCGATTTTTGGCTCCCCAAATAGGGTGGCATGGAGGACAGGTACAAGATTCTTCATTCGCTCCATTATCATTAAAATTATTGCAAAGTCTCATGACATGGTTCTAGTACTCTATTATAAATCAATCATACTAATCAAGTCCCAATACATGCCATGCAGGTAAACTCAATACCAGTATACCAACCGTCAGAATGTCAGCTGACGGTCTTGGAAGCCTTGGATGCTTCTATTGTAAGAGCCCCCCTCATCTTGCTCTCCAAGTGTGAGTGTGTAGTGTATTAAGTGATGTCAGCGAGGCCAATGTCAAGACTGTTCATCCATCAAGGCACACATAACCATGAGGTGCAAAAAGGCATGTGCAGAGCTAATGTCAAAAAGGTGCAAAAGTCCATAGAGGAAATGGTAAGAGACTTTAGTGCAACTCAACCTCAACACTTGCAAATGATTGTGGCTAGAAGTCTAGTGATGAGTGCCTTGGTTCATGAGCAAGGTGTCCCCATGCCTAACACTGAACTCTCAATGATGCTCAAGGAACTCCAACCACTCATTCAAAGGAACATGTAACATATTATTCCATTCACAACACATTCCAAAATATCATTAAAAAGCCATGCATATGAAGATCAATATTTTGTGCATGTAGGTTCAAACACATGGTCCGTGGCGCAGCACATGCTGAGACCAATCAGGGAATGGAATCTCATCTTCTAAAGTTAAAGCAACGTTGTGCATACAGATTTTTCCATGGTAGCCTATTTTCTGGACAAGCTATTGACAATGATAGTAGGTGCTTTATATTCAAAATATCAATGATTGGGCTAGCCTCAGGGTTGACTTAGTGAATTTTATATGAAGGAATGGCATTGGGGACCCACGCAATAGCTAAATATGCTACAACCACGTGCATCGCATTAATGTTTGGACCACCATGGCAACACATGTGTATGATCCAAGGTAGTTTCTCTTACATGATTCTACCGTCACAACACGAACTTAATTAATATAGTTCTCCTTACTCTTCTATTCATGTCTTGCATTTCTATAGTGTACAAGAGTTGATGACTCTAGCAATATGTGAGATGAAGGAAGAGGATATAGATGCACAAGCTCTTTTTTGGACAAAGATGAATGAAGTTATGGAGAAGTGTGGACACCCAAGTGCTGATTTTCATGGTAGACGAGGCAACCGCCAATTGGAGGGCCATCTGCACAGTGTTCAATGGTGATCCAGACAACATAATGCAAGGAAGAGAGAGATCTTGCTTATTTCATTGGAAACAAAGTCTTCAAGTACACATATCATAGTATGTGCACAAGAGTTTCCAAGATGGACATAAGCACTTGTGTTGCATGTGGAGGTGTGCAACCACGAAAGATGATGCAACGATGCAATATCGATTCATTCGAGCTTGGTGGGCCTTAGGAAAAGTTATGGATTACAATATACTAGCAATGAATTGTTGGCTTAGTTGGTGGCATATCATATATCCATGTTGGAGGCGACGCTTTGTCGGGGTAAGACTAGTTTGTAATAGTAGGATGTGATGTGTGGTGCAATTTTTTTCTCATACTCCACACCTTCTTGTGCTGTATTTTTGTCCAAGTAGTGGAGGACATTGCTCATATACCAACCACGAACCTAGCAGAGCCAATGCTGTAAGTTGGTTGGCAAGGGAGGGATTCAAGGGATCTATGAGCTTGTACGATGCATGTGTCAGTGATTTGGGCAATGCTCTACTACAGAGCACAAAATGACATGCATTCATTGGTGGAAAGTTCCATGGGCAGCAGGACCCAGTGCAGAGAAGCTTTTGAGTTGACTACAACAAGGAATTAGCCCCACACCTCAAGCAACAGAAAGGATGGTTGAGGAGGTGGCATGAGGAACTAAATTGCATCACCGTCCTGATTTTCAAGGGAACAATGTGACTGTAGTAGCAAGAAAACATAAGGTTGATGGGAAAGTGGGGTCAGAGGAAGCCAACGCCTCTCACAGACCTGAGTATGTGACCAAAAACATACATAGAAGAAAGGATACACAAAAACTAAACTTTGAGGACCCTTTGCCTTCCAACGAATCAAGGGCAATATACACCAACCCACACTCACTGAAGAAAACTTGCACATTGTATTTGGAAGCAGAAGAACTTTTCCAAAACCACCTATACTGTGATTAGCAATGCAATGCCAACAGTACCTATTAGCACAACCACATTTTATTTTATCGAGAAAGTACTTTTATACAATCTAGTTGGATGGCTTGTGTCAAATTTTTGAAAAGCCTTTAGTGACCTTTTCTCTCTTAATTTGTCCAAGCAAAAGCACTTTTTCCAGAGTTAGCACAATATAGATGTACATTTTGATTGCTTGTATGAATTGCATTGTATTATATTTGTTAGGAAGAGGGGGGGACCTATGAATCCATTGCAATTAAAGTTCTAAAAACACGGAGTGGCCGCACAAACATTCACATTATGAGAGAGAGAGAGAGAGAGAGAGAGAGAGAGAGAGAGAGAGAGAGAGAGAGAGAGAGAGAGAGAGAGAGAGACTTAGGATTTAAGAGAAGTGTTTGTTACAACACATGCCATAATCTGATGTGGGGCATTATTATACAATGTGGACTGATCACATGCATGAGAGAGAGAAAGTAAGAGAGAGAGGGGGAGATAAACACGGAGAGTGAGTGAGTGACTGAGATTTATATATGTATATATATAGGTGATAGAGAGAGAGAGAGAGAGAGAGAGAGAGAGAGAGAGACTTAGGATTTAAGAGAAGTGTTTGTTACAACACATGCCATAATCTGATGTGGGGCATTATTATACAATGTGGACTGATCACATGCATGAGAGAGAGAAAGTAAGAGAGAGAGGGGGAGATAAACACGGAGAGTGAGTGAGTGACTGAGATTTATATATGTATATATATAGGTGATAGAGAGAGAGAGAGAGAGAAGGTAGAGTGAGAGGAAGAAATTGCATGTACAACCCTAAATTGAGAGAGAGAAAATACATGGAGCAATTTGAGAGAGAGAGGGGTGTGGGCTGTGGTGTTCGATTCCAGGGTGATCACATGAATGAATCTGGGGTGATCTCATGAATGAATCCATGTTACATGCTAGAGAGAGAGAAATTTTTTACATGAGATTGAGTGCTATTTGATCGAGTGTGCTAGAAAGAGAAAAAGAGAATATACATGTAGAGAGAGAAACTGAGAAATTGAGAATGAGAGACGAGAGAGAGAAAGAGAGGTACACAGAGTGAAGGTAGTGGTGGCAATCGTGGAGGTGGTGAGGGTAATGTTAGTGGTGGTGGAGGTGGCGACATTGGTGGTGGCAGAGATGGTGGTAGTGGTGGTGGAGGTAGCCGTGGTGGTGGTGGTGGTGGTGGTAAAAAAAATCTAGGGGTGGAATAAGTGGAATATGTGGAACAAGAAATGGGGGTTTCCCAAAAAAGCTTGCTTCTTGCCCTTCCCCTACTAGAATTAACATGCTTCTCATTGAAGATAGGTAGTGGCAGCAGGGCTTAGATCACATTGTTAGTGGTTAGGTGGAGGAGACCTATGGAATTACATATGGGTTGATCCTTAAGGATGGAAGGAGATCATGAATTTTTTATGTAAAATTATCATACTATTTTAAATAAAGAAAGTAAGATGAAGGATTTTAATGCCTTATGTGTACCTTGGAGAACATGGAATATCTAGTTATGGCCTTGTATGATACTCCAAGTATTTCTACATCTCACCCAAAACCCATAAGTTTGGAATCAAGGCCATGAATTGTTGCTTCTTGAGTTTAATGTGAGGATACTCTTTGGTGATTGTTGTAGTAATGAGTTGCCATAGAGGGGATGTGAGAAAACCATTTTTTGTAAAGTTTTTAACAAGTAAGCATAGGTTCTCGTAAGCAGTGTCCACATGGTTATTGGAGTGTAGTATTGGTCCAATAAGGGAGATAATCAATTTATGTGATCATCTTAAGGGATGGCTAATTGCCCAATGTACATATTTATTACAAGGGAATGAGAGTTTTCTTGTTTTGTCATGGATCCTTATAATGGTATAACCATTATGGGAGAGTTTCATGTTAAGGAAGGTAGTAGTCATTGATATAAAATGGCCTATCCTAAAGAAGAAGAAGTTGTTTTCTAAGCAATCAAAGTCAAGTGAAACTCCCTTGTAAATGGTGAAGATTGAGTCTTCTTTCTCCCCTTAAAAAATGGTGGAGTTAAACACATCTATCACATCAGGAGTAGATCATCATGATACTTAAAGGAATGTGTAAAGTGTTTGAGGATGTCATATCTATTGAGGGAAGTGAGCTCCTTACAAAAAGTGTACTCGAAGAATGCTAAATGTACTCAAAGAATGCTAAAAATGAGGTTGAACCATAAAGGTGAGTAACTAAAGCCCATAGGTATGCCCTTGCTTTGCCTTTAATATTAGCATTGAGAGTAATGAAAGTGATGTTGATTAGCTAGGCATTAAGGTGTAAGCATTCTCTAGGGAGAGGAAAAGGTCCTTGAATGACCTTTTGTTTGACCAAACAACCTTTCTATTTGAGGAGGAGAGAAATTTCTTTCTTCTATGTCAGTATGCCCATTCAATGATGGTGCTGATGATTGTGATGAGGCCAAAATCCCCATGGTGCACTATGTTCTCATGACGCTTTTTTATTGTCATAGCTGAAAAGACACTAAAGATGTTACTTGGCAAGTTAATGAAAACTTGTTGGCTAGAATTGGCCACCCAGAATCCCAGTTAGCATAGCTACTTTGTTTAAATCTGCACATAGGTTCATTAGCTCCTTCGTGCAAGAAGATAGTACTTTGGCTAGGATGGTTGTACATTGAGGGTAAATACATGTGGATGCATTAGTAATCCATTTGAAATCTTCCTTATGGCTTTGTAAATGCCCATTAGGAAGGGTAGCCTTTCTAGATGTGGAACCCTATCTAGGTTTAGATAGTGAAGGGATGCATATATCATATCCCCTATGGTGGAGGCATTTAGATAACATGGGAGGAAGTCTATCCAATTCAGCCTATCTTTAGCAAGAGAGATAATTAGTTGCTTGCAGAAAAAGGAAGGGCTATTCGAGGATTTGTCATCAATACCATAGATATATAAGTCTTCAAGAAGTTTAGAGGACCCTTTCGGGTTGAACTCATAATTATGAGTGATACTTGTAGATTGGTTTACATAAGAGGAGAATTTTTCATTATAGCCAAAGGTATCTAGATGGAGAATATGGAGGAACTCTTGAAAGCTAGCAAGCAAGGCATCATGAGCCTCTTCCACATTATGATTCCTAGAGTGGATATGATTTAGCCCCTTAGATAGTACCCATCTAAGATCCACATTATTGATGATTCTCAGATCCAGAGTACCTACATGATGCATGTATTTATAGTAAAAAACATTACTATATAGCTTGCAATTACAAGGAGGAGTAGAGGTAGCATAAAAAGTGTCAAAAGGTTTATAGAAAAAGTCTCTTGTTAACCCCAAGTCGAGATGGCGGAAAAATGAAGGAAAAAGCAAAAGGAAGATGGAAAAAGAGCAAAGGCACGCAGGCGGCCTCTAAAGATGAATCGGGGCAAAAAGTGCAACTTTAAATGAAAAGGCGCCTCAAAAAACTCTTGTAAAAGAGCACCAGGCTCCCTCCCGTGCCAATTGTAAAATATTAGATGGGTGTAGGCTAGAGGCACAAGGCTAGAAGAGGGAAATGGAAAAAGGACCTTGCCACAATGGCCGGTCATGTAAAAAAGGGATGGGTGCCCATGGGATTTTAGGGCTTGTATATAAAGTTCAAAAAGTGAATGAAAGCTCATTCTTTTTGTGTGTGGCAACAAGAGTCTTCTTCTTCTTCTCTCCTTATCATCTTCTTGCTTGTGTGTGCTCTTGAGAGAGGGAGTGTGAGAGTGTGAGGGAGTGAGTGTGTGAGAGTGAGGGATCAAGAGGGTGAAGCTCTTCACCATCTCCTCTTCTCTTCTTCTCTTCTCTTCTCTCTTCTTACACGCGCGGCTATGGAGGATGGAGCTTGGAGGTGGAGGAGGCTTGAGGATGCTTGAGCTTGCATCTAGGATCGTGGAGCTACCGGTGTGTGTGACAAAGGAGGCAACTCATATCGGCACCAAGGTAAGCTCACTACACTCATAGGATCGACGGCGCGTCGGCTAGGTGAGAGATAGCCATTAGAGCTCGCTTGGAACACTTGAAACAATAAGTTGTCCGTGGGTCTTGGCGGTAGAGCGAAAGCTCCCACATTTTGGTTCCATTTTCGGGACAAACAGATTCAAGCTTGAGCACTTGCGCACCTCATATCGAGCATCGAAGTAAGGGATTCATCCCTGAAATGGAGCTTGAGATAGGTAGGAAGTTGGGTGTTTTGATCTTTGAAACAAGTAAGTATTTTGAGGTATTTTATTTGTATGAGGATCGGAAAACATGGAGATATCATTTTAGTTTTATGCTTTTGATTCTTGTTGCATTTAGCGTAGGTTAGGATTAGAAAATCGAACGGGAAAAGGGTAGGGTTTACCATTGCAAAACAGGGCAAAACAAGGTAAAAATCATGCAAAAAATGGCAAAAAGCTCGCTTGTGATGCCTAAGATCGGCAAGTGAGTGATTGGGGGCACCAACACCATACCCGGGAAGGGGCATAAGAGCCAAGAGGCCAAGGGAGAGCTCATTTGTGACCATTTCAGTGTGTGTGAGAAAGAGAGAGAGAGAGAGCCATCCCACGATTCGATTCGATCACACCATCGACGAGCCTACCGCTCTATTCAGGTATATGAATCCCTTCCCCTATCCCCCTAGATAGGATCTGGAGGTTATTGCTTACTATGATTGCCTAAATCACACAAATCGACCAAAATCATCCCTTCGCTGTCGTCACGCCACCGCGTTCGGCCCATCCGAGTAGCCTTTTCTGGGCTGAGTCCCAGAATCGGCCCTCGGCCCCTTACCATTCGATCCACTCGGCCCGAAACCCTAATTGGCCTATCCGAGTCCATTATTCGGCCCAAACCATTTGGCCCGTCCAAGTCAAACCATCTAAGCCTATTGATTCGGCCCATTCGAGCCAATAATTTGGCCCTCGGTCCAAGTTCAACATTTAGCCCTCAGCCATGTGTCACATTCGACCCTCGGCCCGTCCGAATAACCTCGTCCGAGTCTGCTCTATCCGAGTCACCTACTCGGCCTGTCCGAGTCTGCTCTGTCCGAGTCTGATCTGTCCGAGTCTGCTCTGTCCGAGTCAGGAATTCGGCCCTCGGCCCTGTGCCTCGGTCCGTCTGAGTAACCCACTTGGACCCTGCAATTCGGACCAGTTGGGCCGAGTGTAGATTTTTATCAAATTTTCAGAAATTTGACCTGACCCGGCTAGAACTCAGCAGTGCAAACTATCGAAAGCCCTTAGGCTCAGAACTTGATTCTGGCACACAAAATAGGCAAAATCGTAGGGCGCAATTGCTTAGCAACTAGAAGTAGGCAGTTGCGAGAACCTGAGGCTTAGACGCAAACCGCTGAGTTGTAAAGCCTGATTGGACCAAAAACGAACGAGGCAACATATTAGAGAAACCCTAAACCCTGCCAAGACGGCCAGAAAATTGACCAACAAGCCTATCATGCCCGAAACAACACGGCGTAAGACGCCTAAAAATTGGTTGCTGCACTCACCCTGAATTTCCGCACTTGAAGTACACTTAAGAAAACTGAAAGCCTGATTGAGCACAAGTGCACAGGAAAAGACACACACATTGACTGGCCATAAATTGAGGATTGTATTCAATAACTGAAGGAACTCACCCAGATAAACCACTCAAGGAACCCACCAGTAGGAGAGGACCCAAGATATAGACAAACCATCAACGCGCAAAGTAGGACCGAGCAAGGGGCACCGACGAAGTGGATTTGACAAGTCTACTGAACTTGATCGATAGCTTGGTGGAGCACGAGAACTCGACAATGGCAGAAGAAAGTTTAGACCGCAGATCTAACGAGAAATTCGACTTAGGAGTCTTTCCAGATGCTTCGCTGGTTAGCAGTTACGACGCTCATGCCTGGTATGAGCACCGCGGTAGGACAACAGACGCTATCATCCCAGATCTAGAAGAGGAGAGAAAGCTAGCCCGCAAAGCATTGCAAAGCATGGATGAATACAATAGGGATCAGCATGCTAGGATCCAAAAGTAAAGCATGGAGTTGCAAGAGGTGTAGCGGGTGCGGAACCTGCCTGGCAGAAATCGAACGAACCATGAGAGAGCACTAGAAGGAGACTTAACGCTGAGTGAGCTTCTCATGAAGCGGCTGCTTGATAACACGGCTACAGAGCAAAGTGCCACAATTCTAGTGACATCACTGCTCACAGGATTAGGAGCAAACCAGGTCTCAAAGAGCCAGTCTAAAATCCCTATTGTTGCCAAGCAACTTGATAAGTACCAACCCCATGGTGATCCATATAGCTTTGTTGAGCAGTTCGAGCAAGTCTGCGAAGCCAACGGCCCCAACGACCTAACTCAACACTCTCAAGCGTTCAGGCTTTGCTTGGGCGACAAGGATAGGATGTGGTATACGAGCTTAGATACCGCAAAGCGAGCCAACTTCGATGGCCTCAAGGATCTCTTCATTAAGAGATTTGCCGAGCCCGGATACTCCAATAATCTACTAGTATGCTTGATGAATGTCAAGCAGAAAGAGAAGGAGGACATTCGCGATTACGTGACCCACGTGAGGAGTCTCTTTAAGAGAATCCCTACTAGAGAGCGGCCGACTGAAAGAGCAGTATCAACTGTATTCATCAGCGGGATTCGAAACGAGGAACTATATAAGGCTTTGGCAGGCAACTCGAGCTTGCAGCGAGACGCGCTAGCTAGGGTCTTTGAGGAAGCCACCCGAGTTGATGATCAGCTGAAGGAACGAAGCTCTAGGAGCTCGAACTTTGAGCAACAAACCAACTCGTGAAATTCGGAGAGAGCGCCAGCCTCGAGTGAGCGATCAGCCCCATCATCCCAGGATAAGGTGAAAACCACCGAGACGATTGGCTGACGTTAAGATGGAATTAGCCAAATTGCAAGACATGTTGAGACAACCAACGTGCCCACACATCCAATGCGTGTACTATGGCAGAAACCACTTGCCAACCGAGTGTCAAGACCCTAGGTCAAGACCTTGCGCTAACTGCGGTAGATTCGATCATGACGTCACGCATTGCAGATTTCCAAGAAGACTTCCATACTCACAACCATACGGCCAGCCTTACCTAGCAAACAAGCCGCAGCCATTTTTCAGAAGGGGAGCCCCATTGGCCCTCCCTGCGCCTAAGGACATTAAGCCGGCTGTTCCTAGGATGGAAATAAATCCTACAAGCATTCCTAGACTGCTTGGTCCTTACATAACCCATCCACCGAGTGACGCTCCTGTCCACTACGTGGAAGAACCAATTGAAGAAGAGACCTACGTATACCCTTACGTCTCGCATGACGACGAGGGCAATGCAGTCCTCATGGATTATCGACTAGTGCCAGTAATGGCATTGGGAAGAGGGCGAGGTAGAGGCCTAGGAGGGCAGACACATGATCCAATCATTTGTTGGACTTGTGGTCACCCAGGACATGTCTTGTCACACTACCCTGAAAGGGAGCAACAAAACAGAGACAAGGCTAACCAAAGATGTGCAGAGTGCAGAATCACTCATCTCTTCGTTGATTGCCCAAAGTGAAAGCCATCTTCTAGTTCAGCCAACGTGCCATCTGTCCCATTGGGGCTGTTTGGTGTCAAGAACCTCGATGGGGAGGCCACGCCTATCCCATTGCGGGTCATGACCCGTGCCCAAACGAAGCAGGCCGGCATCTCTCTGCCAGGACCTAGCAATCTCTATGCAGCCTCGATAGGGAAGAAGAGGCGTAGATAGAGGAGGAACAGGTCGCAAGCTAAAATCGCACTAAAAACGGAGAGTGCTACAACTCTGCCTGCTGCTGGAAAGAAGGTCTCTAACGCAGAGGCAGAGACTTCAGCCCCTAAGAAGACGGCCACAAAGGGAAGTGCTAAGGTAGGGGAATACCCGCATCCGAAGCGACAATTAGAGGCCATAGAAAAGGTAAAGGAATGGGTGAAGGAAGCTCAAGAGCATCTAAAAGATGCAGATCCCATCATAGAGGACGAGATCGATGATCTCTCCAGCATAAGCACGCCGGTCTCACCTGCTCAACCAAAGTCGTCAACCAAAGTCGGGAGAAGCAATTGCACAACAAGCACTGCCGCTAAGGCCAAGCCTTGATGCTGCAGGGCCGCAGATCACTCACGGCAATTGGCCACGACAATCCAGGTTAGGAGAGAGACGAACACCCAATGAACTCCTGACCATGTTGGTGACTATCCCTGTAACACTTCGCTTGGGAGATCTGCTTAGGCAGCATCCCACCCTATGGCAAGATCTTAAGCATTGGGTTGAAGGGTTACGAGAGCAGGTCACGGCAGGCTCTCATGACCATGATGCGGAGACGCAAATACCGAGTTTGATGCTACACGCTATGCCTAAATCCTTACACGTCAACGCCTTCTGGGAGGGTTCCAAAATGCATGCGATCTTACCGGTTGTAGCCCTAGGTGACACAACGAGAAGGGAATTGTAGACACGGGAGCTGGGGTTAGTGTGCTTAGCCACGCAGTGCTTCAGACTTGGGGAAACCCACCTGTTGAGACTGCTAGGTTTAATGTCACACTAGCAAACGATATGAGAGTCAAGCCATTCGGAGTGCTTAAGAATTGGCTAGTGAAGATCGCAGGTGTCCAGTTCTCCGTTGACTTTATAGTCATGAAGGGAGTGGACTACAATGTCCTATTAGGCCAACCCTAGATGCGCAACGCTAGAGTCATCGAAGATTGGGGTAACGGCTTGATCTTCCTTGGCAATAGGACAGACGCCGTGAGAGTAGAGATGGACACCTGGAAGACCTCACCAGTCGACTTAGATGCCATCTCCACTATGCTCAAGGGTAATGCTCAGGTCAAGAAGTCCTATGGGCCCTTGACCAAGTATATCCCATGCCCAGAGGATGAGCGGGATTGGATGCACGTCCTCGCTACAATCGACCTGCCGTTCTCAGATCATGAGGTGTATGAGCAAGCCATCAAAACAATCGGCAAGGCTAACAACACACCCTGCGTACCAATCCGCATGATGGTAGGAAGCCTTCGTGGGAAACCGAAGCCCTTCAACTTTCAAGTCCCAACCAACAAAAGGGAACTCCAAGAGATACTGGAATACCTAACGGACAAGCTAACTGGCAATCCAGCTGCAAATTTCAAACCACTCCAGGATCTCTTAGATGAATCCAAGTGGCAATGGACCAGAGTGCATGACTTAAACCTCATGTATAACTGGGCCCTAGTTCCTGACCAACGACCAGAGATATACCAAGCCCTAGGAGACGACGAGCAGTCTAATGAAGAGAATTCTAATGATGAATACGAAGACTGTCAATCCTTCAATGATGGAAGTGAGGGTGAGGTAGATACCGTGGAATACGACACTAAGAAGGACAAGAAATAGAGCAAATACGAGCAAACTCCAAGCCGCAGAAAAAGAGTATCTTTAGGATGGAGCGAGGAGTCATGCGTATGGAATGTGATCGCGCCTGGTTGGAACACGTAGGAGCCATAGACCTTGAGCAAGCATGCCTAACCCAACCAAGAACGACATCAGTACTTAGGTCTGAATCACCATCTGAACTGCGCTCACCAAGGGAGACCACCTCTTCTAGTGAGGACAGAGGGTTCAACTCTGAATTGGAGGCTAGTTCGAATAGTGATCCAAAAATCCCTAGGCCGCCCCCACGACCAGACGCACCAAGGGGGACCTACCCATCCACCTAAGGCGCAGATGATTAAGGCAAGAAAAGGCAAAACAACCCAGGGATACACGAACGGAAGAACAGCGAAAACTGCAGGACCTCCCTAAACGATTTACGAAATTCAAAAAAGGGGATAGGATAGTAGTTCTGCTAGGTGCCAAATGTCAAGCACAGAGGAACGAACCAATCGAGGGACTAGCCAAGGTCAAGGAGGTGGATCTAGCCCATGAAGGGGAAACACCCCGACCAGCCTTCATTGCCGATGACTTGACTGATGAAGAAGAAACGAGTCTTGTCACTCTCTTGCGAGAGTACATACACGTGTTCGCTTGGTCCTTAGAAGAGCTTAAGGGGGGTAGATCCGAGTGTCGTGACTCACAACATACCCATGACGCTAGACGCAATGCCAGTCAAGCAGTGCTGTACCCTATGAATCCAAAACATGCTCATGCTGTCAAAGAAGAGATTGATAAGCTGATGAGAACAGGATTCATCTACGAAATTGAGCACACAGACTGGGTATCGCCCATAGTCATCGTGATGAAGAAGAATGGAAAAATCCGAGTGTGCGTCAATTACAAGAAGGTGAACGCTGCTACCAAGAGGGACGACTATCCATTGCCGTACACCGAGCACATGCTTGAGAGAGTGGCAGGCAAGGAAGCCTATAGTTTTCTGGATGGCTTCTTAGGGTACAACCAGGTGCAAGTGCATCCTGCAGACAGACATAAGACTGCCTTTGCCACTGAGTGGGACGTCTTTGCTTACATAGTCATGCCCTTCGGGTTGACTAATGCCCCTGCCACTTTCCAACTTTTCATGTGCACCATCTTTAAGGACATGCTTCGCACGGAGTTAGAAGTCTTTGTCGACGACCTCTGTGTCCACTTGACCTGGATCGAACACCTAGACAAGTCTTCGAGTGGTGTCGCTTGTATCGTCTCTCCTTGAACCCCTTAAAGTGCCAGTTTTGGGTGAAGCATGGATGCATTCTAGGGCATGTGGTGTCGAAGAACGGCATTGCCACTGACTTCTCGAAGGTCAAGGTTATTGTTGACCTTCCACCCCCAAACAACTATAAGGGAGTTCAATGCTTCCTAGGCCATACTGGATACTATCGGCGGTTTGTATTGAATTATGCATTGATCGCCAGACCCTTGTACAAGCTACTTGTTGTCTTAGAATGGACCAAAGCATGCCAACGGGCATACAAAGAGTTGAGGAAGGCTCTAACCACAGCACCAATCCTACGAGCCCCAGATTGGACCATTACTTTCCACATGCATATCGATTCTTCTAAGTTTGCCGTGGGGGCAGTGTTGTGCCAACCTGGCGAACACAATTTAGACTATCTAGTGAGCTTTGCTAGCAGACAACTCGCTGAGATGGAAATGAACTACTCGATGATGAAAAGAGAGGGATTAGCCATGGTATTCGCTCTAAAGAAATTCCGGCATTATCTTTTGGCCATGCCCTTTACCTTCTTCGTGGACCATCAAGCCTTGCTCTATCTAGTAAACAAACCTTGCGCTATAGGACGCATAGCTCGATGGCTCCTTCTATTTTTAGAGTTTGACTTCTTCGTGGTGGTACGGAAGGGAAAACAACATTACATGGCTAATCACATCTCACGCATTCCCACCCGAGAAGCCGTTGGACAAGGTATTGTTGATCAATTACCCAATGCCCATCTGTTTAACCTTTACAGCGAGAGAGATCTATTTAAGGCTGATCTAACGCCATATTGGGCAGATGACATAGTCCAAGTACTTGAGCATGGACTGCCTGACCGACCGATAGAAAAAGCCTGACTTAGGCAATTAATCCTTAAGATCCAGCCCTGTCAGCTAATTGCAAGCCAACTCTATAGGCTAGGGCAAGATGGATTGCTACGTAGATGTGTTTGTGAGCATGAGATGCACGATGTGCTCTCAGAGGCACACAGCGGCATTGCTGGAGGGCACTTTAGCGGGGATACGATAGCATGAAAGGTGTTGCAGTCTCAACTATGGTGGCCCACGCTTTTCCGCAACGCAGCACGATTTGTCAAGCACTGCGATGAGTGCCAGCAGAGGAAGGTTCCAATTTGCAAGGATCAAATGGAATTAACCCCAGTTATTGCTCGACAACCCTTCAAAAAATGGGGAATTGACTTCATTGGACCCATCAGTCCTATGGCACAGTATTCGCAGGCCAAGTACATCATTGTGGCCATGGACTACCTCACGAAATGGGCAGAAGCGAGAGCAACACGAAAAAACGACGCTAGAACGACTGCTAAGTTCTTATGGGAGCAAGTGATTTCACGATTCGGCTGCCCCATCAAACTGATCAAGGCACGCACTTCATCAATGAAGTGATCACGCATCTCCTGTCCACCTTCCTCATCATCCATCGCAAATCCTCGCCATACTACCCTCAGGCAAATGGCCGGTTGAATCAACGAATAAGATTCTTATCAATGTCCTAACTAAGGTTGTCTCTGCTTCACGCAGCGACTGGGACAACAAGCTGATGGTAGCTTTGTGGACTTACCACACAGCTTATAAAACCGGTGTCAGTCAAATCCCCTTTAGGCTAACATATGGAACAGAAGTGATTCTACCATTAGAATTCTTCGTTCCTAGCCTGAGAATAGAGCTTCAAGAATTATGGGAAGGGAAGGAGGCATGGACACAACGCCTAGTTGAACTCGAATGCCTCTCAGAGACTCGTCTTCTTGCCACCCATGCACTGATCTGTGAGAAAGCCCGACGCAAGAGTTGGTTTGACTAGCACATCAAGTAGTGCAAGTTCGAACAGGGTGACTTAGTGCTCCTCTACTCAGTTAAGGGGCATAAGCAAAAAATGAAATTTAGAGGTCTTGGACCCTTCAAAGTTCGTGCGATCAGCCAAACAAGCAATGTTGAACTTGAGACCCTAGACGGTGAAGGAATAGGCTCCTTCAATGGCATTCGTGTCAAGAAGTACTACCCTTCTACGCATCCTTTGCATGAGCCACCGATGTTAGAACCGCCTGTCAAAGTACGAGTAGCCACAATCACTAAAATCGACGATGAGGATGAGGAAGCCGTAGAGCCCGCATACCTCCATATCACGGTCACTGCCAACCAAACATGCGCTTTTAATGCCCTGATCGACGAGGGAGCAAACTGCAATGTCTTAACTCACGATCCTTGGACCCAACTTGGCAAACCACGACTTCAACCCACCACTACCAAATTAAGCCCATATGGGGCCCACTCATACGCACTTCTGGGCAAGTGCAGAGCCGCCGTCTCTATCGAGTCTGCGACTCTGTACCACTGATTTTTTACGTGTTACTAGACACTAAAGACGCAGGCACGGAGTCGCTTGCTAGGGTGAACTTTCAAAAAGCAAGCTCACTGCAATGTTGATTACCAATCCGCAGCGCATCCACCTCGCAATAGGCAACATTGTCACAGCTTTCAGCAAGGGCTGCGTGACCTCATCCCGGGCCACAAAGCCACTGATAGAAACATATGTAATCAAGTCTAAGGAAGGGGATAGTGCGCGACCGCCACTCCCCGAATTTCATAAACCGCAACCCATAGCAGCCAAAGCTAAGGCCCAACAGCCTCACCTTCAATGGATGCCCAAACAGCCGCAACGGCCGCTCCTACCCTCATAAGACTAGAAACTCTAAACCTAGGAGGCCCAGACGCAGTTACAGCAATAGACGCGTAATCAGTCAAAGATGGGTCCCCAAATCCCTCTTGCACGCACAAGGCTACTATGAGGGCAATGCTTGGATATGGATACCTAAGGCCCACACGGCCAAAGGCACCACTCGTACACCAGCCTCAAGCTTGATCATCCCAAAAATCGTAAAACCTCAAAACCACAAGCCGCATAGCTTCCCTGACCCGCAACCATCAAGTTCATCCACACGTGAATCCAAGAGAGTCGCCCAAGCCTATCGACCCAAGCGACAGCCAATGTCACAAGAGTCATCACCTGCCAAAGTCGATCCGACTTTCCAAATCCCTCCTAAAAGCAGTAGGCAGTCACTCAAGGTTGCTGCTAACCCAGCCATAGTTCCAACGATCCAATCGCAAGCTCAAGAACACTCACAACTGCAACTTTTCGTTGCCAAAGGCTCAAGTCCTACCAAACCCCAACCACCCGCAGGCCTTAGACCCTCTTACAAGAGGAAATCCTTTTTCACACTAGCAGCTAATTTAGCTGAAGAAACAAGGGACGACGTGGTGGATTACATTAAGTGATTGGATGCCAGTTTTATGTCTCTAGCTCTGAGCTACAATCGCCTGGATTTAGGCCTATTGGATGAATCCTTCGCAACCGAAGTTCAAACGATGCCTTGTTCTTGGGAAACGTTTGAATTCGTGTTCACAAAAGCCGCTACCTCTGCTGCTGAATTGCTCGACAGTGAGATCTCCAAAGAGCAAGCAATCAAACAACGCCTCATCACGTCGTATGATCAGCGAACCACTTCTGCCATCACTAACCAAGAAGTTGCAGAGCTGTCAAGACTTGCTGAGACGAAATCCCAGTTCTTAAAGCATTGGTACACTCTTAGGTTGCAATGGAAAGTTGAAGGATGCAGAATAATGACCAACGCTAAGCAGCGCCGCGCTATCAAAACAGCTGAGTACGACCCCACATATGTCGCGCCAACCTCATATCGAGTGTTAACCACTCTTTGGGGCCATCCTATAGAAGAACACATCAAAGGACACCCCTACCTCGACCGCTTGTTGACCGAGGAAGAGTTACACATTGCTAGCCGAGTCAACTCTGGTGACTTCCTAACAGATGTTCTTACATACATCACCCAAGTGAGGATTAAACCCTTTGATCTGGACCACGAAGCTCATTTGGAATACAATCCCCATTTCTATACTTGGCTCCTTCACAAGTAACCCCTACACCTCCATGCCGAAAGCCCTTAACCTTCTGACCCTAAATCCTATGAAGGATTCTTCTCAGGCCGAAAGGGGAGGGGGTAAGGTGAATCAAATCAGTAAATCAAATCAAAGTCAGTGAAGCACATAGACATATATTATGAAAAACGGATGGGGTAGGAAAAGGGCATGAAAATTTTGAAGTAAAGGGTAAAAAGTCAAAGTCTGAAAAGGAGAATCTACATTGGATCTTAATGAATTCATTCAAAAGCATAGAGCTTTTCTTTTTCAGCAAATTATCATGTCGCAAGCACTAATGAAAATTACAGTTTATGACAGGAACAAAAGATGTCGCAGCAAGACCGCGCCCACCAACTCCCATTCACAGACGAGGAAAGAGAGCAATATCGCATCTACCTAGAAAACCGCACCTTCAACCAGCTTAAGTTTCGAACTGTCCGCAACATAGAAGTTGTGGTGGCCATGGAGGAAGTAGCTAGGAGGGTGGTCGAGCAATGTAACCTCAGCAAGTACCTTGAAAATTTTTCAGGAGCTGGACCACCTGAAATGTGTGGAGTTCCTCAGATCATACGACCCAGACCAAGAATGCGGCACAATGACGATGGGTAGAGGAGAAAGTGCCAAGCAGGTGCAGGTCCATCTAGATCCAGCCTTGGTGGAGAAGGTGTTGGGATTGGAGCCAAAGACAGAGAGAAAACAGAAGAGGGATGTCTATGCTATGCTGAAAATGAAAAAGGAGAAGGTGCTCACCAATGATGGCATCAGCATCCAAGACATTCCCAACGCAGAAGCTAGGCTGCAAGCAAAGCTAGTACATGTGCTCTTCTCCAACCCAGCGCTACAACTCCCCGATGCATCGAATCAACGTGCCTATGCTGAAGAACATAGCGGCCCACACTCTGGATGAAGTTGACTAGAACGGGTATGTACGAAAAACTATCGACCAAGTAGCTAAAGCATTGGCTTTAGGAAGTGTGCCAGCATGTGGAGGGTCTCCAGCCTCCAAGGCTACAGAAAGGAAGAAAGCTTCATCCAAGGCCTCTTACATCGGGTATGGAGGTGTCTTGACTGCGCTTATCCAAGAGGCAGTAAGAGAGACGCAAAATACAGAGGAGGGAGAAGGAGAAACGCCTAATAGGACGCCCCCTCACCAGGACAAAGAAGAATCTACCGATAAAATTGAAACAGATGAAGAAAGGGAAGAACAGGAAAGCAAGAAGGTGACCAAGAAACCCAAAAAGAAGACAACTCAAAGGAAGAAAAAGGATGACGAGGGCCGCAGGAAAGAGAAAGAGGACTTAGAGAAGGGGGTTGTCTTTCCTTCTTTATATTTGCCTTTATTCCTGTCGCTTGAGGACTCCTCATCTTTCTTAGGTTTCTTTCTCTATCATATTTTCCTTCGTTTACTCCTCTCACTATTTGAATTACTAGAGTCACTATCTGAATCTAAATTTGAAGAAGAATCATCTTTCTCATTGTTGTCATCTCAGTTTAATTCTTCTAAATCGCATTAAGGGGCACTTGCACCCTTCTTTCCTGATTACCTGCCCTCACTGTGACCGTGCCATAGCTCCGCGAAGCTCCTTAAGAAATCCGCATACATGCTGTAGTCTACTGTCTGTTTGACCTTCTCCATGTACTTTTGGAGGTTACATTTGTCCACCATCTCCCTCACGGCCGGCTCTTCCAAAATGGCTTCATCTAGATTCATGGTATGCTTGAATGTGAATTGGCTAAATCCACGCGTCTCGATGCTGATTCCATACTGTCTGACCTTGATTATTATGTGGCTCAATTTGAAAGAAGATGGATAGGTAGTGATTAAAAAATTTTGTATGGAAATGAAGTCAAATTACAATATTTTGTTACTATCTTCAAGGATACATGGATTGGTATAATACATATGGAATTGCACATTCTCACACTTATAATCAACTTAAAATTGCCTTCTTAAGTAGATTCCAAACTAATAAAATAATTACTAATGTATTAAAGAAACTTAGCAAATCAAAAGAAGAATATGCTTATTGAAGTTTATGCACATAAGTTCAAGAATCTTTTGAATAGGTTGGATGTTGGTAGACTATCATTGGAATTACAAAGTGCTTATTTTGTTAAGAGCTTATATCTGACCATTATAAGTGCTATTACTAATGTTGAGTTGCATGCTAATGGTACATTGATATCCTTAGTCAAGCTACCTAACAGATAGAGAAAATATTCGGGACACGAAAATCTAAGAAATTTTTTAGTAAGGAATCATTAGACCCGCCTCCAATTGATCTTGCAACACTTTCACCTCCTTTTTCGGTCGGCTCCTTGCCTTGAAACTTCGAGCCTCAAGGCTGCCAAAGTTTCCTTTTCCTTTTCCAGCTCTGACAGGGCCACCTTCTTCTCTTCCTTAACTTCATCCAACTGTGCCAGAAGCTTAGCCACGTAGGTGTCGTAGTCTGCACCAAGTGGCATGGGAATGTAGCTCAACAACTGAACAATTGTTAATTGACTAAACTGTTGCAAATCAATATTAAGAAAACCTCATCGCCGCTTAGATATGATTTCAAACAAAACATAAGTGAGGACTCTAAATATTTCTTTTTGTAATGGGTTACTAGACCTAGTCAAACCCAAAAATTGCTTTAAAGAGTTCTTTTACTTGATTAATCTACCTCTGCTCCTAAATCTTTTTTATGATTTAATCCTAGGATGGAAGTTTTTTCCATCCTATAGAGATGTGGGAGCTTTTGCTCTACCATCAAGACCCACAGACCGCTTATTGTTTCAAGCGTTCCAAGCGAGCTCTAATGGTTATCTCTCACCTAGCCGACAAGCCGTCGATCCTATGAGTGTAGTGAGCTTACCTTGGTGCCGATATGAGTTGCCTCCTTTCTCACACACACTGGTAGCTCCATGATCCTAGATGCAAGCTCAAGCATCCTCAAGCCTCCTCCACCTCCAAGCTCCATCCTCTGTAGCCGCGCATGCAAGAAGAGAGAAGAGAAGAGAAGAAGAGAAGAGGAGATGGTGAAGAGCTTCATCCTCTTGATCCCTCATTCTCACACACTCACACTCTCACACTCCCTCTCTCAAGAGCACACACAACCAAGAAGATGAGAAGGAGAGAAGAAGAACAAGACTCCTCCACCTGCAAGCTCAAGCATCCTCAAGCTTCGTCCACCTCCAAGCTCCATCCTCCATAGCCGTGCGCGCAAGAAGAGAGAAGAGAAGAGAAGAAGAGGAGAGGAGATGGTGAAGAGCTTCACCCTCTTGATCCCTCACTCTCACACACTCACTTCCCTTTATTTTGAGAGATGTGTTTAGGATGTTGTTAGAACATTGGGTAGATGTAGAGATGCTTCTTGACCCAAAGTTTCTAGGCTTGTATTGTTGTTGTGGACATCTACTTTCCTGGGAGGAGATTTGAGAGCCCCTTTGTCAAGAAGAGTTTCTTGATTTGCTTATATCACTAGGGTTTCTGTTGTTGAAAGAGAAGCATCTTTTGATGAGTTTAGCTCCTTTGCCTTTGATATTGCCAATGATACTTTGAGAACCATTATTTATCATAAGGTTCTTATTGCATATTTATCATAAGGTTCTTAGTTGTAGTCAAAACCATTTCGTAGAACTAGGAGAACACCAAGGTGACTTTAATTGCATCATGTGTCTCAGTTGCAAGCCACTTGAAGAATAATATCACAGATCCTTTGAGTGATTTGGTTGCAAATATTGTGTTAATATTATTCATTACAAACCAAATGGCATGATGAAACCAAAGTATTGAGCTATTCTTGCATTCAACTTTGTGACTTGCTAGATCGCAACAACATTTGATGAAGGGCCTCAAGTAGTTGAATACCCCACAAAGAAACTTGGATTCATGTCTTCCTTCATTAGCTTTAGTAGATTTGGTGGATGCACATATACCATGGGGTGAGATATGTCTTCTTGCCTCAAATAGAGCCATAGTCAAGGGGCCACTTAGTATTGTCGTTCTAGAGAGAGGGAGGATGTCCCTTCATGAGCCAAGTTGCAATAATAATTTGCTACATCTATAGTACTTACTTGTCCAAGCATCAAGAGCTGGATTTCCACCAAAATGGGAGCTGTGAGAGCAAATACTCCATATGCCCAAGATTGTTGTCTACAAAAATGTAAATGTAATTCTAGCATCTTGGGGGGATAAAGGCATCCACATACAATCCTTGGTCATGACCTTTCAACCATTTAGGTGTGTTCTAGGTGGCATTTAGGCATTCAACTTTTACATCAGAGAACTTAGAAGGAATAAGTGCTTTCCTTAAGTCAATTGGAGAGGGGGTGGCTACTTCCATTGGTTTTCTTGGCCTAGGGTCTCATTCATAAATGTTGTTTGTATGGGAGAAGAGATTACAAATAATACCTTTTGAAGTTTCTTTCCATTGACTATGATTTTGTTCATCCTTTTTTGTGAGAGTATCCAAATTATCTATTATTGCATTGCCAATATTGGAGAGGGCTATGTGGTAGATCTTTAGCCAATTAGATGTATCTAATTGCAATAGTAGTAGCTATTCAGAGTTTGGTTGGGCTTGTAATGTAGCTATATCCTTGTTAGTAATAGTATGATGAAACTTGATGGAGTTGATGTGTCAATGTATCCCTTGTACAAAGATGAAAGGGGGTGGTAGTGGGTTACGATATCCCAAGGACAAAAGCTATGGGTGCCATGAAGCTATGGGTATGGCTGTGGTCTTGCGAGTTAGACTAGTAGGCTTATGGAACACTTATTGTTTTAAGCATTTTGAGTAATACAACCATGTCTACCTCTCACCTAACCAATGGAACTCTCTAAACATGTATAGCAAACTCACCAAGTTACCTTCTCTTTGAAGTCTATTTGTGAAAGACTTATCAATGGCTCCATGATCCTTGCAATGCGCCTGAAGCAAGCTCCACCTGCTTTGCTTGGATTGCAACACAAGCTCCATCATGAAGAAGAAGAAGAAGAAGAAGTAAGAGGTTCTCCAATCCGTTCTTCACACACACACACACACACACACACTCTCTCTCTCTCTCTCTCTCTCTCTCTCTCTCTCTCTCTCTCTCTCTCTCTCTCTCTCTCTCTCTCTCTCTCTCTCTCTCTCTCTCTCTCTCTCTCTCTCTCTCTCTCTCTCTCTCTCTCTCTCTCTCTCTCTCTCTCTCTCTCTCATATAGCCAATAAACAAGTAAAAAGCAAGAAGAGAGCTCACAAAATTGCACACCATAAGAATGGTCTTATCCATTCACTTTTTAGTTTTTACACATGGCGTCAATTTTTGGGAACCCTCCTTTTGTATTTTTCTAGATCGACTTCTCTCACTGCATACACATGATTTACATTCTTTTACTTGTTTATCAACTAGATCGATCGAAATTAATTGTTATAATTTGCACTTCGATGCTCTTGTACAAAAATAATTTCAAGTAATTTTTTAATTTCAATCATTACAAGTTATTTTTCTATTCTATTTTTTTGTTTCACTTTTCCTACGCCTATGTAATTTCTCAACTTTTCTTTTGCCTTCTTCTACATGTTTTTTGGTTGCACCTTCATAGATGGGGCTAATATTACCCCTTCCTAGAGCCCTTCCTAAAGTTGTGCTAGTGCCATGACACTTTGTGGTTTGAGGGGATCCATGTGTACTCGGTGTCGATTGGAGGTGTATAGAGTGACCAATAGTATCCTTATGCTTTGGTTGGAACTAAATTAGCTTCAAGTTAGTATTTGGGGATAGGCTCATTGTCGAGGTAGAACAAGGAAGGATCAAGATGATGTGGGTCACTGATGTTGTTGGTTTTGTTGAGATACAAATCAAGTTGTGTTCTTGTTGTAGAAGGGTTTGTGCACTTCCCAAGGGGATGTCAATCTCATTATGCTATGACTTTTGTGTTCGTGCTAGTGCAATTAGGAAATGAGTCAAATCCCAAGTAGGCTTGGAGTGTTGTATCATATTTGAGGACCTAGTTAGTGCTAGGGAAATGCAGTGTAAAACTCAAGGTAATAGGTCTATCGATGTTTTCATGATATCCTACCCTTGTTGTACCTTAAGTTTGTGAAAGGGGGAAGGGCTAGGAGCTACATCCCCTTAGGTGCTCTGATTGTGTGTGGCTCTAAGCCTTTTTCTCAATCTCTTTCTTTTGTGTGTGTGTGTGTGTGTGTGTGTGTGTGTGTGTGTGTGTGTGTGTGTGTGTGTGTGTGTGTGTGTGTGTGTGTGTGTGTGTGTGTGTGTGTGTGTGTGTGTGTGTGTGTGTGTGTGTGTGTGTGTGTGTGTGTGTGTGTGTGTGTGTGTGTGTGTGTGTGTGTGTGTGTGTGTGTGTGTGTGTGTGTGTGTGTGTGTGTGTGTGTGTGTGTGTGTGTGTGTGTGTGTGTGTGTGTGTGTGTGTGTGTGTGTGTGTGTGTGTGTGTGTGTGTGTGTGTGTGTGTGTGTGTGTGTGTGTGTGTGTGTGTGTGTGTGTGTGTGTGTGTGTTTTGGAAAGAAAGATGTACAAGTAAATGAGGAATTCATTGGGGCTCTCTTTGATACCTCGGTGGTGATCAAGGTGGTAGCCCCAATGATCTATCTAGGTATGTTTTGCTCATCATATAGGCCTCAATGTAGACATTGCTGTGCCAAGGGTGTCATTGGAAGGAAAGGGTGGCTACAATTGGTGAACTATTGATGTTCATGTCTTCTAGTAGCTCAAAATAGTATGATGGTAGTAGTTAGCATGAAGGAACAATCTCACCATTGCATACTTATCTATTTCTGCATTGACATCGAAGAACAATGGGTGGAGACCCTCCTCTTTTATGGCCTTCTTCTAGTTGAGTAGTGGGAGAAGCAGTCTTAAATAATTGCATGTTGTAATGAAAGCGGGACCTAGACAAGAAGATATATCCTCCATGAATCATTTGAAAGAAGAAATCAAGTCCTTCTCTCAGAACTTGAGGCTTTCTTTTGGCCTTTCTCTACACTAACATTGTATATCAAAGGGAAATCGTGCTTGCCATGCCTTGTAGAGTCCTAGTCAACTTCATGCCACCTAGGATAAGGTATATAAGTGGGTTTTTCTCTTTTGGATGATAGTGAGTTGCAAAAAGGCACCCATGCTTCCATGTTTTCATCTAAGATATTCCTTCTCCAGGCAAGCTGAGACTCCTAACCTTTCATAGTCCTTGGCACCTCAAACACCTTGCTATGGCAATAATATGTTGATTCACACTACCACAACTTAGGGTCTTGAATTTTTTACTCCAACCATTTTTCCCCTAGACTTAATGACATTTGAATCACTTTCTGCACAACTATTCAAGGAAACACCTTTTTAAGCCCATGCGGGAAGTTAAACGAGACTTGCATATGTGATTCCTAAGCCTCCCATTTTTCCCAAGTACTAAGCTCTCTGTCCCAATTGATTGATAATAAGTACTCCCCTCTTTGCGGAAAGGGTTTGTATGGCATTGGTTGAGAAGTGGCATGAGCTTCCTTCTACCATTTTCTACCCATTCTCTTCTTCTTTGCATGGCTTTTGTAATACTTCCTAGAGGGGTGGGTGCCCTTTCTGTTTTGTATGGCTTTTGTAATACTTCCTAAAGGGGTGGGTGCCCTTTCCGTTTTGTGGCATTTTCTGGTTATGGGGACATTGGCTTCTCATGTTCTTCCTACTCCCAATCTACTTCAAGTGCAAGGGGTGATGATGGTGGTGCTTCCATGATTTGGGTGAGTTCTTCAGTGAGGGATGAATATCCTAGTCATCTTCAATTATTTTGTGGAGGCCCTATTTCCCAAAGCTTTTGTACTTGTTCTTCCTTTGTCATGTTGTACTCTTGCTAGGGAACTATCACCTCCTAATTGTGCTTGAGTGCCTACCAATAGTGAGTCACAATTTCGTCTTGAGATTGTCCATAGTATCATTCTCCAATGGCTTCCACACCTCAAGTAGTGTGTTAATGAAGCCTTACTATATTGAACCTGCATCATTGTCTCTATTGCCTTAGCTCTTTCTATTGCCAAGCTTCTTTCACATACTGCTTGTGCTACATGGGTGGCCATATTTTGCAATGTGTCCACATTCTTTTCTTCCCACTGACTTGTATTTTCCTTTAGTATCTCTAGGCCTTGGTTTTTCCATTTAGCAAGGATTTTCAGCATGGTTTTTTGTTCTTCCTAGGTTTGAGCAAGGATGTTCCTTTGTTGCACTTCCTAGTCTAGCTACTTTTGGAGTTGGGCATAGTTATTTGTGGATTTTTCTATCTCATTTTCCAACTCCATTAGCTACCCAGGGGCCTTCTCTTTGGCTCGCTTTGCCTCCTCCATCTCCCTTATTCATTGTCCTTGGAGTTTCAGTTTGACCAATTGCTTGCATGTAAGATGGGGAGGATTTTCAGTGTACGATCATGAATGTGGATAGCAAATGTCATCATTGATGCTCAACTTCATCATATGGATAGCAAACATGGTTTTTTTATCCCATTTGTCCAATTCTTCTTCATTAACCTCATGTTTTTTTGTTATCTCCATTGAGAACAAGCTCCTACCAAACTTGGAAGAAGGGGAGTAACCCCATCTTCAATTTCCAAGTGGCATAGTTGGTGCCATTGAGTTTTTCAACCCCCCTTAAATGTAGATTGTGTAGATTAGGTGCCATTTCTAGCTTTAAGAGAACAATGTAGTGAATGGAGATTTTCACACTAACAAAGGCTCACACTAGGCAAGATTCTAACAGAACCTACTCTGATACCATGTGAAAAAGGGAATGAGGAATATGAGAAGAAATGGACCTTAATGAATTAGCAAAATAGTGATAATATACCATGAAAGAGTACTTTTTACACATTCAAAAATGTTTTTTCATAGAGGCAAAAGTGTTTTTTTGCATAACCAAACCCACAATGGATATAGAACACAAAGATTGATAATAGCACTAAACTCTTTATTCATATAGAAGGGCAGCTATGGCTATAAGGACAAGTGATGGGCTAATCCCCAAACCTAAAACAAGTAAGAGAGAAGGAAGGCACAATATAGAGAGTGTGGGCTACACTTAGCTCTACTCAATAGTATAATTTATGGTATTTATATTCTACATAGAATTGGACTATTCTAGGATTGTGCTGTGATTACGATGTTTGCTATTGGAACTATAGTTTGGCTACTTAGGACAACTTATAAAACTTTCTTCTATGAGTGAATATTGACTTGACCTTTGGTATAAACAAGTCTTCTTTGTACTCCAACATGAGATCGTGGCTATAGCTCTAGATATTCAGCTGCCCAAGTAGGTAAGTAGGTGTCGTCTTGAATTTTAGTAGTTAAGTGACTAGCCAGATTACTGGTTGTATAAAATAATGTAGACATCAGTATAAAATAATGTAGACATCAGATTTGGAAGATTTCTTTAGTCGCATTGTAGTAGTCATAAAGATGAGCATTTTATGTTTTTACATCTCCAAAAGTTATTGGTTGGATTGAGAGATAACATCCCTACAAAATTGCTTCCTATACCAAAATTTTCTCCTTGATTGAAGAAGACTTTTCCACTATTTGTACCTATGTGTTGGTACTACCAAAAAGTGATTTTCTAGATCAATTCTATGACCTTAGCCACATGCTTTTATATTATATTACAATTTTAATATCATATTTGACCTTTTCTTTCCCAAAAGCAATACTCACACTTTAGTGATGAAGTGACGGTGTGATCTTATAAACTTTAACAAAGAGAAGAGTAACCTTTCATAAACATTTTGCTTCAAGAATTGCAAAAACTAGAAGTCTATAGGACTCCCCCATATATATTGCCTAGTCTCACAAGAGAAGAGCTGATTTTTATGAATATCTTGTTTTGAGACTTGCAAAACCTTGAAGTATACATGACTTATATGCTCCCATACATATTTTCTAGTCTTAGACTCGAGGAAGAAATAACCATCCACCAAATAAAGGGTAGCAACATATCTAGATCTTCTCAATACCACAATGCATAGGCAAGTAGATAATCCAAGAGCATCCTTGGGGAGTCCTTTAACTCTATTCTATAGCTCCAACTCTCCACACCTCCATGAGAACCACCTTGTCTTCGAGCACCATGAGTAAGAACAAGTCCAAAGCTTCCGTGACCCTTGCAATAGGGATTCAATTCTTCACAACCACCTATTTATGAGTCACAAGAAACCACCATCTACTTTGTAACTAGGATGGATTTTGACTCTAGAATCTCCACAAAGTTGTGAGGAACACACTCTAGGAAGCCCTACATTACTACACCCCTTCAACTTGGTGAATACTAGAATACAACCACTTCATGCTTCTTTGCACTCCTCAAGTCTCCATGGTGTAGGGTATCAACTCTGTTTCATGTGTTCCCTCTTAATGCATAAGCCCCATCATTTAATAGGCACACTTAGCAATAGATAATGCCTTTATTTCATTAACACCAAGAAAGCATAATGATCGGTGTCTATAATGGCTATCCACTCAATATGGCACATCTCATACCTACATTTCAATCAATGCAAAAGCATGTAGGTTGCACCCCATTCTTTTCAACTTAAAAAAAGCATGTGAATCATCATCACTAATTATGTCAACGTCTTGCTATCATTATGGTAGCATTGTACTACGTCAGAATGTACTATTCGATGAGATGGCAGTCTCCTTTTGCATCTATTGTTAGAAATGATGGATAGAAAGCATAATGCTTGTATGAGAGGCACACCTTACACTTTAGACTATTGATTCTCTAGGCCCATCTTCACATGCAAGTTTGTTTTTCCTCACAAATAAGAGCTCAACATCACATCATTCACATGATCCACCTAGGTAAATACCTAGACAAGCAATAGGTATACTCAACTTTGTAAGTCCAACCCACATCATATATCAGAGAGTAATAACACACTTATTCTCAAGGTTCAAGTCAAAATCCAAGCCATTGTGCATCTTAGTACCGCATAGCCTTAGCTCTTACTATAGTCATAACCCTGTCACAACCCTAAGGAGAAACCACACTATTCATGGAAAAAACCCTAAAGCATTGTCCTAGCAAGCCAAATCTACAATTGCAAAAGCATCCAATTTCCTTCCATGGCTAGAGTCTCTCGCCATGGCTAAGTATAAGATTCTACTCCACATCCATAGGCTTGATTGAGACTCCTAGAATAGTCCTCATAGCATTCACTATAGACTTGCAATAACACTATTGAACAAGTGGACTATGAATAAGCTCTTCATGTTTTTCAATGTCCATATAGAAATGAGTGCATATGGCAACATTGCAGTGCTATCAAACAACCTTAATCTCTACCATTACCTCTATGGAGAGGGTCTACTATTTGACAAGTAATAACTACTTTATTCAATGGGTAGTATTTGGTAAAGCATTTAAAAAAATCAGCAAAGCTATATAGGAGTATCAAGCAGGAAAATTGTATTCATACGTGGACCAAAGTTCACAAGAATTGCTTCTACCTCTCTTTCTTCATCTATAATTGCATGTACTTAATCTAAGTACATGCATCTCTTTTGCATAAGTCAATTCATTTTTCTCGTATCCCAGAATTGAAAGCACCTTATCTTAACAAAGTTATTAATGTATGCATTAAAACCCACGTGAAACCTTTGAGTCAAGAGAAAGACCAATCAAAACAAATATCTTGCTCAATCAAGCATATGAGGTAGGGGAACTATGATAAGCACTTGATCACATGAAATGTTGCAATTAGAGTTGTTGCTTATAGGACACAATTTTGTAGATGTTGCTTAGCATTGAAATTCTATTTGCAAACTCGCAAAATTAATTACAAGAATCATTGCTTAAGTGACACTAAAAAAGCATTGTTGATGGGATGGCATGTCACATATACACATCTTTTAACATTTGTTGCATCAAGGACGCTTGTCAATTTTATGAACCCCATAGCAAACACCCCCAGTTTCTTATAGTGAGTGTATATTGATATGCATGTTAATATGTGCATTGATATATAAATACTAGTAAATATGCAAATGCACATTCCAATGCCTATTTTGATGTTAATATTAGTGTTGCAAAGCTTTTCCCCAAGCCATTGAAAACTATTGTTACAATGTTCTTCATTTGTTGTAGTGTCTTAGTTCCACTATCAAGTCGCAAGCCTCTCAATAGATTAGATGGTCTGTATAAGTTTCAACTAACAAGGTATTCTTAGTTCTTCAAAATCAAGTGGATGACATAAGGACAAATCTTCCAGACATAATATCTCAAGCTATGCAAAAATTAAGGCAAAAGTGTGTTTCTTCAAGTGACAAGTATTAGACCTCTTATCAAGCAAGTTAGGCTTGAGTTGGGCTGTGAACTTGGAAGTTTAGGTTGGGCCCCTATAAATCCAAATTTTGGCCTTCTTTTGTAAGCATGAGGTATTTATGTAATAACTTGAAGATACAAAATGTCTCCTATAATGAGATTCTTTCTCTTCAACCTCAAGTACTAAGCTTTAACTATAGTAATGTCTTTAAGATGCTGCAAGCAAGCAATGCTATGTAAGAGTGCCCTCTAGTGGCCTCTTTAATATGCAAGCAAGCAATGCTCTGTAAGAATGCCTCTTCTACTTCACAAAGCATTTGTATGCAAACCCATACAAGGACATCATCATGCATTGCAAAGCATGATTCATGCAATTGATCATGGTGCCAATCCTTGTTGGACGGGAGCTTTGCAATGAAGTGTCCCAACAACTAGCCATAAAAGAAACAATGGCAAGTAAACATAAATCTCAAAAAATGCATGCCCAAGAAATTTAATATGCAACCATTTGGGATGGCCCCTTGAAGTATTGCAAAGCATGCAAGTGTTTCTACTTGCGCCACACAATTTGGGGAGAACCAAAACCTTACTAGTTGCATCCATAATATCAACCAAAAGTGGCAAGTAGACCACTAAGAAGCCTTCAATTTCCACCCAAACAGGACATCATTGCTTAAATATAAAGCTTTTGGAAGTTGGCCATGGGACCATGGTACCACATAAAGTAGTTGTTAGTTAACCAACAAAGGTTTGCTTAGAAGCAACATATGATGTTCAACTATCTTTAGCCTTACTTAGGTTAGAATCTTCAAGGCCTTGCAAATATTTCAGCCACATATTGTTGCTGCATGAGTGTGTAACCATTACTTAATCCATCATGGAAATGGATTATGAGCAATGAAAAACAAGATAACACTCATCTCATGAAGAAGACAAAGGATTTCAAACACCTTCTTGATACCCAATTGTGTATCCAAGGCATCCTCCTCATCAAAGTCTTGCATAGCGTTATAATTGTGTTCCACATATTTCCCAACAAAGATACTTGTAAATTGTAGCAAATGTTGCTTCTACAGTTCCTCTAATACATCTAATTGACTTGTAGCTTATGGATATGATAACATTTGAGCCATCTTTGACAACAATGTGGCAAATACATGTATTAGAGTGTTTTCTATATGTTGTTTTTCATCTCGAGCTCAAGGGTTGCTTTAATGGCATCATCCTAATCCATCTAGAATTTGCCTCCCAAAACAATAAATTGAAACCCTATTCTCTCTCTTTTCATGTAGACTATTGCAATAATAGTCATAAACCCTATTGTATGCTTTTGGAAATGATAGAGTGGAAAGGGAGCACTGCTATTGCAAACACCTAGGAGTTGATGTAGCTAGTTGAAAAGAGCCCAAAAGAGTAGATGGGTTGGAAATTGCCTCAATAGATTGTGCTCACACCAATAGAAGCTCTAAGATGTTGTACTCATGTAAGAGAAGGCACATTAGGCTATGAATACTAGAACAAACCACCACCACAAATAACAAAAAAAAAACACACACACACACACACACACTCTCTCTCTCTCTCTCTCTCTCTCTCTCTCTCTCTCTCTCTCTCTCTCTCTCTCTCTCTCTCTCTCTCTCTCTCTCTCTCTCTCTCTCTCTCTCTCGTATACTTAGGGGTGAAGGTGGGCTTTTTTAACAAGGAGTTGCAACTTTTTTTGTGGTTGAACTTAGAAATATTGTTATATTATCCTCAAGAAGGATAATTTTGGGGCCACTCTCTAGTAGCCACTTTGTAAGGCATTGCACACATAAGACCCTAGATAACCTTATTAGGGTTTGATCTTTCTTTATAAATAACAATCCTTTTGCCTAAAGTTTTATGGTATTACCTTTGTGGTGTGTATATGACATGCTCTCCTATTACACAAACAATATGGCTACTACACTACTCAAATTATTGGGCTATGAGAATGTTTATGGCAAATTCAATTGCATGTACTCCACAATTTTGAGTATTAGGCCTATTGCTTATCTCCTCCTTTGATCTACAACCTATGGTAGTATCTCTTTGCACTACAAGGGAATGGGGCAATAGCGACGCCGATTAGCGACGGCGGATATCGGTGTCGCTATAGGCATCGCTATTGGCGTCGCTATTAGCGTCGCAAATCGTCGCTATTTGTGTCGCATTTGCGACGCTAATAACGACGCATATAGCAACGCCGCAGGGAAAAAAAGCGCGGCCGAAACCAGAGCACCATTTTCATTTTGTTTTCTTCGCCTTTTGAGAGTGAGAGCGAGGGAGAGAGCCAAGGCTTTGTGAGAGAAGAGGAGGAAGAGACTTGTTGCCGCCGCCGTCGTTGTTCGCGAAGGAGAGGAGGAGCCCTCGTTGCAAAGAGAAGCCGCCCACGCTCGCCATATTTCATTGGTGAGTCTCCCTCTCTCTTTCTTTTACTTGTTGAAGGTTTAAATCGTTCTCTTTTGTTTGTTTAGGAGAGGAAATGAAAGAGAAGGAGAGGGAGAGGGAGAGAGAGGGAGAGAAAGAGAAAGAGAGGGAGAGTGCATTCTCTCTCTCTCTCCCTTTTGCTTGTTTAATGTTTAAATTACTTTCTTCTTTGCTTGTTTAGGAGAGGAAACGAGAGAGTAAGAGAGAAAGAGAGGGAGAGGGAGAGGGAGAGGGAAAGAAAGAGAAAGAGAAATAGAGGGAGGGGGAGGAAATAGGAGAGGGAGAGAAAGAGAAAGAGAGGGAGAAGGAGGGAGAGTGCATTCTCTCTCTCCCTCCCTCTCCCTTTTGCTTGTTTAATGTTTGAATCACTTTATTTTTTGCTTGTTTAGGAGAGGAAATGAGAGAGAAAGAGAGTGAGAGGGAGAGGAAGGGGAAGGAAATGAGAGAGGGATAGAAAGAGAAAGAGAGGGAGAGTGCATTGTATCTCTCCCTCTCCCTTTTGCTTGGAGGATGTTTAAATCACTTTATTTTTTGCTTGTTTAGGAAATGAGAGAGAAAGAGAGATAGAGAGGGAGAGGGAGAAAAAGAGAAAGAGAGGGAGAGGGAGAGGGAGGGGGAGGGGGAGGGGAAGGAAATGAGAGAGGGAGAGAAAGAGGGAGGGGGAGGGAGAGGGAGCGAGGGAGAGGGAGAGGGAGAAAGAGGGAGGGAGAGGGAGAGGGAGAGGGAGGGAGGAAATGAGAGAGGGAGAGAAAGAGAACGAGAGGGAGAGGGAGAGGGTGAGAGAAAGAGAGGAAGAGAGGGAGAGGGAGAGAAAGAGAGTGAGAGGGAAGGGAAGGAAATTTAAGATAATATACGTATTGATAATGGTATGCAATGTGCTTTGCATACGGCCACGTACTTCATCAAAATGAACCCAAAATTACTGTTATAGAAGAAGAAACCCTTAAATTGAGTATAGGATAATTTCTCTCAGGTCTTATGACTATGAGTAGAATTGATTGAAATAAATTTTATTACTATAGTTATAAAATTTCATAGATGGCGCGCATTAATTTTAAAATGGATTACTTATACTCAAAGCCGAGATATAACAAAAAATTATCTACCGGGACAAACAAATCGTTGAGCATGATACAAGGCCGAGATATAACATTGGAAAATCTCTCGACTACTATATACAATGCAAGGTTTATGGTCAACTTGCAACTTGACGTACATCTCCATAAAGCTATCCATTTAAGCCTTGTTTGCTGTAATGTAGATAAGATGGCAAACGAAGAAGGTCCTATTGTTCAAGACCGCGACTCGTATCTTAATCAGCGTGTCCCATGTCCTTGCTCTCAATGCAAGTTGGCAATTAGACGAAAACGCCGATTTTCTATAGAACACGTACGACGATTTGGCGAGTTTCAATCTGAGATCATTGATCAGGCGATTGCAGACTTTCAGCAAACGGTAATTTGAAGTTAGCATTTTTCATGCATTGTACTCTCAAGCTAATTGAAAACCATACACAATAAGATTGGGTCTTGTTGGCAAATTTTGTATCCAGGGGGGTGATGTCTCGACCCAAGGGGGAGTGCACCCTTTGCGGCCAATTAGAAGAGTTCGTGGACGTGCGATGGATGGATTGTAGGAGCCAATCGACCACTCGCAAGGCCCATCTATACCGTCAATGCCAGAGGAGACAGACAACCTTCCCGACTTGCCTACAATCTTGGAGCCTGAGATGGAGGCAATGATCGATGCATTGATTCCCATGGATGTTGAGACATCTGACCCGCTTAGAGAGGAAGCATCCATACCATTATATGATGGGTGCCGAGTATCTCGGTTGAAGACATTGCTTGCACTCTTAAGTGTGCAAGCAAAATACGGTTGGAGCGATACGAGTGTGACTGAGTTATTCAGGTACCTTGCACACAGACTTCATTGTTTTTTTTTTTAACATTATTATTGCAAACATGGATGGATTTTTCAAGGTGTTTTATGATTTTTTCAGGTTATTGAAATATCATATATTGCCACCTGCAAACACCATGCCTGAGTCTCGTGATGATGCGCGACATGTTTTACGGAAGCTTGGCATGGACTACAATAACATCCATGCATGTATCAACGACTGCATATTGTTTCGAGATGAATACGAGACTATGGAGACATGCCCAAAGTGTGGTGCTCACAGGTATCGACAGGACTTGCAAGGGCAGACCATCCCTCAAAAAGTCCTCAGACACTTTTCGCTCATCCCCCGCATAAACCACATGTTTCGCACGTCTGCCATGGCAAGCTTGACAACGTGGCATGTGCAGAATAGGTCCACGGATGGAGTGCAACGAATATCAGCAGATTCGCGCGCATGGAGCCACATTGACTCTACCTTCCCAGGCTTTGCGCGAGAGCCAAGGAATCTTCGGCTCGGTCTCGCCATGGATGGTGTGAACCCATTCGGTCTGCGCTCAACTTCTTACAGTGTGTGGCCTATAGTGCTTGTTAACTACAACATTCCTCCATGGCTTTCTACGAAGAAAGGACATCTCAACCTTAGCTTGCTCATCCCGGGCCGCTACAAAGTAAAAAATATGGACGTGTATCTTCGTCCATTAGTCGATGAGCTTAAGATTTTGTGGGAGGAGGGGGTCACGGTGCAAGATATGAGCAGGCGCGATGGTCGGCGGTCAGCCAACATTCGAGCCATTCTCATGTGGACGATGCATGACTTTCCGGGATTGGGAGAGTGCTCAAGTGAGCAGACCTTTGTTCTCGCCGGTAATATCTATATTTTATTTCATTCAATCAAGTATTCACTAGGTCGTGGATCGCCTTGCAGGTCTCATTACCTCAGGTTATCATGCATGTCCATTGTGTCGAAGGTCACGAACCATGAAGAAGATGGTATATCAAGGACACGCCGCTTTCTTGCCGGAGGATCATGAACTCAGGGAAGGTTTTCTTGGACGACCTCCAGCACGTATGAACGCTGCAAGCTGGTACGAGCTGAAAATGGTAAACCCGGATTCACATCCAAATGGAATGCAACGGTTCTCAGTTTTCTACGAGTTGCCATATTGGACCCACTTACAGGTCAACCACTTGTTGGATCCCATGCATATTTTCAAAAATGTGGGCAGCTTGCTATGGGACCACATCACAGGAAAGAGAGACACTATAGGGTCACGAATGGATTTAAAGGAGGTAGGTAAGATGGAGGCGCTTTGGCCGCAGTCGAGTGCTGAAGGGGGAGTGCAGCTTCCTCGCGCTCCCTGGGTTTTGTCTACCAAAGAAGAGCGCATTGTGAAGCAAGTAATCAAGTCTATCCGCACTCCGACGGGTATGATGCGTTCTCTCAGGTCCGCATTTTCTAAAGATGACCAGATTTCTGGGCTAAAATCCCATGATTGGCATAAGATATGTCAGGTTTGTGAACAGAATGGATTTTAATTAGCGTGGACATTTTGAAATTTGAAAAGTGACCATTATTCTTAATGCTTTCTCATTTGTGGCAGTTTGTCCTACCGATCGCGATCGCGGGATGCCTAACTCCAGAAATTCGCGGGGCCATTTACAAGCTGTCGACTTTAGTGCAATGGATCTCACAGAAAGAGATTAAGACGTCCTCTATTGAATCCGCAAGGCGGGGAGCAGTTGAGACGGTCTGTCTCTTTGAGAAATACCTGCCCACTAGCATGCTCACGATACAAGTTCACCTTCTTGTGCATCTTGTGGATGAAGTGGAGATTGCTGGACCTGTCCATACGCGATGGATGTTCTTCCTGGAGCGCTTCATGAAAACCCTGAAAGGCTTTGTGCGACAACGAGCTCGTCCGGAAGGTAGCATGACGGAAGGTTGGTTGGTGTCAGAGGCGTTAGTGCATATCTCACAATGGCTACCAACTGTGGAACCAGACAATGAAATGCTATGGACGCTGAAGGACGATGACAGGCTGACTGGAGATGTGGTGGTTGGAAATGGGGTAGAAAAAAGAATGGATGCCTCAATGGAAGAGAAGGTGAATCGCTTTTGTATGTTGCACCATGCCTCCATGGAGACGTGGCTCGCCAAGTACCAGATTGCAAGGCAAGATCGAGAGGAAGCGCAAGCTGAATTCCGACGCAGTACGCGTCACCGACCGATTCGATATCCCGAAGGCATGGAGGAGATGCCGCGGTTTATGTCAACACGATGGTTGCATGGAGCCTTGACCGCAGCATCCAACAAAGGGACAGAGGTCTCTATGGAGGAGTGGGAGTTCTCGAGGGGATGTAGTCCAAAGGTAATGAGGGGTTTAGAATGTGTCGTATCTAAATTTGCTTGCTACATCTAATTTGAGTGTTTCAATGTGCAGTACAAAATATATAGTGCAGCGTGGTCGCGCGGACGGCATTTTCGGGTGGAGCGTATTGACAAAATGCGCTCCACAATGGACTATGGTGTCATGGCAAGGTTTGAGCAAGAGAGCCGGCGACGAGCAACGGATCCGAACACGGTTGTGGATGAGATGGAGTATTTTGGGAATTTGCAAAGTATTATTACGGTGGATTACCATAGCTTCTCCATGATAATATTCGACATGCAGTGGTTCAAAGTGGTACTTGGAGGAGCTGGCGCAACAGTTCGACGAGGTCCATCTGGATTTCTCGAAATAGATTTCGAAAAAAAATGGATGGATTTGCGCGACATCTTTGTGTTGCCGGCCCATTGTGAACAGGTGCAACTAGGCATTTGCTTGCTAATTGTAATACGACATGGTTTATGTCACAATGGTTTGAAGACGGTTTGTAAGTGTTTGTGAACAGGTAATCTTCTATCCAAATCCCCGACAACCTCGATGGTGGTATGTTATACCTTCAACTCCTCGAGGTGCGAGAGTATATGATCAAAGCGATGTTCCAGACATAGATGAAGAAAATATGCAAATAGAGGGATCGAAATTACAAGGGGTGGAGGCCACCGCAAGCTTGGAGCCCGCATCGGCTAATAATGATGGAAATACAGAAGTCGTAGAATTTTTTGAGAACGAGACAGACTCGTTATTTTGTGGTGACATGTCTATTGACCTTCCAGTGTATGCAGAGTTGTGTCAGGAGATTAACATGGGACCATAAAATACTTCATTCTCGGAGAATTGTATTACTCAATTCGTTGTTTAGATCTTCCATAAAGGTAGATAAGATATGCATTTTAAGAGGGATTTTTCAAAAATGATTTTATTAATGTGCTTTGTATAGTTTAAATTGATTATTCTAACATTATTTTTTATCTGTGTAGGTATCGACATTTTCAGGATGAGTCGAGGGATGAGCGATGAGGAGTTTCAGGAGATGATGGCACGTACGTCTCCAGATCAGCTCGCGAGATTCAGAGAGATAGCAGATTAGGAGCTGTCTCGTTCTTCGTCAGGGCGCTTTGCTAGATCAGCTTCAGCGCGATCAGATGCTTCAGCTTCGAGCAGACGATCTCGACGCTCGCGACTTGGGCCAGAGGGAGGGACTGCGACTGCAGGAGGATCAGGGGGGTACTGATGTGGAGACACGGACGCGGTGTCTCCGTCTCGTCGTTCAGCTAGAGCTCGGTCACCTCCAGGATTTGTCACACCTGTGGGGACGTCCACTCCAGTTACTCCAGCTTTTGCGCAGCCGTCGGCAGATGTCACGCCTTTTGGTGGCACCCCCTCTAGTGGCACTCCTTTTGGTGGCACCCCTTTGAGTGGCACTCCGGGAGAGGGTACCCCCGTCGGTACACCGGATGTTCAGGGGTCTCCTGGATATGCCCAGGAGCGTGGACGGAGATAGGAGAGGGCCCATACAAGGCACACTCCTAGGGATTATGGATACCTAGTGGATGGCAGGTCAGGAGCCATCATCATGAATGATGAGGGGAGGAGGGTGATGGCTCGCATGAGGGAGTTGTGCCAACAAGTTTTTCGGCACAACGTCCTGGATCATTAGAGGAAGAACATACCGGAGGGGAGCAAGGAGTACATAGTAGCATCCTTGCACGAGGAGTTCCCGGTGCCAGCCGCAGTGGATAGATTCTCTACGGGCTGGATGATGGATTGCATGCATGCATACATGTCACATAGACGATCCGACGCACGCAAGGCAATCAAGAGTGGGGCTCCAAAGCCCGAGTGGTTAGATGCAGACGACTGGCACCGACTGAGGGAGGAGGCTACAAATTCGCCAGGACGTTGGAGTCAGCAGCGGGAGGCGGCGAGGGCACGAATTGAGGCTGGATCGGTACATCATCTTGGGAGTGGCGGCCACAGGACATATTTGGAGGACTTTGTAAGATTCTCTTTTGTTTTGCTTATTTGTTTTTTTGAGATATTCTTTGTACTGACAATCATGTTTCTAACAGTTAGCATTTTGTTTTCTTTGCAGCACTCCATTACAAATCGCGATCCGCAAGGCCTTGAGACTCGATATGCGGAGAGGCACGGTCTCAGATCATTGATCGACCGATTGTATAGACGCGGCGGCCCAGTAAGTCACTCATCTTTCTTGTCCGTAGTTACCATGAGATATTTGAATGCATTATTGTATGGTGGATTGATATGTTGTTTCTTTTTCTGCAGAATCCGTTTGATGCTCCTTTACAGCGGGAAGAGCTTTCGAGGGACGACGATTTGTAGCTCGCCCTTGGATCCTTAGAGCTCACATACCTTTAGTTTTTAGTCGCCCAATCTATATAGACATTTTCTATGTATTAGTGATATTGTTTTATGATTGTACCAATCGCATTTTATGCGATATCATGTATTTATTTCATCCATCAGTTTTATGATTTCAGTATACATTCTTTTTGTTTGCAAACGCTTTGTATGCAGCAGTGCAGAAACTATTTTGTATGGCTCTCATACAGCACACAGTGCTATATGTGGCAGGGCAGCTTGCTGCCCTGCCACCAAAAAAAAAATTCTCTGTTACCGTCGCTATTTGCGTCGCAAATTTACTGCACGCGTCGCTATTGTCGTCGCTATCAGCGTCGCAAATTCTCTGTAACCGTCGCTATATGCGTCGCTATTTACGTCGCAAATGCGACGCATATAGCGACGGTTATAGCGACGATTCTATGGCGTCGTCAATAACAACGCTTTTTGCGACGACGGGGGCAAATTTTGTTGTTTGTATTTTCGTCGCTTTAAACGTCGCTATAAGGTCTATATCTTATAGTGTTGTCTCAAAGGTTTCATTACCAATTTCATTTTCATTTTTTATTTTTTTGCCACATAAGCTAGATGGAAGGACCACAATATAATGGTGGGCATATCTTCTTTGGTACTACCCCCATAGTGGGTTGAATAGATCGATTAAGTAGCCTATTATTGTTTCTTTCTATGCTAAGTGCTCATGTAATGTGCTAAAATCTATAATACATCTTAGTAATAATTATATTTTTCTCATAAATCTTATGAATATCTCATTATACAACTTGATGTACCTACTGAATTTGATGAGTAGATTGTTTTTTACATTCACTTTAATGATGCCATAAGTTCAATGTAGGGATTTATGCTGTATATTCTAGTTATATCATTGTTTTGGCTATGCAATTGATAATGTAGGCCTGTCCAAATTGGGGATGTTACTATTCTGCCATGTAACTACTTTTAAAGAAACATATAGCCTTTAAATGCCCATGGACAACAAGTTGTGCTAGGATTGCTCTATTATATTTCGCTACAACTCATAGATTTGAAGATAGTTTAACATCCTTTTTTTAAATTATCGGGACTCTTGGTTGAGGCCATGGATTGCAAGCTAAAAGACTAATTATCCTCATGACTGCCTTATCATTATGCTTTAATATGTATAATATATAGTACTGTATACAAATTTTTCTTGGTATAGGCCAGGCCTATTTGCATGTTATTCTATCAATGTGGAAAACTTACTAGAATTGTCCTTCTCCCTGAGAATATGAGCCTCTTTCTGACATCGAATATTGTTTTTAATCTCATACGAACATGTGATCTCCTAATCCCATAACCTGTCAAACTACTCTCTATGGTTTTTGAATTGTCTTTTTGCTTCCATAGAATTTTTTATGGAATTATGCATTGTATGTTTACTTAGAATACCTGGCAATAGTTTTTTTCACCCTTGGTATTCTACCATTCGCACAATGTTCACAATATTTCTTCCCTACTCAAATAACTACCAATATTCATTATAGTGTTAAATACATGCATTTCTTTCATCTCACATTTTATAAAAAAACAAAGGGTGTGGTCCTGGAATTGGTTTCTACCTATATACAACAACACACTACTCCAAGCTCGTGGTTACATTGTGCATCCCCTCTCTAACTTACCTTGCAAGGTAGCCCTTGCCTTCTTGCTAACTTCATACCACAACCACTCCTAACCATTTCCATGTGCTTATTGTTGTTACTTCACTTATGTAGTGCTCATCTAGCTTACGTTTCTAAACTAATTATACTCTCTACATACTATAGGAAGCATGGGGACTATGGAAATGTACCTAAACTAAATAAACATCTACTTTGCAAGGGTGACACGTATAACTAGGGACATTGTTGACATTGTGACATAGATTAGGTCATTTAGTTCTTACTAATGATCTACCTATTTGGTTCGCACGTACTAGACAATCCATCTCTCTTTCAAGTATGTGTATATCTTGCTTTGATTTGTATTCTTTTAATATAGTATGGCACATTTCCTATGTTGTTATTTTATCTTCTAATTTATATATATGCTCCCAAAAGTTCTCTAAGATACCATGTGACTTACTGTTTTGTTAAGCTACATTGCTTTGTAGAAAAACAAAGGTTGTGGTCTTGGAATAGGTTTCTACCTATATACAACAACCCATTGCTCCAAGATCGCAGTTACATTGTACATCCCCTCCTTAACTTGTCTTGCAAAGGTAGCCCTTGTCTTCTTGCTAACTTCATACCACAACCACTCCTAACCATTTCCATGTGCTTATTGTTGTTACTTCACTTGTGTAGTGCTCATCTAGCTTACCTCTCTAAACTAACTATACTCTTTACATACAATAGGAAGCTTGGGGACTATGGAAATGCACCTAAACTAAATAAACATCTACTTGCAAAGTCGACATGAATGACAACTAGGGATTGTTGTTGACATTGTGACATAGATTAAGTCATTTAGTTCTTACTAATGATCTACTTATTTGGTTCACATCCACTAGGGAGTCCATCTTTCTTTCACGTATGTATTTATCTTGCTTTGATTTGCATTCTTTTAATATAGCACAACACATTTCCTATGTTGTTATTTTCTATTCTAATTTATATATACTCCCAAAAGTTCTCTAAGATACCATGTGACTTGCTGTTTTGTCAAGCTATATTACTTCGTAGTAACACAACACACGCACGCACGCGCATGCACACACTCTCATTCATTCATTCATAGCCTAAAAAGTGATCTATTATAGCATCCTTAATAAAGTGAAATTGACTCCATAAAACACCGTACACACACACGTTCAAAGCAGAAACCGATGTCTATTTAGACTCTTGCTAATATCACCCACAGACCACAGTTATAACTCGGAAACATTTAAATTTTAGCGTGTTGTTATGATAAGGTAGTATAGATAGATTCAGAAACAGAGACACCCGCACAGTACACATTCATTCACTAGTTCTGAAGAGATCAACGCTTCTTAGACTCTAATTATTATGATGTGGATGATTATGATCAGGATTCAGAGGAGGAGGGGGACTCGGGAGTAGTAAGACGCCGGAGTTCAGAGGTGGGTTTAATGGTGCGGGGGGTCCTGATCATGATGGGCGGGGGCGGGGGCGGGGTAGTTGCAGGAGTAGGTGGCGTTGGCGGGCTCGAGGGGGAGCAAGGTGGGGTGGTAGTACTCGAAGTGTATCTCGTCGTCGGGGTTGAAGGGGGCGCCGTCCGCCAGTAGGCACAGGCCGTTGCCCAGCAGCAGGAGGGCGCCCGGGTCCACCAGCGACTGCCGGGTCCACCCGCGCTCCATCGGGCACCTCAGCAGGATGTCCCGCGCCACGCAGTGCCGGCAGTGGTTCACCACCAGCGCCCCCCGCGGCCTCATATTATCCATATCTGCACCCCCCCCGGCGCCGCCCATCATCATCAGTGACTGCAAGCTGCTGCTCGACGTCCCTGCCTGCTGCTCCGGCGCCGGGTCTTGCATTATCACCAGATTGTCCTTCAGATTGCAGCCTTCGGCCTGATCATTATTATCTGCATCCTTTCCTGATGCCTTCGTGATTATCACCTGCTGATCATGATCGGTGATCATCCCTTCCTTAATCTTCGACTTAGTCTTCTTGTTGGTGGTATCGTTGTCGTCATCGTACAGCTTGTATCTGTTCATCATGCCTCGGCCCGTTATATTTGCCGGCGCACGCCTCCACATTGTCTGCAACAGCAGAGCATCTGCATCATTCACAATGTTGAGGATTCAGGTATGGGCTCATGGTGTAGAATGTTCACAATTCACAGAGGGCTCATGGTGTCTGCAGGGTAAAATCACACTAATACACTAGCTCATAAAAAGTTTGACATTTTCCCATGTGGGAAAAGGGGCAGCGGGCTCTTTTCCCTTTTTCCTCCCTCTAGTGTTCAACATCATGGGTTTCTACAATGGAGACACTACATACCTAGCTAGATGCCTGGTGGGGGCTAGCAGCACCCTACCCCCAACCACGACTACTTAGGTATGCAGTCCCTCCCTCCCAAAAGCTCATGATGTTGTCATAATTCACAATGTGGGAATTATTGCGTGAATTTCTCTAAAGTTAGAGGCTTTTGCAATGCCAAATGAGAAACTTCGAGGTCAGTAAATCCTATTGTAAATGTACAAGAACCCGATATCCATTTATGTAGATAGCACTGGACAACATTACGACATAAACACCGAATTAGTACAGGAAAATATTAAGCACACAGTCGAGAAAACTAATCATCATTGGTCCGGGCAGCTGCATAAATATTTATTAAACCTAAAATCAACTGATATCGCAGCAAAGCCTTATGTAAACAGTCAAAACAGTACAGATCAACGTTACGCAAAAAGTCACGGTATCTGCATCACAATCATAATTCGACATTCAGTGAAGGGTCATGGCGTTATGAACTGATACACTAGAGTAAAATGAGAGTCTTTCGCAACGCAACATCATATTGTTAAAACATAACCAAGTTCCAACCCGATATGCAGTTATGTAGATGGCACAGCACGACAGAACGTAAGCAGTCGAGCAAATTACTAATCACTGAATGATTATTGATCAGGGCTGCCTTATATGATAACCCTAAAACTAGCTCGATATCCATTTACATAGACAGTACATCATGACGACATTACCTAAAACAGCCAAATAGTACAGCACAAGGTTACGCAAACAGTCGAGCAAACAAATCACTGATCAGTGATCAGGAAGTCTGGTAACTGCGTAATATACTAGCCCTAAAACCAACTCGATATCCGTTTGTGGACAGAGTAAAACAGTCCAAATAGTACAGGTCGCCATTACGTAAACAGTACAGGTCACCATTACATAAACAGTCGAGCAAACTAAGTACTGATCAAGGCTGCGTAGTAAGTAATTACCCTAAGCATCAAGCAGAGCTTACAGGATTCAATTCAATCAACACTATGACCCGTCAAATTATTCATGTAACCAAGGAATATCGCAACAGCTGATCATTTACGTCGACAGAATGATCACATAGGGGCAGTCCCCACGATGCAAGCAAGCATTATAACGCAGCAATATACCGGCCGAACCAATACTTGAAGAACAAGCGTGACTGGCTGAAAAATTACGTCAGACACTCAAGCTAACGGATCAATGCTAGCTGCAGTAGTACAATCACCTCATTAACGCAAAGAAATTATACTGACTAGTATGATGTTAAGTAAGATTGTCAGCGATAATAGTCGAACAATTAGGAGTTACCGGAAAAATCAATTCATCAACGCAAGCCTTAGTACCTGCCCATAGGTAGAGAAGGCCCGCACACGCCAACGTTACTAAACATATCAATGTCACGGTTGATTTTCTTGACGCCATGGTTAACCAGCCACTGCTGGGTGGAGGCGAGAGGACTTTTATGATCCTTGGTTCGTAGTTTCTCGCATTGCGCAAACCCTCGTAACGTGAACGAGGCAGCCGCCCAATTCTTTGTCATGGCCTCATGATGGGCTTATGTAGTGACCGACAGGGAAACCATGCCGACATTGCCTCAGTGCTCACAGCCTAGACGAGACTTCCATTTTTTAGACGCGAATAGATAAGTTTAATTAATAGAATATTGACCAAATACAAATTATGCCAGATTGTTTAAAATGCTGGCAAGTACTTGTTCATCTATTTCCCCAAGCTTACATGCCAATCCCCATAACCACACCACTATAAGAACTCGCCAAGAAACTGTAACAATTTCACCTTTGAAAATTGCTTGAATTCTTGTATCCCATATCTCCTGCAGCAAGACGTTCTTTATAGACTAGAATGCAATCTCCTTGTTTCGTTTAGTAAATTTAGTTAATCCAAATATATATGCCTCTATCTTTTCAGCTTCACTCATTCTGGCCACACTGTCCTACATCCAAAGGGACTCCAACATCCCTTTCCAGGCAATATGGGCTCCACATCCATCCCAAAATAAGTGTATGAACGTTTAAGACTCGCCACATACACACCTTCCTTCCTAAACTTCTTTCCTATGTAGCTTCAATCCTATTGCCAATGCATCCTGAAGAACTCTCCAAATAAAGCTGGTTCTTTCTTTTAAAAGAAGTGGGAGAGTCCAATTTTTAGTAAGACTTGCTATAATCTTGTGTTTAGTTAATTGGGCTCCCCAAGTTTTCTGCATTCTATTGATCACTACATCACCCAAGGTTACCTATGCTTTGCATGCCTTTGTGGTTAATGCCTTTTGTAAAGGCTTACCATTAACTAAGAGCATGCTGAGTAGTATAGTACTTCTCATCTCCCCCTCTACTATCTTTGCATTATTGCATACTTGAGCCACTACTTTCCATTCTATCTAGTTTGCCCTTGTGAGACCCTATTCTGATCTTGCCTCTTCAAAATTGTGCATTACTTCATTGTTATTTTGCTAGTGAGCTACCATGTGAAGACCTTTCTTTGCAAGATACATGCATTTTCTTCCAAGCATCTCTGCTATTGGTGGCTTGCAGGGTCAAATCCTATATATGTTCTCCTCCTTGTAGAAGACAGTGTCCTTGCCATTCCATTTGGCATCCTTAACAATTTTCCATGAGTTTCCAAGAGTTGCATCATTATGCATTGCTCATCATATTATATCCACCAACACTTGTGCCCATGGGGTGTTGGAAGCTCATGCTCAACTGCCAAGACCCGCGGACCACTTATTCGTTCAAGCGTTTCAAGCAAGCACTAATGGCTACCTCTCACATAGCCGACACGCTATCCCTCTCTACAAGTGTAGTGAGCTTATCTTGATGCCCAATTGAGTTGCTTCATCTCTCAAGCATTTCGGTAGCTCCATGATTCGTGATGCAAGCTCAAGCATCCCTAAACCTCTTCCTCCAAGCTCCATCCTTCATAGCCACGCGTGAGGCGAGAGAAGAGAAGAGAAGAAGAAGATAAAATATGGAGGAGGGTTTCACCTCCAAGATCCCTCACCCTCACACACTCACTCCCTCCCTCACTCACACTCCCTCCCTCAAGCACTCACAAGCAAGCAAGCAAAAGAAGAGAAGAAAAAGAGTCCACTTTGCCATACACCAAAAAATGAGAGTTTCCATTAACTTTTTGGCTTATATACATGCCCTCTTTCCCTTGGGTGGTCATCCCCTTTTTACATGGCAGACTGTGACCTAGGCCCTTTTTCCCTTTGCCCTAACTTCCTAGCTTAGTCCTACTGCCCATCCATGGTTACAAATTGCACAAGAGGGAGCCTCACGCTCTTTTACCCGTCCATGGTTACAAATTGCATACGAGGGAGCCTGGCGCTTTTTTACAACAGTTTTAGGGGCACCTTGTATTTAAAATGCGCTTTTGTCTTCAACTCGACTTTTGAGGCCACCCTTGTGCTTTTAGTCATTCTTCTTTCTACCTGTTTCATTGTGTCTGATTTCCTCCTATGCCACCTCTTCTAGGTCCTGACTTGCGCTTTTTCCACTTTTTTTCACTTTCTTCTTGTACTAAGATTAACATTACCCCCCTCCTAGTTTAGTGCCAATTCCATGGCACTGATGTGTAGTAGTTGGAAGGTGGGATGGATATAGCCAGATGGATTTTTTAAGTTTGTATACTAGCCCTTGTGGGGGATGGTGTTGGGTGGACTGGCCCTTGAAATTAAAGATGTAGTTGGGGCAGGTCCTTCCGTGATGCTGACCTTGAGTGGATTTGTTCCTTAAAATTGAAGACGTAGTTGGGGAATGTCCTTCTTGGAGGGAGGCAGATGGGTGAATCCTTATTTGAAATTGAAGATATAATTAGATGGATCAATCTCTTGGTCCTCTGTGGTGACCTTCTCGTGTATTGTTTCAAATGAGCTTCTTCATTCACTTTCTGATTGGGGCTGCCTCGGTCTATTTCACTTACATGGTGATAGCGTCACATAAGATGGCCCCTCTTTTAGGCAGGTGCTAGTTCTAAGACAATGCGGTTTTGAGCTAATGACGATTCGATGAGGAAGGGCAGACGTGTGAGTCAATGATGATGAGGGTGCAAAGGAATTGGAATTGGGAAAAAATGGATCACTCGGTTAGGGTGGTGGGGGCCAGGGGCGTATTGCATGGATGATGGGGCCGCCAAAGTTGGTAGTTGAGGCCTTTGTTTGTACCTAGAAAGAAAAGAAGGTGCACTACCTGGGGGTGTCTTTGCCTTACTATGTAGTGCATGGAGCACATGCTTGTGGAACCGGGAGTTGGGTCATGTGGTGTTGTCCCACACTCAAGGACCCAATTTGTGCATAAGGAAGGTGTGTTGCAAGGAGCTTAGAGTGACAAGCCTAACCATAGGCAAGAGTTACCTTTGTTAATATTCAAGCTCATATTTCTACCTTAGTTGAATAAGACTAAGTCCAACTGACTTAACCTTGGTTAGATCTAGATCATTTTGATCTCTTGTGTGGATTGTACACAGTTGACTGTAGTCTGTGTTGATGGAATGGAATGACATGGAGTATGTGTGCTACCCTTCCTGCCTGTGTCTTTTGTCCATCTTTCTCTCTAAACTTTAATATGGTATCAGAGCACTAGGTAGTAGGGATGCATAGCCAAGTTAGTGGTCATGGCTATGACCTCCAGAGGAGAGCACCTTCAAGAAAGTGTTTATTCTGATATGCCAAAACCAGTGCCCTTCCGCCAGTGATTCTCCAGAGAACACATGAAGATTATAGAATGTCAGTGATGGAGTTACATCCAGGCAGTAGAGATGGATATCAGACTCAAACAAAATAGTAAAAATTGGAGCTCCCTCCATTGATGTGTGAAGTGCCACTATAGCAAGTTTCCAATGTTGTTAAAGATGGCATGGGATTAGAATTCGTTGTCTTCATGATGCTGAGAAGTTGAAAGATCATTCATTTCATGGTGCAAGAGTAGCACAATACCCTGAAGTGGAGCACGATAAATCTCTGTGGCTGACTGAAATCAGTAAAAGCGTCATCGTATACTACTGATGAGCAGAGACAATAGTAGTGTCCTGGATGACCTGTCCTGCCAGCCGCTGTGTTGTCAATGCCTTATTTATCCATTGTATTTCATACCTTATCATACCACTTCCAAGCTCATAAACACAGATTGGTATCCAATGCATAAGCAACAACATCTAAATGCAATTTTTGGCCGTGTGTTGAAGACCAGAAGATCTTTGTTAAAGAAGTTGCAAAGGTTGATCGGAAGGCCTCTGACAATAGTCCTGCTTAGGGTCACATTACATTCCCAAAACAGGAGGTAATATTATCTTTTACTTGCATTCGCTGCTATTGGAAGATTGAGTCATGGAATGTCGATGGTTGATTGGGATGTATTGCGTACAATAGATCCGTTCATAGCAGGATTTGTGAATCAATGTAATTCTGAAGTCACCAAAACGTAAACTATGCTCTCTTGATGAGAAGAACGGAAAGTATAAGGGCAGATTATTTTTTACACTATGTGACAACTGGACACCAGAGACCTATACCATCGAAAAGGTTCCTATAGCCACTGGCCTATGATTGGAATATCAGTTTCCCTACACTGAAGCAGCTAGCTGAGAAAAGCTAAGTTGAGCTGCATACTGGTACCCTTAAAGGAGCAGTCGCTTAGCTATCTATTGACAATAGTTTTGTGGATTAAATGCCAAGAGAACTTGAGAAAGCATAGCAATCATTTCTATGAACTGCAAAGCTGGACTGGACTGACTCTTGGGTTTGGTGAGGTGCATCTACAAAGATAGACATGGAGCCTTGCTTGCACTAAATTGAGTACTGTAGCATGTATATTGTCATGTCACTATGATCGTGACAAAAGAATGTTTGTAATGAACATGCGCTCTCTCAAGGCATTTGCCTCATCGTGATCCACAACATTTTAAAATCTTGCAAATATGGACTGAACAAACATACAGTAGTCTCTTTGCCAAGAATTGTAGTCTTCATATCACATTAGAATGCAAAGTTGTTGATGCATTGTAATTGCATTAAATGGGAACAAAAGACATGTACTGTCTGAAAATGCAATAGTGGTTATTGCTGCAGTTTTAAAGTAAAAACCGGTTGCACTACAGGTCACTACAATATATTGTCTGCTGGCATTTTGAGAAATTGATTGGTTTTGTAAAGGTGGAATGTTGTGAGCATTAAATGCTTAGTTTTTGAACTAATTTACTATAATTTTTGCAATGGGTTTGACTATTAACAGTTTGTGGCACGCATATGTGGCATTGTTGCCTAAAGAGCTAGGCAAGCATTGGTGCTTTGCCACATGTTTGGAAGTGTATGATATTGGTGTCACTACAACAAAAAGGCTCCATAGACGCGCTTATAGACGCAATATTTGAATTGTGTTTAAAAATGTCGGGCTCGTTTATTACTGCGTCTACTAGCGTGTCTAAAATTTCGCGTCTACAAGTGCACTTATAGTGAAAACTACACACGCATATAGACGCAAAAATAGACACAAATATAGATGCGCCTATTGACGCGCTCTATAAGTATATAATCATATTTATAAAAAAGTAGATATATCCAAATTATACGTCTATAGAGGCATGTAACTAGGCATCTAAAAAGGCATGTACTCTGCAATTTTTTGACGATTATAGATGTGTATTTTTCCTACAATTTAGACGCGCGGATAGACGCACAAAACAGAGTATGATAAAAAAACCAGAGTGCATGTGGCAAGCCACATGCTCTCTGGTTTTTTTTCCCCCCATCAAATTGTATGCTTAGGAAAAACAGAGAAAGATTATTATACTGAAACCAAAAGAATGTGGAGAGCCAAAGTCCATATATTGATAATAACACATGATGAGAGTACTATGTTGAAACGTTTGTACATATTTCGAAGATTTTTGTACTGAAAACAAAACAATGTAGAACACGAAATTTCATATATAAAGATGAAATGTTTTTACATGACGAGTTCTAGTGCTTGTGACCTCAAGCATGGTCATGGTCGCAAGCACTAGCTGAAAGTAATATATATCAAAAATGAAAAATACAAGGCCAAGGGGAGGCATGCATGCACGGGGCTCCTCTACATCTCCTCAGAAAAGACATCATCGTCGCTACCACCACCGCTGCCGGTGCCGCTGTCGATACCGCCACCGCCACCGCTATTGCTAGTCTTCCCTTCGCTATCCTCGATTGCATCAGGGTTCGCCTACACAAAGGATTAAGATATATAAATACCATTACAAACAATAAATTAGAGTTACCTGTACTTTTCATGTAAAAAATAAAACATACCTCTTCTAGCTGTGGAATCCTCATGGCATGATTGTATTGCTCCTCCGTGATCAGTCCCTCCTCGTAGAAATGTTGCCAAGTGGATGCCCGATTAAAACCTCGATGGTAGCCTACCTCTCTAGGAGTAGGCATCCTACCAACGATATAATACTACAAAACAATTTTAACATATAATGTATTAGAACACACTACATAATGAATTGAAACAAATTGCAAATTTTAATTTAAAAAAATAAATCAAATAATACTTACAAACTCAGTCTCCCATGACTCCCTGCCACCCGATCCATAATGCGACGATCCCATGGTTGCCATCTGGATACGTCGCACCTCTGCATGCTGGCGACTTGTCCTTTTCTCTGTTGCTCTCTTCTTGGCCTCTTTCCACTCCCTCCGGTGGCAATTGGGTGGTTGGCCATATCCAGGGCACCCCTGCTCTTATCTCTACAGTGACTCCTTGGCGCGCGTCATAAGGTGAGACCTCTTGTTATGAAGTGCGTCTCTCAGCTTTGACCATCCCTTAGCACCTCTTGCCACAAACCAGGACTAGGGTACCTTCTATGTACTGCCCTTAGCACCTCTTGCCACAAACCACTTTTTTTGTGCTTGAAGGGAATCATACAATCTTTGTATGTGGCATGCACGACACTCCTCAAGTAGGCTATCACTTCCCTCCCCTAAGGGTTATGCAAGATACCACCAACATCTGTGACAGAGTAGTACATTTGTGGAGGCTCAGCTCTCTCATTTCCCAGTGAGGGTGATCAAGAGCCACCTCCTAGGCAACCCCCACAAAGCCCTCGACCTCCTCATCCTCCCGCACGACTCTCCCTCCTCCCTCGACGGGCACTATCCTCTACCTTACTCAATGCATGTGCTTCTACATATGCACGTGCTTCGGCCAATCCATGTACTTCAGCTAATCCATGTCCATCAGTTGATCTGTGTGTATGCATAGTGCATGGAGTACCTATTAGAGGTGTATCAAGGTTTGGTGTTTGTGCGGCAGTGCTAGGCAAAGATGTGATAAGTGTCCCAAACGTGACACTAAAAACCTCCTCTACTGTGGTAGGGCGACCAAGATAATTGGTCATCTCCCCCATGAATTGCTCCTTGTTCGGAAAACCTCCAAAAAATTTACTAACGCCTCTAGAAAACTCCGTTAACGTATTGTTCATGCATTCCAAATCAGGATCAGTGCTGGAAGATCCAAGATTCCACATCTACACAAGCAAAAATCCATTACTACAAAATCAGGAAGCTTTGAAAGATGCAGTTCTGTTTCACGTCTAGCGTGTCTATATCCGCGTCTACTCTGCATTCTGGACGCATCAACAGACGCGAAAGCATAATAGTAAACAAACAAAAAAACTCAGACCTTAACTCTAAGTAGTTATGTCGACAGCGCGTCTATATACGCGTCTAGACTGTCAGCCAGATGCGCCTACAGACGCGTAAAGTCAGACCATATTTTCAAAAACTGTTATAAAAAATGGCGCGAAGCCTCCATAGATTGTCTGAAGCATGTAGAGAGAGAGAGAGAGAGAGAGAGAGAGAGAGAGAGAGAGAGAAACAGACAAAGAGAAAGCAAAGAAGATTGAGAGAGAGAAGAAGAACTTACCTTCTTTGCTTGTTCCGACGGGTGGCGGCTAGGTTGCAAGCTCATTGTCATCCTCCTCCCTTCCCTTGGTAGGTTGCTTGATTCTTCTTCTCTTCCTTGCTGTTTGGCTCTTGTTCTTTACTCTTTGGCTCTTCCTTCCTCCTCTTTTTACTCGTATTTTCTTCCCTCATTGTCTTCATGAAGTGATAGATAGATATGATTAGTGATGTCGAGCTCGAACTGCAGAAAACGCGCACAAAACATAGGAAAGCACTGGTTTGAAAAGAAAGCCACAACTTTTTTATTTTAAAAATTATATTCACGTGGCGCATCTATAAGTGCCTGTAATTGTGCGTCTATATACGCAGATAAAAGATATTACACGTGTTGATAAACACGATTACAATTAAACTTATTAAAATGCTAGCTTATGGTTATTTTTGGATCAACATGACTTTTCTAGTCTTTCAATATTAAAATGTTTGTCTCCATGTTGTAAGTATCAAAATATTTAGGGAATATGATATATATGCCAAATGAAATCATATATGTCCTTATGATTCATGTGCAATTATGTCGTCATCTTCTACTAGTATGGGACATGCTAAGTCAACAAACAGTACATCCTCCAGTGAGGACGAGACATTGCGTCTTCACAATCGAGATGCTTGGCTACGACGGAAAACCAAATGTCTGTGTGATCATTGTCGAGGATGTTTTTTTCGAGCATGTCGAATCACAATGTCATACATCAGCATGTACGGAGAGTGGGACCAAGAAAAAGACCCAATAATTTTTACTACTTTATTTGCATAAATATTATTGGTCTATGTTGCATCTTCACCATTAAACAAAACCTCCTTTTTTTTTTATTAAGCAAGATACGGTACCACATCCTCAAATGGTCCCTCCAGGGCGTTGAGAGGCTGCGAAACGTTGACGCGAGGAGGCAGAGTCCTCAAGAAGAGTAGAGACTAATGACGACGATAGCAGCCCTCTTCAAATGCCCCATCAAGTTTTGGAGGAAGAGATTTTGGACAACGTGGTGCACGATTTATTTCCCCATGACGTTCGGGGGGAGGGCGCCACTAGAGAGACAGATGACCCACTACACATAGCGTCAAAAACTCCATTGTACGAAGATTGCACATACTCCGTTCTACGTGCATCTCTCGAGATACTGAACTTACAAACCATTTATGGATGGAGTAATGCTAGCTTGAATGCATTATTAAAGTATGTATCATTTGATATTAATTCATAAATGCTTTTAGACAATATTCGCGGTTTGTTAACTCTCTTTGCACGATATATGCAGGTTATTATCACAAATGCTTCCAAATGGAAATAAATAACCAACTAGAAGGGAGCAAGCAAGGCGTTTCTTGACATCTCTTGGAGGTCTCGATTACGTTAAAATCCATGCATGTGTCAATGATTGCATCTTGTTTCGTGGGGATCATGCATCTGTACGACAGTGTCCTATTTGTGGTGAACCAAGATACAACCAGGAGATGAAATCAATGGATGTGCCTCGTAAGGTTTTGCGATATTTTTCTATTATTCCACGTATTCAACTTATGTTTAAGTGTGAATCTATTCCGAGACTCATGTCATGGCATGTTAGTCACCATTCAAGTGATGGAAAGTGAAAAATTCCTTCAGGCACACTAGCTTGGCAACACGTAGACAATTTGTGGCCTACTTTCAAAGAAGAGCCCAGAAATTTGAGATTTGGTCTAGGATTAGATGGAATAAATCCATTTGGCATCAAAAGCACCTCATATAGTGTATGGCCAGTGGTATTTGTGAACTATAATATCCCTCCGTCCATGGTAATAAAATAAAGGACATGTAATGTTGTTCCTTTTGATTCCTGGAAAACACAAAGTAAAAAACATGGACGTTTACTTAGAGCCTTTGATCGAGGAGCTAGAAATGCTATGGAGAGGTATTGAGGTACAAGATGTGAGTGCATCATTGTACTCTAGAGATTTCACTTTAAAGGGCATGTTGTTGTGGACCATGCATGACTTTCCAGGCTATGGAGAGTGTTCAAGTAGTTGTGTACTCTATTTTATTCATTCTTACCCTTAATCAAATATATGTCATCATTAACCCACTTGTTTCTACAGGTTTAACTGCATCATGATATCATGCATGTCCAATTTGCGGTCCCTCTCTGGTTTCTTCTAGACCGACACGCTTGAAGAAGGTTATCTATGACAATCATCATCATTTTCTTCCTATTGACCACCCCAAATATGCACCCCCCACTAATGAAAAAACTCCACAATCTCTGACCATTCAAGATTGGAAGGACACTTGGACACACGCCAATGATCATCCTCCACTCAGCATGAGTCGGTAACTAGTTTACTTCTTTTATTTGTCTTTAAAGTACACTCCATTATGAGAACGAGAAGTAATATATTGTTTGTGCCTTAGATTCTCTATATTTTTTCATCTCCCATATTGGACTGAACTCTGTTGGACCCCATGCATATATTCAAGAATGTTGCCTCTACATTATGGGATCACTTAATCGGGGCTCGTGATTTTGTCAATGTAAGGGAGGATTTACGCAGCATTGGACGTATAAGACAAGCTTGGCCACGCATCAGACCCAAAGGAAAGATCAAGTTACCGCATGCACCTTGGATGTTGTCAAAGACCGAATAAAAGATGGTGAAGCAGCAAATATGTAGCTTTCGAACTCCCACAAGATATATGAGATGCCTCAAGGGAGCCTTCATAAAGAAAAAGAAAAGAGGTGTGGAGCAACTATCCGATTTTAAGTCTCACGATTGGCACAAAATGATTCAGGTAAGGATTTTCATAGCCATAAATATATTAATTAGTGGAGTAACTATGTAGACTAATTAACAATGTATGAATATTTACATACAGTTCATTCTTCCTACTAGCATATCCCATTGTGTTTTGAAAGATGTACGTGATATCATTTACAAGATGGGTGAGCTCGCGAGCTATGTATACATTATACTTATTTTTTAGTTTACATATTACGTACATCATGTAGTAAACACGCTTGAATTTATGGACAAAACTAATCATCATTCTCAATTGCATGTTGGTAGATTTAGTTTGAAGGAAATCAATCCAAATACGTTGCAAGAGGCTCAAGTATTGTCCATTGAGGTGGTTTGTTTGGTGGAGGAAACTTTTCCTCGCTCCATTTTGACTACTCAAGTACACTTACTCATACATCTAATTGATGAGATCGCAATTTGTGAGGTAGTTCATGCAAGGTGGATATTTTTTCTAGAGCACTTTATAAAAACCCTAAAAGATTTTGTAAGGCAAAATGCACGGCCCGAGGGAAGCATGGCTGAGGGTTGGTTAGTGCAATCATCCCTTGTACAAATCTCTGAATATCTTACTAAAGTGGACCCCTCTTTACCACAATTATGAAAAGATTATGAAGATTTGAGGATGACCTCTATAATACCTCAAGGAAAAGGAAGAAGCAAAGTGCTAATGAAAGAGGAACTTTGTAAGTTATAAAATGTATTTTTTGTGCTTAACAGTGAAGTAATGAGCAAATGGGTGACACTATATAAAGAAGCAAAGGCAATAAGAGTAAGCGAAAGGCAAGCATTTCGTGCTAGACATGGACGTAATGTCCCATATCTAGAACATTTAAGTGTTCTTCCATGTCATATTGATATAGATTGGCTACATGAAGAAATGGAGAATATGGAAAAAGAGGAGGCGATGGATGTATCGCAAGAGGAGTGGGAATACACACGAGCTTGCTTATCAAAGGTGAGACATAGTTATAATTAAATTATATTTAGTTATATATGATATAATAATTTTACATGTTTCATCTTTAACTAAATCATTAATATGATCTCAACAATGTACTACTAGTGCACATTGTTCAATGCTATTTGGTGTGAAGGCAAACATTTTCGAACTCAACGTATAGATGATAAGAGAAATACCCAGGATTGTGGCATCCTTGCAAACTTCCAGGATACCAATGGCACCATGGAAGGTTATTGTGGCTTGATCCAAGATATTTTGAAGCTTGACTTTAGGTGATTTTTTATATATGTACTAGATGTGAAGTGGTTTAAAGAAGTAACGATGGGTGAGCATTGCACAATTAGACGTCATCCAAGTGGTTTTGTAGTGATTGACTCTACAAAATTTCACCAAGGCAAGAATGACACATCCGTACTACCTCAACAATGCGAGCAAGTATATTAGAAGCTATTTATTTTCATATATATTACTTCTTGATACATTCTCAAAATACGATAAATATCTAAGTTGCTTACTTTTTTTTAAATATATATATTACTTCTTGATACATTCTCAAAATACAATAAATATCTAAGTTGCTTACTTTTTGTTTTGTAAATATAGGTTGTGTATCACCCAATGGTAAACAATAACCGATGGTGGCACGTCATCCCCATATCTAATCGTTCAAAACCAATATATGGCAATGCTACCAACATAGACATAGTTGATGACAATCCAACAATCAATGATGATGTACATGATGATGCCATTATCGATGATATACATGATGATGTGCAAGATGATCCCCGCGAGGATGTTCAAGGAAGCGCAGAAGAGGATAACAATATGGTTGCAGATGATGATGAAGAAATTGAGCATAGCAATACATCTGAAAGTGGGATAGACTTATTTGTTTCATTGCCTATTGGTAACATAGACCTAGAGGTAGATAGTCTAGCAAGGGCCAATCTCATTGAAGATGAGATTGATCATTCATTGTAGCATATAATTAGCTTTGAATGATTGGATGTATATTTGTAATACTCAGAAACAACTAAAATATCAATTAAGAGCCGTTTACTTTTGTGATACATATAACGTTTGTTGTGTTATAGTATTAGAATTGAATGCGCACATCCAAAGAACAATGCACCAAGATGCACAAAGAAGTACAATTGCATAAGCTATATTAGACCACAAAGAAGTAAAGTTGGTAATGTATTCTAAAAAATACTAGCTGTTAAGATGTTTAATCATATTTAGGGACTTTATGATAAATGAAAAATCTGTGCATTTATTTTCGCATCTATACGTTTAAAAACGCGGGTATATAGACGCGTTTTTCACATCTATATACTAGCGCCAATAGACGTGCTGATAAATGCACCCGCTATTTCGCATGTACAGTGCACGTCTATAGGGCCTTTCTCTTGTAGTGTGTGAACTAAAATTATTGGTTTTGCAAAGCAGAAGACCTTGAAAATGGCAAACACAGGAGAGAAGGATACTATCACTCAGATAGTTGGTGAGAAGCTGGGGTGAGAAGCTGGACTACAACAATTTTGTTCTATGGAAATTCATGATGTCTAATTTCTTAATTGGAAGAGGCTATTGGGACCTAGTTACAGGTCTTGAAGATGAGCCCAAGCTACTGGAGGATGGATCTCCAACACGAGGATCAATTAAAGGCACACATGACATGGTTGAAAAAGGCTAGCAAGGTCTTGCATTGGTTGTCATTATGTGTGTCAGACACAAAAGCTATGCAAATTGCAAACTGTACTTTCCCAAAAGCTGCTTGGGACTTATTGATGAAGAATTATGGGCATGTCACTCATGCGAGAAAGACACAACTGAAGTAAAAATTCAGCCACATATCCAGGAATGGAAGGTCTATTGAAGACTATGTCAGTGAGATAATATCCATTGCAGAACAACCAGGCTCAATTGGAGCTGAAGTTGAGGATGACGATTTTATGGCTACTACCCTCCATGGACTTGGACAGGAGTATAAGCAATTTGATACTTCCATTTCAACGTGTCAGGAGCAGCTTGACTTTGATGAACTTGCGGCACTTCTATTGCATGAAGAAGTGAAACTTGAACTCAATACAAGTTCTAGTGGGTCTAAAAACAACATGGACAATGTCTTCTACTCCAATCAAAGGGGTAGAGATGGAAGAGGAAGATCAAACTTTAGAGGAAGAGGTGCTGGAAATGCATATGCAATGCATGGACAGTGTCGTACTACTACGCATTCGAGGTGTGGAATCCACCAAAAAGTTGTGTGTGTGACATTTGTTACTTTGTACATACTTAGTTGTTGTGTTTGCATTTTTGTTCTACGTGCCAGTATAGTGGAGAGGGGTTTGGAAGTGAATATATTTGTGGGAAGCATAGTGGTGGAGATGTTTGGGAAGTTTGATGCAGGTTCAGAAGCACTAGAAGATCGATTACCATCTACCTTGGTTCTTGCAATGGAGGTGAAGAGGAAGAAGAAAGACTGAGCTTGTACATTCAAACTTTGCAAGGGGTTGTTGTTCATAGTCTTAAGGGCACAAAGATATCGTGTATTGTGTGGCCTATTTAAGGGATGGTAAAAGATTTGCATCAGGAGGAGCGGACAAGACAGTGATTACCTAGATTTATAAAGCCTCGGGCATAGATTTGGTCAGATTTGCTAGTAGATCAGTGAACTGCATTTGCAATCAATTTGTTAATAATGCAAATATATGCTGAAAGTATAAATCAAGTGAAGGCCATTTTACAGCATATATGGAACATGGCCTTGGTGATGAGGCATTGAAATGTTCTCAATAAATGCAACTTGAAGGTTGCAACCCTGATCCCATCACATTCGTTTCCATCTTGAAGGATCTAGTATCACAGGAGCTCCAGAAACAGGTTATCAAATACATAGAGAAGTAATTACTAGGGGATTTGGAACAAATGTGTACATAGGTAGCACATTGGTAAACATGTACATCAATTGTGGATCACTGGCAGAGGCATGCCAAATTTTTTATGCACTGCCTGTTCGAGATGCAGTTGTGTGGTCTGCATTAATTGCAGGATACATTGAGTCTGGACGTGGTGAAGAAGCAGTTAACTGTTTCCAACAAATGCAGCTAGAAGGCAGATCTCCTGATTCTATCACACTTGTTTGTAGTTTGAGAGCTTGTGGCATGATTGGAGCTTTAAAAACAGGATGGGAAATACACACAAAAATAACAAAATGTGGTCTAGAAACAGAGACTAATGTGGGAAACACATTGTTAGATATGTATGGCAAATGTGGTTCAATTGAAGAAGGACAGGATGTGTTTGAGAAACTACCAGTTCAAACTGTGATTTCATGAAATGCACTTATCACAAGATTTACTGGAGGTGGGTGGCGAATTGTGGGAAGAGGCATGAAAAAAAAAGTTGCTTTTCTAATGACTATTGTGGGAGGAGCCTAACAGAGGATCGAATGGTTTCTGGGGGCCCACTTTTTTTTTAGAATGGAGGATTGGGGGAGAAAAAGCAAAAGGAGTAGAGGATTGGGGAGGGGAATCAAATTTACATAGCCAAGGAATCAGGAGGGAAAAGCATATAGCAATCGCGCTTCTCACAGAATTCGGCGCAGGTGGAAGAACTGGACATATTGTCTACCAAAAAGCTCAAAGGAGATGAAGAGAGATCGTCGATGAAGGCTGTTATGACAGAGGACGAGGATGCTGCTATGACAGAGTAAAAGAACGAGTCAAAGTGGAAGAATCGAGCCTTTTGCTGATGAAAACAAAAAGACAACTTCAGCAAGGGTCGATGAAGCAAACGAAGTAGCCTGAAAGGACGGTTACTGAAAGTGACGACAGGCGAAAGACAAGAGGTCAATATAGAGCTTTAAGTCTGCAGCGGCGGCTGGTGCGGTGTCACTTGCTGCACTTTCGACGGCCCTGTGGTGCTCCCTGGTGATACCTTCCTCAATGCAGTGAGGACGCTGCACTGAAGACAATGCGGTGAGGTCGTTGCGTTGAAGACGAATGAGATACTGCTGAAAATCTGAAAATTACTGGCCACTATAAAAGCAATGACTTTGATGGCATTGCATTATACCCAATCGACTTCATCGACATCAGCACAGGATAACTTGTGGCAGAGATGATTGACAAAAACGTTGTAACCATTAGTCTTGTAAACAAGCTTCATCCCGATTAAATTGCTTGCATATGTGCTTATCCATATTGTTACAGATTCATCACAATTACCACGACTTTTCTTAGAGCCTGATCCAGAACAGCACCTTATCATAGGTTTTGATTGTGCAGATGTTGATCTTGCCCGACATGGTTCTCTTTGTATTATGCAACTTGCCTTTGAAGATGGAGTTTATCCTGTTGATGCTTTGAAAGGTGGAAATACATTGATGCAGGCTTACAAGCCTGCATTAGAATCTCCTCATATTACCAATGTTGTGCATGATTGTAAGCAGGATAGTGAGGTTTTGTGCTTCTAATATGGGATCAAGCTGAATAATGTTTTCAATACTCAGATTGCCTATTCTTTAATTGAGGAAGTAGATGGCATTAGTGCAACAGGAACACCCTGGTTATTTACAGATTCAGAGACTAGAGATGGTGTAGAAATAGAGGCAACAAATCCATTCATGCAGCTGCTACCATATGAATGAGCTATGTATATTTGTGAAAAATTGCACCAGATCTGGTTGCCTGTTACAGATTTTTTTTATCTATGCAAGAGAGCTGTTGTTTATATGACATGAATTTTTGTCAAGATGTTTATCGAAGAGGCTCCCATTCAGATGAAGCTGATTGTATGTCACATCTTATCTGAATTTCAGCTTTCAAATTGAATCTGATCTTGCTAGATTGACCTGACCTTCTATCCTGAAATTATTCAAAGTCCTCTGTGGTCGCGACTTTGCTTTCGAAATCCTTCGACAACAGCAAGTTACTAGAAGGCAAAATAGGTAGCCTCAAGCAAATAGAGGTGCCTCAAATGCTCGTGGAAGAGGGGGTTATTCACTAGAGGAAGAGGCACTTGGCAGCAGCCTCAAATGAGTCATGGACAGCAATCAAATGCAAATAAGGATTGCCATTATTGTGGCAAATACGGGCATGTAGCTAAGGATTGCTACAAGAAGCAAAATAATTAGAGAGCAAGAGGGAAGCAACATGGTAATTATGCTTCTTCTAGTGGTATGAACAAGGATGACAGGTTGTTTACAATGCAACATGTGATGAAAGGGTTGCCTATAGAAGGCAATGCAGATGATGTATGGTATATAGACTCAGGGACATCTAACCACATGACTCCTCATGGAGAGTGGTTTGACACATTGGTAGAAGGTGCTCATGGATATGTTTGCATAGGGGATGATAAACAGCATGATATTATACATACAGGTATTGTTCCCTTGATGCATGGTGACAGGAAAAAGAGTCTCTATGATGTGCTACATGTACCCTCCATAGCCAAAAACTTGCTTTCTATGGGACAAATGGCTAAACAGAATCTACAAGTTAGATTCAATAGAGATGGATGCTATATTGAAGAGTATGGTCAAGGATGCAAATTCATTGCTAAAGGCAAAAGAAATGGTAGAATGTTTACATTGGATACGAAAATTCCAACATTGAATGTTGTTATATACTCACATGACAATGCTGCAATAAGGGACATTGAGATATGGCATAAAAAGATCGGTCATGTAAATGTTCAAAAGCTGAAGAATATGCAGCATAAGCAAGTTGTACTTGGACTCCTAAGTTCAAGCATGTGGAATTGGGACATGTATGTCAATCTTGTCAATTTGGGAAGCAATCAAGGCTTCCATTTATGAGGCATGTAAGCACTACTACTAGACCATTACAGCTTGTACATTCTGATGTATGGGAACCCTCACAGAATGCATCTCTTGGGGGATCACATTACTATGTGTCATTCATAGATGACTATAGTAGGTACACATGGTTGTATGTGCTGAAGCACAAGAGTGATGTCATGGATGCTTTTCAGGATTTCAAGAGACATGTGGAGAAAGCATTGGCTTGCTACATCTCATGCTTGAGATTTGATAGTGGTAGAGAATATGTCTCTAAAGACTTCTATCACTTCTTGACAGCTCATGGGATCAAATGGCAATTGATATGCAGGTACACACCACAACAAAATGGTGTGGCAGAAAGGAAAAATAGGGTAATCATGGAATTAGCAAGAGCCATGTTAAATGAGAAAAGGTTGCCAAATACATATTGGGCAGAGGCTGTAATGATTGCAATGTATGTCCTATATCATACACCAATAGTAGGAATACATGAGGTGACTCCTCATGAGAGGCTTTATGGGATAAAGTCAAACAATAGCTATCTTAAGGTTTTTGGATGCTTGGCATATGTACATGTTCCAAATGATAAGAGAAAGAAGCTTGATCCAAAGGCAGAAAAAGCCATCTTTATTGGCTATGCACAAGATAGGAAAGTGTACAAATGCTACAATCCTTATACTCATGAGACATTGGTCTCAAGAGATGTGGTATTTGATGAGCTAAAATCATGGCATGAGAAGAAGATCACTTTGATCAAAGATGATGATTGTTGTCATGAGACTTATGTACATGCAAGTACAAATGAAAGTGTGGAAATTTCTAGGCCTTCTAAAGATGCTACTACATCAATTAGTCCTTGGACAGGTAGATTGAGGACTTTAGCATCCTTGTGCACTAACATGGGTATGTCAGTGAGGGGGAGAAATGTGGATAAAGGCAAAGGCAAACTTGATGATGTTACATGGCCACTCACTTGTGGTTATGATTCACCTAGCACTAACAACTTGGATAGTGAGTTTGGTATTCCATCAGTTGTGACTCCTTGTGTGAGACATAGATACGTACCACCTCATGAGAGAGAAGAGTCTCATACTGCACCACCTCAATTGAGGAGATCAGAAAGAGTCAGGAAGCCTGTGGATAGGCTTACATACAATGGTTATACAGTGAGGCACTATGCATATATGGCAAAAGTCACTTGCTTCAAGGAACCCACAAAGTTTTTTAAAGCTATTTTGGATTATCATTTGTGTAAGGCAATGAATGAGAAATATTCATCATTCGCTAAAAATGACACTTGGGATTTGGTCGATTTGCCTGAAGGAAAAATGGCTATTTGTTGCAAATGGGTATACAAAGTGAAGTGTAAATCAAATGGCACATTGGAAAGATACAAGGCAAGACTTGTTGCAAAAGGGTATGCACAACAATATGGTCTTGATTATGAAGAGACATTCAGTCATGTTGCTAAAATGGCAACCATGAGAACAATGATTGCTTTGGCAGCACCTAGAGGATGGAGTATGTATCAGATGGATGTGAAGAATGCTTTTCTCAATGGTGATTTGGTTGAGGAAGTATAAATAGATCAGCCCGATTACATCTAGATTTTCCTACACGTGTATAGATTGAAGAAAACATTATATGGGCTGAAGCAAGAACCTAGAGCTTGGAATGCTAAGATAAGTGTATGCTTACAGAAACTTGGTTTCACTATGGGCAAGGCTGATCATAGCCTATTCACAAAGAAGACAAGGGTTGGTTATGTGGTATTAGTCATCGATGTGGATGACTTGATCATTATAGGTGATTATGCCACACGAATTTGAGAGATCAAGGAAATGTTACATCCTGAATTTCAAATCAAAGATTTGGGTAAACTGAAGTATTTCCTTGGAATTGAGGTTGTCTCTACACCTCATGGTACTTGGTTGGCTGTAGAAGCAATATGCACAGGACATGTTATTGAAGTATGGTATATTGGATTTCAAATCATTAAGCACTCCATCGGAACAAAATGTTAAGCTACTTGCAGATGTTGGACATGAGATTGAGAATGTCACTATGTATAGACAAATGGTGGGTAGCCTGATTTACCTTACCATTACTAGACTGGATCTTAGCTATTCAATTGGACTGATTAGGCAATTCATGTAGAAGCCTATGAAGCCTCACTTGGATGTAGTGAGGAGGATCTTGAGATATGTGAAGGCTACATTAGATTATGGTCTATTATATGAGCATGGTAAGCCCTTGGAGCTTACAGGATATACAAATGCTGACTGGGCAGGAAGTACCTATGACAGGAGATCTACTAGTGGGTATGCATTTTCCCTTTATAGTAGTATGGTGAGATGGAGCAATAAGAAGTAACACGTAGTTGCTCTCTCTAGTACTGAGGCAGAGTATAGAGGTGTTGCATTAATTGCATGTGAGGCAACATGGCTCATGAAGCTTCTTGATGATTTGGGCATGTAGGAAGTCAGGCATGTCACACTCTATTGTGACAACATGAGCAGTGTGCTCCTAGCCACTAATCCTATCTATCATGCTAGGACTAAGCACATTGAGATACACTATCACTTTATCAGAGAAAAAGTGATTGCAGGTGACATTGATTTGGTCCATGTGAGGACAGAACACCAAGTTGCAGATATCTTTACCGAGTCATTGGATAAAGATAAGTTTGTGCATTTCAAAGAGTTACTTGCAATGAAGTACTCCACTTGAGCTTGTGGGGGAGTGTTAATATTCAAGCTCATAGTTATACCTTAGTTGAATAAGGTTAAGTCCCACTAACTTAAACATGGTTACATCTAGGTCATTTTGATATTTCATGTGGATTGTACACAGTTGACTTTAGTATGTGTTGATGGAATGGAATGACAGGGAGCATGTGTGCTACCCTTCATGCCTATGTCTTTTGTCCATCTTTTTCTCTAAACTTTAATAACCTTCCTAGGTATGTCCTACCCTTGATGTGCCCTAAGCACGTGTGGTGGGGAATCAAAAAGGCTAGGGGGTTAGACACGGAGTCGGCTGATTGAGGCCACCAAACGCACGTAACTTGAGAACCCCTAGGTGCAGTGACTGTGACTATGTGTAGCTCGTTGTGTCTACATGTGATGTCTCTTTCCATTTCCGTTCTATGTGATTGCCTTTTCGCTTTGTACCTCCTTGCCTTTTGTTTATTTTTTCCTTATCTCTCATGTCCTTCTTCTTCTTCTTCTTCTTCTTCTTCTTTGTGTCCAAGTTACATAGTCATGATAGAAGTTAGTATTCGTCATTGGAGTGAGGTGGAGAAGGGGGATTAATAGATTTGTTAAGGAATTGGCGGCTTTGGAGATACCCCTTGAGGTTTAGGCAAACTTGAAGAGTGGTGGTGGAGAGAAATGGATGATTACAGCAGGTGAAGTGGATATCATTCATATCCTCTAGAAGAGCTAAGCAAAATGAAGGTAGTAGAGCAGCTGCCATCATCAGTTGAGCCATCGCACAACTATCTATAGTGTTAGGATCAAAATGGAGGCTTGGAAGCCATGCTCTTGCGAAGTGCGGTCTTGCCTGAGGAGTATCCTAAGCAATCCAAGGTAATTACAAGTAGTAATAAAGGCAGGGTCAAAGCATGAAGAGAATTCATTGGTGAAGTGGATTAGGGTATCAAATTTTTTTATGTAAAGACAAGGACATCTTCATATGTAGTACAATGTGGATTATAAATTATTGAAAAATCATAGCGACCGTGGACACTAGAGTCAAAATCCACTCCCACCCTTCAAGGGTAGGACATAAAGGTTGGGTCATTCCGCTCGAAGGATTGAGTGTTGCAAAAGGCCATCCAAGTGTCCATGTTGGTGTCACAGACCCTTCTTCTCCATGTAGGTTGGCATTCATAGCCAAACACAAACCTTGGCACTTCAAAAACTTTATTCTGCCAAAATTCGACATCTTCAATGGCCCATAATGTGGGGTTCTACTCTCTCTCCTCTAGCCATTTCTATCCGAGGATGTTAATCACCTCCTCTACCACCTTGATGGGCAAAACCATACGCAAGGTGGTGGGGAATTGGAAGTTAAAGTCAAAGGGGCTCCTGGCCGTTTCTTGCCTCTCCTAGATTACAAGGTCAACGTGGAAGCTTGCTAGGGTATCATCCTCACATGGTGGTATAGGTGCATGGGGAGCCCTCACTCCCTTGGCATTCCATTTTCTTCTTGTTTCCTCCACCATTTGTTTTCTTCTTTCCCTCAGCACCGCCTTTCTTTCTACGGAGGTGTCTGTGTGTTGCTGCTCTTCAAGCTACGGGGAAGGAGGCGGTGGGATAAGCTCTTTCTCATGTAGTCCCATTTCAAACTTCATATCCACCTCCCTCTCTTGCCTTGTCTCCTACTACTCTCCTTCGATGAATCCAAGTGCGTCCACTTCCTGTGGGGTTAGGCCTGCCAATAGGAGATAGTGGTATTCCTCTTCTAGGCTTGGGCCAACTCGCTTAGGTTGTGGTGGCATTTGCAGGCCTGCTCTTAGGGCTCTACGAGCCATTCCCAGTTTCTTCTTCATGGCCTCTATGGACTCTCCTTCCTCTGCCTGGGTGACGTCCAGTAGGGTATCCAAGAAGGTGTGTTGGTGCATTTGGAAGCTCACTTGGACGACCTCTGCTCTGCTTTTTGCAAGTGTTTTGTCTTTCTCTACTTGATCCAGGTAGCACACCAGGGTTCTCACCCTCCCTTCATTGTGGGTTGCCCACTCTTTGGCTCTCTTCATCATCTCCTCGAAGCTCTCCCTCTGCCTGCGTGTTAGGGATGCTATGATCGACTCTTCTTCTTTCCCCTTGTCGGTGAGCTTCTCCTTCTCTTTTTCCAAGTGTTCAATATCTCTCTCCAGCCTCTCCTGCTCATCTATTTCTAGAAATACACTGACTACAAGGTCTTTGACCTTTTGGTGATGCTCCTCCTGTCCCTGTTTCCTTTCTGCTTCTCTTTCAGCCAGCTCTTCCATGCCTAATTGGATTCTTTGCAGCTAAGCCTCCAGGTCCTGGTGCTGTAGTATCAAGGTTTTATATTTGCGTTGTAGTGCCACCAACTCCTGGTTTTCATCTTCAAGTTGCTACCTCTAAATTTTCTCATTTTCCTCCTTGGCACTGAGGTTGGCCTTTAGCTCACTAATCTCTCTTTGGTACGTGGTGACCTACCGAGTTTTTTCCAATTGGAAGGCTGCCACTGACTCTTTCTCGGCTTTGCCACTTAGGGTCCTGCCTTGACTCGGTATCTACCACTGCTGTCGGCCTCTTTTGCCCTACAGTTGGGGCTTCCATGCTCTTCACCTGAGCTAGCTCTTTGTTAATAAAATATTGTACCTAGGCCATAAGATTAGTGGTGTCGACCATGGCTAGGGTGCTCTATGTGGGCGTTGTCGTTGTGGGGATAAGCACCATGAGGGGTGGGATGGAATCAATCGGGGATTCGCCCTTGCCCTCCTATGCCATGGTCGGCATGCCTTCAAGTGCCTGAACGCTTGATCCTGGGCCCTCCTCTCTCCTTCGGCACTCAAGGTGTCCATCTTGCCTTGTTCGCCTTGCTGCTCCATTGATCTTTGTTTGGCTAGCTCAATGTCTTCCTCTTCCTTTTTCCTTTTCGCAGGTCCGCTTCCTCTTTTTTCTTCCTCTCTTCCTCCTATTTTTTCTGTGTTGTCTTCTTCTTAGGCATCCTTGCCCTCCTCTTGCTGGATTGAGTGTCTTGCTCTCCCTCCTCCTCGCTAACCATCCTCTTGCTTGATTGTTCTTTGTCCTGTCGAGGAGGTGATCTATCAGGTGTTTCGTCTGCTCTCTCTTCTCCGTCTTGTGTTTCTTTTATCCCCTCTTGGATAAGGGCAGTCAAGACTCCTCTATATGCTATAAATGAGGCTTTGGCTAAGGGCTTCTTCCTGTCGGTTCCTTTCAATACTAGGGATTCTCCACTTGCTGCTCTACTTCCAAGGCCTAGTACTCTAGTCTATGGTCTTTCTAACGTAGCCGTTCCAATCTACCTCATCCAACAAATGAGCCGCCGCGCTCTCCAGTACGGGCACGCTAATCCTATGCATGAGCGAATTGTGTCTTTGGCTAGAGAAGAGGGATTGGATCACCTTGACTACAGCCTGCTAACCTCTATGTTGGGAATGTCCTGGATGCTTATGCCATCGTTTGTCAAGACGCTCTCCTTCCTCATCCCCAGCATGGACTAGACATCTCTTTTTTGCCTCTTCTCCACCTTTTGGTTCCAATCCCAATGCCTTTTCCCCCAAGACCCTACTGAGTGGGACCTACACTTGCTTGATTCCTTCTATGCTTGCCAAGGATATTGTCCCATAGTCCTTGTCGGAGCATATGTCCTCAAGAATTCCATGCACTTAGTGTGGTCTGAACTTTTCGATGTACTTGGCAAGGTTGCTCTGGTCTACGATCCTCCTGACGGTCTCCTCACTAGTCACTACCTCTTTGATGTTGTGAATGCTCTTGAATCTGAGTTGGCTATACGCCCAGTTCTCAAGGGAGAGGTCGTACTTTGCTCTTTCCTCTTCCGTGAACGAAAGGCGATAGGCTTGGTCTTACTGCAACATCTTCAGCTTCTATCATAAGCCATGATTTGTCATTAGTACTTTTCAAAACAATTACTTGCTGGAAGAAAGAAAAATTTCATGCTTGCTAAACTAAAATGTGGTTAGTATAGAATTAGGCTTTCCTTCCAAGCTAAGTTTGTGACATTTTCCTCGATCTCTATCCAATGTTTTCCTTCCTTTTCTGTTCTTAGGTGTGGGTTGAGGTTTTTAAGATTTGTTTTTTTTGTTTTGTTTTTATTTTCCCTTTTCTTGTTTCCTTAGGTATTTGATTTGATTTGCCTCACCTCACTTGCCCTATCCCCCCTTGAGATGAGAAGAATCCTTCCTAGGATTAAAGAGTTAGAGGGTGAAGGGCTTTTAGCACATAGTCTTAGTGTCTTACTTGCGCATGAGCCAAGCATAGAAATTCGGGCTATATTCTAAATTAGCATAGTTGTCCATGTCCAAAGGGCGTATGCCCACATGCGTAATATAAGTGAGGACATCAAGAAAGAAGTCATTGGAGTCCACTCAGCTAGCGATGTGCGTGAGGATGCGAGCTAAATAAGGATGTCCCTTAATGTGTTCTTCCAGGGGTCATCGATTATGGATGGTAGTCAACACCCTATTATAGGAAGTTGGAGCTACATATGTTGGGTCATATTCTGATGACTTGATTGCACGTCGCTGCTCCAGTGTTGGTCATGATTTGGCATCCTTCTAGTTCCCATTGCAATCAAAGAGTGTACCATTTTCGCAAGAAGGAGGATTCGTTGTCGGCAAGCTATTGCAACTGCACGATTTCTTGGTCCATGGCCATGACTACGGTTCTGTTATACGACAACGTAATGAGATGCTATGTGGTTGCATGTTCTTTGGATATCTCAGTTGCAATTAACTCCTCAGTTGCTTCGGAAGCCTTTATGAATACAAATTCCGACTCTTCCTAGGAGCAAGGGAGCGTGTGTACTTCCATTGCTATAGGCTCTTCCAAGAGACCTAGGTCTAGTCAATCGTAGTATTTAGCCAGTGTCATGAACGTAGTGCCCAAGTGTCTTAAGCAAGCAACCAAGTCGTCCCCCATATTTTTAGCTAGGTTTGTGGCCAAGGTTAGAATTGATCGCTGCTTATAAGAGGATTTAATGCCATCAAATAGTTGAGGTTTGACAGTAATAGAGAGTTCAGCAGCTATTAGTTGTTGTTTGGTTTGCTCCTGAGGGTGTAGCTTGGCCTCATGTTCGATGGGTTGTAGCTATGGGTGTCACACTACTAGGTGCTTCAGAGATTTAAGGGGCACTAGCAGGACTAGATTTGAAAAGTTCATTAGTAGCAAGTTGCGATTTTGGGTGATAGATTTTTTTTAGCCCTGCTGCTCTAGGCTTTGAAGGTCTATGGACTTAGTGACCTGATTCTCTTATGGCTTGAGTACCAGATTTGCTGGGATGGTTCGCATGGTTAAGTTTGAGGGTGGCTTTTGAGGAGCGCCTTTGGCCCTCTTGGCTTTAGGTACCCAGACACGGTTGTTACCCTCATAGTAGCCTTGCGCTTGCAATAAGATCTTCGAGATCCATTGCGGCTTGACCATTGGTTGACATTGGTAGCTTCTAGTATACCTCCTAGGTTTTGAGTGTGGGTCCTTAGCTTTGCGAGGTCATGGATGTCTGCTTCTAGGTGGTGGTCGTTGATGTTTAGGTACCCATTTGAACTCAGGTTCATGGGCCTCAACGTTGGGTTCAACGGGTTGTTGGCATTGAGGCTTGGTGCATTGTGATGAGTCACGATCCCCCTCCTTAGACTTGACAGTGGATGTCTCTATCGATGGCTTCATGAACTTGAAAGGAGTCATGCCGCCCTTGCTAAAAGCTGTAACTATATTGATGTTGCCCATGGCTAGGTGGATACGCTGTGATTTGTAGTCAACATGGCAACGAGCCCGCTTCAAGGTTCATCCTAACAACGATTCTATGCCTACATCTTTAGTGTTGGGCAACACATAGAAGATCATCAGCATGCTTTCAGACTTGATTAAAACTACAATCTTGCACTTTTCTAGAAGTGTGTATGATCGGCCTCCATATGGGTTGAGCTTAGCATTAGTGGGCTATAACTGGGATTTGGCAATTTGGATCCAATGATCATGAGTTAAGACATTAAAGTCAGCTCCCTCATCGATCAATGCATTGATGGTGTATGTGTGCTTGGCAATGATCGTTATGCTTAGGTAAGCTGGTTCTACAATTTCCTCGTCCTCATCGTCCATCTCAGTGATAATGGCTACTCGTACTTGGACAGGGGATGCTAGCATTGGACACTCATACAATGGATGCGTGGGAGGGAAGTACTTCTTTATGCATTTGCCATTAAAGAAGCCTATGCCCTCACCTTCTAGGGTTTCGAGTTCTACGTTGCCACTTCAGCTAATGGTTTGAACCCTAAACGGACCTAGCCCTCGAAACTTCATTTTCTGCTTATGTCCTTTGACTAAGTACAACAGTACTAAGTGTCAAGATTGTGGGAGAGAAGGAAGGAGTCTCACTTGTAGCTTTCTTGCTTGCACAATGGGGGAATACACACAGAGGTGGAGGCTGAAAACAGTTTTCCTCTTCTTAGTTGTGTAAGCCAAAAGAACTCTAGTACAAAGAAATAGAAGAACCCTATATATGGGTCTCAAACCAAACTCAACTAACTAAGGTGGCATACTAACTGAGCCACCAACTAGAGTAGATAAGGATAGCTATCATGTAGCTATTATTCATGGGCGGTGTACCAACCGCGTCTGCAACTGACAAGTCGGTGACATAAATACACAACGGTCACCCTGGCGTATCACGAGTGGAGCTCGATATCTCAACACTCCCCCTCGAGCTCAATCCCAATTCCTGCACACCAAGCAGGTCTCTGAACTTGCGCAGCTTCTCTGCGCCCAATGCCTTCGTGAATATGTCAGCTACCTGATCCTCTGTGCTGACATAAACTAGATCAATAAGACCTAGTAAAAGCCTCTCTCACACATAGTGATAATGCACCTCAATGTGCTTTGTTCTAGCATGATAGACTGGGTTATTTGCCAAGTGTATACTACTCATATTGTCACAATAAATGACAACTGGTCCATCTGTAGACTGATGCATATCATAAAGTAGCTTATGCAACCAAGCTACCTCACATGCAGCCATTGCTGCACCCCTGTACTCAGCCTCTGTGCTCGACAATGCAACTGTAGGCTGTTTCTTGCTGCTCCAAGTGACTGCAGCACTCCCAAAAGAGAACACATATCCATTGGTAGATCGTCTATCAGAAGTACTACCAGCCCAATCAGCATCAGTGTATCCATGCAACTGTATCTAAACCCCAGTCTCATAAAATAGTCCATACTGCAATGTGGACTTCACATACCTGAGTATGCGTCTAGCCGCATCCAAATGTGGTTTCCTTGGAGCCTGCATAAACTGACTTACCAATCCAACAGCATAGCTCAAATCTGGCCTGGTAATAGTCATATAAATCAAACTTCCTACTATGCATCTGTACATAGTAGGGTCTTCTAGAAGCTCACCTGCATCTGTGCTCAGCTTCACATTCTACTCCAAAGGAACTGAAATAGGCTTACAGCCTGTCATCCCATATTTGGACAGCATGTCCAATCCATACTGCCTCTGTAAGAGTTGTATCCCACTTGGTGATCTAATCACCTCAATGCCCAAGAAATAACGCAGCTCTCCCAAATCCTTCATCTCAAACTTCTGCTTCAATAGCATTTTCACATGAAGGATATCTTCATCACTGTCACCTGTCATAATCAAATCATCAACATAAATGACAAGCAGCATAATACCTTTCTCTGTTTTTCTCACATAAAGTGAGAAATCTGCCTTGGAAATCTGAAATCCAATAGTGACAAGATACTGTCCTATCTTGTCAGACCATGCTCTAGGTGCTTGCTTCAATCCATACAAGGCTTTCTTCAACCTACAAACAAACTCAGGATGAACAGCATGCACATAACCTGGTGGCTGCTCCATATAGACCTCTTCTTGCAAATCACCATGCAAGAAGGCATTCTTTACATCCATCTGATGTAAAGACCATCCCTTTGATGCAGCCATAGCAATGACTGCTCTTACAGTTGCCATCCTTGCAACCGGGTTGAATGTTTCTTCATAGTCAATGCCATATGTTTGCGCATACCCCTTGACTACTAATCTTGCCTTGTATCTGTTCACAGAACCATCTGCATTGTGCTTCACCTTATAAACCCACTTACAGCCAATTGCATTCTTACCTTTAGGCAAAGGTACTAACTCCCATGTAGCATTTGCTTCCAAGGCATCCATTTCTTCATCCATGGCTTTCTCCCATTTTTCTTTTCCCATGGCTTGCTCAAAAGATGTGGGTTCTGGTTCCTGTATCACTTTGACCATATATGCATAGTGAATGGCTGTAAATCCATCATATTTCAGCCTATCCACAGGATACCTAGCTCTCTAGACCTGCGCAAAGTAGGTTCACTCCCAGGTGCTCTCAAAACATCCCTGGTCTTCCTTACTCCAGGTGTAACGATAGAAGGAATACCCAACTCATCATCAATGCTCTGTTCTGAGCCACTGGATTCACCATCCACATAAGAGTGACCTGCATTCACATCAAACATGGACTGATCAACCTTCTCTTTTCCTTTTCGTGATACCTACATACCACTATCTGCATTACTTTGAGAAGATTCTCCTGATCTCAATCTGCCTGTCCATGGTGAAGAATATGAACCACTGCTAGAGGACGCTCCAGGTCCACTAATATTTTGTGATTGCTGTTGTGAATTCTGTGCAGCATTACCATTTTGTGCATCTACATCATCAATCACATTTATTGGTTTATACCAGCTACTCATCTCATCAAAAACAACATCTCTGCTCACTGTAAACTTACGAGTAGAAGGGTTATAGCATCTATATCCTTTCTGCTGCAGAGAGTAACTAATAAAGATGCACTTCTCAGCTTTTGGATCCAACTTGGATCTCAACTCATCTGGCACATGTACATAGGCAATGCAACCAAAAATTTTCAAATGAGAAATATATGGTTTCCTACCAGTATACCTCTCCTCTGGAGTCATTCCATGTATTGCTGCAGTGGGAGTCCTGTTCATTATGTAGACTGCTGTAGCAACTGCTTCAGCCCAATAAAAATCTGGCAAGTCTTTTTCATTGAGCATGGCACGAGATACCTCTCCAATATGCCTGTTTTTCCTTTCTGCAATTCCATTTTGTTGTGGGGTATGACTGCATGAATATTGCTGCTTTATGCCATGCTCCTGCAGGAACCTTGCAAACTCATTTGAGAGGTACTCTCCCCCTCCATCTGACCTTAGGCATTTTATCTGCAGGCCTGTTTCTTTTTCAACCATCGCTTTAAGAGTTTTGAAATGCCCAAAAACTTCACTTTTCTTTTTCATAAAATACACCCAAACTTTTCTACTATAGTCATCAATAAAACTGACAAAATAATGACAGCCTCTAAGAGATGCAGCTTTAGTTGTCCACACATCAGAGTGGATTAATTCCAATGGCTTCTTACTCTCTTGAACATATCTAGGAAATGGTTTCCTTGCCTGTTTTCCAAAATGACAGGCTTCACATAACTTATGCATTTCTGCAACCTTGAATTTCGGCAAACCTGCAATAATATTTTGGGCCTGCATTGATTTAAGTAGCTGTACATTAACATGACCAATGCGTTTATGCCAGATATCAATATCTGCAACTACACCGGTCCCATGTGCAAACATTGCTGCACTCAATTCAGACATGTCTGCATCCAACGTAAACATTCTGCCCTTCTTCTTTCCTTTTGCTATCAAGTGACATTTATTTTTCATATCCTCAACAAAGCATCCATGAGGATTAAATCTAACATGCAAGCCCTGCTCAACCATTTGACCAACAGAAACCAAATTCTTGGAAATATTCGGGACATGAAATACATCGGACAGGTATTTCTTTTTCCCATCCTGCATAGACAAAGGAATTTTTCCAATCTGCACAATAGGATGTGCAGTATCATCACCAGTCTCCACAAATCCTGGTTTTTCCATTTTCCTTGCATCCTCCATCCATTCTGCATGACCTGTCATGTGGTTTGATGCACCTGAGTCAACATACCATACATCATTGCTTTCTTCTGCACTTGTCACAGAATTATTCATGTGCTGCACCATAAACAAATGCTCATTTCTGTCATTACCCTGTCTACTAGAAGATGCATAATTCCCTTGTTGCAGTTTTCCATTCATGATGTCATTCTGCTTTTTATAGCAGTCTTTAGCCATATGACCCATTTTACCACAGTAGTAGCATTCAACATTACTGTTTGCATTTTGGCCTCTTTGCCATCCACCACGACCTCTTTGGCTCCCCCTGCCTCTAGAGTTACCACGTCCTCCTCCATAGGACTGGTTTTCTTGAGTTTGCTACATATTCTGATTTCTACCACGGCCTCCAAATCGGCCTCCTCTACCTCTGCCTCTACCTCTTCCAGCATTTGAGTAGAAGACAACTTCTTTTGAAGTTCCTCCTAAAGAAGATGCACCACCATTTCTCTGCTCCTCAGAAATCAGAAGAGCAATCAACTCCTCAAAATCAGGAAATCTTTCACGAATTGAAATGGATGTCCGAAACTGTGCATAATCCTTTCCTAGACCATTCAAGGTCACAGAAACTAAATCATCATCTTCCACTGGCGACCCAATGGAAGCAAGTGCATCTGCAATCTTCTTCACCTTCATGTGGTAGTCATTGATGCTCATATTTTCTCTTTGCACATTGTGCAACTCTTGCTTGAGCTACATTTTCCTGGCTTGCGTATTTGTGCTATACATCTTTGACAGAGTATCCCATGCCTCCTTTGGCGTACTTGTATCCTGAATATGCACAATCATAGAGTCTGAAATGCTGATAGACAGCCAATACATAACTTTCCTGGCTCTCTCATGCCATGCTTTAAATGCCTGCATTTGCTGTAGATTGGGAACATCAGGAAGAACTGGTTCTTCTTCATTTCCTGTACCAAATTCCCAATATCCTTTTCCCATAAGGAAATTCGTCATTCTAAACTTCCATGCTTGGAAGTTGTTCTTGTCAAGCTTTTCAGTGACAATCTGTGAAAGAGAATCAGATGCCATTATAGAAGACTGCAAAAAATTCTGTCACTACAAAAACCACAACTTCACCCTCACAAGGGAAAATCTGCAAAACTGGCGAAAGTGGTATTTGACCACACAGTCACTTCCTAGTGACGATTTTGCATCAACAGGCAACAGGGATGATTCTGTAACTCCCAATCTCTCTACGCACAAGCATACAATGCAATTTTTACAGTAACTATTCACCGACCTGTAGAACAGTGGCTGCACAGCATAAAACTGAGCCTTTTCCTGAGTGCGTGCAGAAAACTTCCGCCTCCAAAACAGGCCCCGAAATGGCCTCAAATAAAAAAAACAAGGTCGCCGAGGGCTAAAGCCCTCGCGCGCAGCATATACTGCCCTCTTGCTTCACCGCGAAGGGAGTCTCAACCTGAGACAATGCACTCCTGCACTTTTCGGCTGTGCTACCTGCAGAGATCTGCTCCCAAAACAGAATTTGAAAGCAACACTGCTCCTCTTACCAGACCACCGCGAGCTTGGCTTGCTTTCTTGAGCTCCTTACCACGAACAAGGCTCTGATACCATGTCAAGATTGTGGGAGAGAAGGAAGGAGTCTCACTTGTAGCTTTCTTGCTTGCACAATGGGGGAATACACACAGAGGTGGAGGCTGAAAACAGTTTTCCTCTTCTTAGTTGTGTAAGCCAAAAGAACTCTAGTACAAAGAAATAGAAGAACCCTATATATGGGTCTCAAACCAAACTCAACTAACTAAGGTGGCATACTAACTGAGCCACGAACTAGAGTAGATAAGGATAGCTATCATGTAGCTATTATTCATGGGTGGTGTACCAACCGCGTCTGCAACTGACAAGTCGGTGACATAAATACACAACGGTCACCCTGGCGTATCACGAGTGGAGCTCGATATCTCAACACTAAGTTGCCCTGTTCAAAGTTGTACTGCTTGACATGCTTGTCAAACCAACATTTACGTCTTGCCTTCTTGCATATTAGCGGATGAGTGGCTAGAAGCCGGGTTTTCGAGCACAATTTGGCATTCTGTCCATGCCTCCTTCCCGTCCCATCTCTCTTGAAGGGCTATCTTGATGCTAGGCATGAAGAACTCAAGCTTCCAGCTATCATGCAAACTGGTGCCGAGAGTGTGTCCTTGGGCTTGCCAATTGCATTGATGACTTGTCCGTACTCCTCAGTGTCCGAGAACGATAGGTTGATTGTAGCAAGAATATGCATCGTCTCTCTCATCCTCAGGGCATTGGTTAAGGTCCCATAGGATCTCTAATCTATCCATCACCTTTCAACATGGTGGAGATGGCATCTAGGTCAACTAGCGTAGTCTTCTAAGTGTCTATCTCTACTCTTACAGCCTCCATTTGATTACCTAAGAAGATAAGACAGTTGCCTCAGTCTTCTACAACTCTCGTGTTACGCATTCAGGGTCATCCTAGCATGATGTCGTAGTCCACTCCCTTCATGACTGTAAAGTCAACAAAGAATTGGATTCCTGCGATCTTCACTATCCAATTTTTCAACACTCTGAATGGTTTCACCTTCATTCCATTAGCCAATGTGAAGTTGAACCTAGTAGTCTCGACCGGTGGGTTACCCCAAGTTTGGAGTACTGGATGGCTTAGCACACACTCTTGCCCCCGTATCTATGATTCCCTTTCTTGTGACCTCCCCCAGAGCTAAGACTGGCGGGACTGCATGCATTTTCGTGCCTTCCTAAAAAGCATTGACGTGCAAGGATTTAGACATGGGGTGTAACGTCAGACTCAGTATTTGCATTTTTGCATCGTGCTTAGGTAAGTCTGTGGAAACTGGCTCATTTGATTATTTGACCCATAGTTTCAGCTCTTGCCATAACATTGGATGCTGCCTAAGTAGGTTGCCTAAGCTTAGAGTCACAGGGGTAGTCACTAATGTATTAAGGAGGTTGCTAGCCGCTTGTCTCTCTCCTAACTCTGTAGTTCTTGACCAATGGCCTTGACTAGTTTGTTGGCCTGTAGCACTTAGACTTTGCCTAGGTGGCATTGCTTATGGTGCTAGCACATCCCTTAATCTTGGTCATGGGGGAGAGACTGGCATGCTTATGCTTGAGAGATCATCGATCACGTCTTCTAGTATGGGCTCAACATCTTTAGGTGCTCTTGGGCCTCCTTCACCCATTCCTTCACTTTCTCAATGGCTTTGATTTGGCGCTTTGGGTTTGGGTACTCCCTGACCTTAGCACTCCCCTTCTCAGCCATTCGTGGAGACGATGTCTCTGCCTCTACGCATCAATGACATTCTTTCCAACATGTAGTGTTGTGGCACTTTCGGTTTTGAGAGTGAACTTAGCATCTGGCCTTTTCCTCCTCCATCTCCGACTCTTCTTTCCAACTGAGGTTGTGTTAAGGTTGCTAGGCCCTGGTAATGATATGCCGACCTGTTTTGTTTGCGTGTTGGTAATGATATGCAATGGGATAGGCATGGCCTTCCCATCGAGTGTCTCGACACACTGAACAACCCTAATGGAATCGATGGCTCATTTGTCAAACTACAGGATGGCTTCCATCTAGGGCAATAGACAAAAAGATGAGTGATCCCACACTCAACGCATCTTAGGTCAGTCTTATCTCTATTTGCTTGCTCCCTCTTGGGGCAGCGTGAAAAAACATATCCTGGGTGACTGTAAATCCAACACATGATTGGCTCTTGGGTTTGCCCTCCTAGGCCTCTCCCTCTCCCTCTACCTAACACCATCACCGATATTGGTCAATAGTCCATAAGGACTGCATTGCCTTCTTCATCGTACGATACATAAGGGTTTACATAAGGCTCAACATCGTTCGGCTCCTCCACATAGTGAATTGGAGTATCGCTCTCAGTGGATGGGTTACATAGGGTCTCGATGGTCTAGGGATGCTTGTAGGGTTTATCTCCACCCTAGGGATGGTCAGCTTAGTGCCATTAGGTGTTGGGAGGGCCCATGGGGCTCCCCTTCCCAAGAAGTTCAGTGGCCTATTCGCAAGGTAGGGTTGACCATAGGGCTACAGGTATGGGAGTCTCCGAGGTAGTTGACAATGCATGGCATCATGGCCGAACTTGCCTCAATTATTGCAAGGTCGTGACCTAGGGTCCTGACACTCGGCTGGCAGGTGGTTCCCGCCGCAATGCACGCATTGGACGTGTGGGCAAGTTGGTCATCTCATCATCTCCTGTAGTTTAGCTATTTCCATCTTCATCTTTGCTAGCTCTTGTCCTGAGTCGATGCCCTTCCCTTTATCTTGAGCGCTTGGGCCTGATCTCTCACTCGGCGTTGAAGCCCTCTCGGAATCCCTGGTGCTGGACTCTTATTGACTTAAGCTCCTAGAGCTTCCCTCTTTGAGCTGGTCATCCACTCTAATAGCTTCTTCAAAGACCCTTGCCAGTGCATCTCACTGCAAGCACGAGTTACCGGCCAAGGCTTTGTAGAGCTCTTCACTTCGTATTTTGTTAATAAATACATGAACACCGCTCTTTCTCTTGAAGAGGCTCCTCACATGGGTCACGTAATCCTGAATGTCCTCTTTCTCTCTCTGCTTGACGTTCATGAGTCATACTAGCAGGTTATCAGAGTACCCAGGTTCGAAAAAACTCTTAATGAAGAGATTTTTCAGGTCGTTGAAATTGGCTTGCTCCACAGCATCTAAACTTGTGTACCAGGTCCTAGCCCTTGTCGCCTAAGCACAGTCCAAAAGCTTGGGAGCGTTGAGTAGGATTAGTGAAGTTGTTGGCCTCGCAAACCTGCTCAAACTACTCCACAAAGCTGTATGGGTCGTCGCTTGCTTAGTATTTGTCAGAAGCTCGCTCAGCGTGAGGTCTCCTTTTAGCGCTCTCTTGCCCTCTGTCTGATTTCTATCTGCTAGGGCTAGCACTCTCTAGATCTCTAGCATTTTCATGCTTTCGCATAAACTCCTATTTTATTGGTCCTAGTTGTACGTGGCTAGGCCTTGCAGGGCCTTACGTGATAGCTTCCTCTCCTCCTCAAGATCTGCTATGATGTCCTCTGAGGTCTGCCGCGGTGTTCTAGCCAGGTTTGGGCATCATATTTGCTCACTAGGTGTTGGATCACCTCAAGAAAGTCTCCTAGGTCAAGTTCCTCATTGGTTCTATGGCGTGAGCTACCCTCTTCCATGTCTAAGACTTCCTGTTGTACCAAGTTGTCAATCAGGTTGATGAGGTCATGTAGATCCACTTCCCCAATAATGTCAATCCTTGCTGTGTCCGGCTCTTCGATGGTGTTCTTTGCCTAGTCCTACTTTTGGGGATTGGATTACCCATCTATGTCTTGGAATCTTCTCTTATTGGTGGGTTCCTTCATCTTATGTCTGGGTGAGTTCCTTGTTCATTACAACCAGACCTCAACTTACCCTCACTTTGTGTGTATGTGTGTGTGTTCTTTTCTATGCATTGTGCGAAATCAAGCTTTTAGCTTTTCTCAAGTGTGTTTCCAGGGTTGGAAATCAGAGTGAGTGAGATGGTTGAAGGCCGAGTACCTAGTCTGGTTGAGTGGATGACTCAGACATGCTGAGTCTGGGTGGGCCGAGTGCTAAGTGTCTGAATGTGCCTAGGTCAAGCTGCCAAGTTTGAATGGTGAATTCGGCTTGGGCTGAATGTTAGCTTGCCCGAGTGGGCCTAGTCGACAGGCCGAGGGCCAAATTTTCACGTGTCCGAGTAAGATGGGCCGAGTGGCCAAACATAAGAGGGTCGAGGACCGATTATAGGACTCAATCTAAAATTCCCGTCACTCAAACGGGCCGAATGTGGCATGTTTTTTTTGAAATGACGGAAAATTCGTCAAGCCGAGTGATTGTGGGCTACTTCACACTTGCTTAGCACTTCCAGATCCTACCTATGCATGAAGGAGAATGTGCGGGTATACCTGTAGTGGGCAACAAACTTGTCGATAGCACGATTGAAGTAGATCCATGCAATTGAGCTCTCTCTCTCTCTCTCAACCAGGGTTTCAAATGAGCTTTCCCTTGGCCTCTTGGCTATTAAACCCCTTCCTTGCAAGGTTCTTACCACTCCTACCCCCTTACTCATCAACCTCAACCACCTTAAGCACTCCTTCTTGTTTTCCCTTGATTTGTGCCCTGTTTTGCCTATTTTACAGTAGCAAACCCTATGCTTTTCCAACCAATCTCTTAACCTTAGTCTACTCTAAATGCAACAAGAATCGAAAGCAAAGTACGGAATTGATTTCTCCTACTCTCCTACTCATCCAACCATCAAAATAACTCAAATACTTACTTTTTGTGAAGATTAAACACCCAAAATTTCCTACTTATCTCAAGCTCCAATTCAGGGGATGAAACCCTTACTTCAATGCTCGATTTGAAGCATGCAAGTGCTCAAGCTCGAATTCATTGGTTCTGGCAACAGAGACAAAATGTTGGAAGCTCACGCTCAACTACCAAGACTCACGGATCGCTTATTCATTCAAGTATTTCAAGTGAGCACTAATGGCTACCTCTCACATAGACGACGCACTATCCCTCTCTATGAGTGTAGTGAGCTTACCTTGATGCCCGATTGAGTTGCTTCCTCTCTCAAGCACTCTGGTAGCTCCACGATTCTTTATGCAAGCTCAAGCATCCCCAAACCTATTCCTCCAAGCTCCATTCTCCATAGCCACATGCGAGACGAGAGATGAGAAGAGAAGAAGAAGAGAGGAGATGGAGGAGGGCTTCACCTCCAAGATCCCTCACCCTCACACACTCCCTCCCTCAAGCACTCACGAGCAAGCAAGCAAGAGAAGAGAAGGAGAGAAGAAGAAGAGTCCACTTTGCCACACACCAAAGAATGAGAGTTTCCATTAAGTTTTTGGAAGTCATCCCCTTTTTACATGGATGCCCATGGCCTAGGCCCTTTTTCCCCTAGACCCTTTTTCCCTTTGCCCTTACTTCCTAACTTACTCCTACCACCCGTCCATGGTTACAAATTGCATAGGAGGGAGCCTGGCGTTCTTTTACAACAATTTTAGGGGTGCCTTGTATTTAAAATCTGATTTTGCCTTTGACTCGACTTTTGAGGCCGCCCTTGCGCTTTTAGTTATTCTCCTTTGTGCCTCTTTTGTTTTGTCTAATTCCCTCATGGGCCACCTCTTCTAGGTCCCAACTTGTGCTTTTTCCACTTTTTTCCGCTTTCTTCTTGTGCTGAGGTTAACATGGGGCTTTTTACTTCCAGAATCTTTTAAGTAGTTTTGCTTTTGACTCTATTGACAATAGGTTTAGACTAGGCCCTATTCTCTTAATCCTTTTAAAATACTCATTGCAATTGGTGCAAATTATATGTTTCCATTGCTTTTGCCCCATAGCATTTTGCCCATTAGAGAGACCCATTAAACCTTATTTTTCTTGCTCCATTGAGTTAGTGGCAAGTAGAATCTTATCACTAAATAGATGCTCAAGTGTTTGAGGGCTTTTAATTTGACATAGGGAGGCCATCTTGTTGTGGTCCAGTACATAAATTTTTTTCTTAGCTTTTTCAACACCGATTCTATTCTCATGCCCTCTTTTACATCTACTCCCATTGGGTACCCAAGTTATTTAAACAACTGCCCTTTGTGCACAATCTTTCCTTTTCACTGTAATCCAAACACGTCATCCTCACTCACACTTATGAGAGCTAATTTGGAGAGTTTGATCACAAAACACATAGCTGGAGATCCATCCAATTCTAGAAGATCTAAAGCATTGGCTACATGTTCTTTTCTTGCATTGAGCATCGTCTACAAATCCTTGACCTGTTAATTGCTTTCTCTTGTACTTGATGCCCTCAAAAATTTACTCTTCAATCATTGTCTAGTGCTTTAAATAGAGGATGTGTGGCTAAAGCAAATAGTAGTGGACTTACCATGCATCCTTTTTTAACTCCCTTGCCCACTTGAAATGGGGCTAATAGAGCACCATTAAGTGCTATGTGTGCATATGATTGAGCTGATAGTAGTGAAGGAAGCTTGGATATTCTACCAATGAATCATATTTTCATGCCTTGTTGAATAAACCTCTATTTGATCCTATCAAAGGCTTTTTCTACCTCTAATTGGAGGAGCACCACTTTTTGTCTTGATGCTTTAGCCTAATTAATAGCGATAATGGCATTAAGTACATTGTCCAACATGCTTCTCCCCTTGATGAACCCATATTGGTGCTTGTTGACATGCCTTTGAATGATTGGAGTTTTTATGTTTGCAATTGCTTTTGCCATAATCTTATAGATTGTGTTGGTTAATGATATTGGCTGCCAATGCCCCATTTTTGTGCATTGCTCCTGCTTTTGGTTACCAAAGTGATTATACTCTTCTTCAATGATACTAGTAATGCCTTTTGGTTCCAATATTGATTTATCATCTTCCATACAAGATCTCTAATTTTCCCCCAGAAGTGTTTGAACATTTCCATAGTACTGCCATTATATCTAGGTAACTTCTTAGTTTCTAGCGCTTTTACTGCAACATCCAATTTCTCATTTGAGAAGTGGCTATCTAAGAGTTCGTTTTCTTGGATGATTGTCTTCTCCACCTTCTCTAATAGAAGTTCAGATGTTGCTGAATTATATTTGTAGAGGTGAGCTCAAACTCAACCACCAAGACCCATGGACTACTTATTGTTCAAACGTTTCAAGGGAGCACTAATGGCTACCTCTCACATAGCCGACGCACTATCCCTCTCTACGAGTATAGTGAGCTTACCTTGATGCCCGATTGAGTTGCTTCCTCTCTCAAGGACTCCGATAGCTCTACGATTCGTGATGTAAGCTCGAGCATCCTTAAGCCTCTTCCCTCAAGCTCCATCCTCCATAGCCACGTGCAAGACAAGAGACAAGAAGAGAAGAAGAAGAGAGGAGATGGAGGAGGGCTTGACCTCCAAGATCCCTCACCCTCACACACTTACTCCCTCACTCACTCACACTCCCTCCCTCAAGCAAGCAATCAAGAGAATAGAAGAAGAGAAGAAGAAGAGAAGAAGAAGAGTCCACTTTGCTACACACCAAGAATGAGCTCTCATTCACTTTTGAACTTCTTCTCCTTATCCCCTTTTTTTTACTTGGTCGGCCGTAGCCTAGGTCCTTTTTCCCATTGTCCTTCTCTCTTCCTAGCTTAATCCTATCGCCCGCTTATGGTTACAAATTGCACAGGAGGGAGCCTGGCACTCTTTTACAGAGGTTTTAGCTATGTCTTTACATTTATAGGTGCGCATTCTTGCTTTTGGCTTCTTATGGCTTCCATGGTTGCGTCTTGTATTCCTAGTGGTTGTTCCCATGCTTTTAGATTTCTTCCGGGCCCACTCTCTTGTAGGGCACCTTTTCCTTTTTTCTGCCTTGTGCTTTTCCTATTGATGCCTCGTTTTCCGCTTCCTTCGCTTTACAGTAAACATCACCCCCCTTTTAGTTGAGTGCCAGTCCCATGGCATTGCTGGGTGGTGAGTCGGACGGTGTTGCTAGGATCTCCAGGTGGCTTTTTGAGTTTGTATACGAGCCCTGTTGGAAGATGTGTTGGAGGAATTTATGTTTCTGGAAGGCCCTTGTGTTGGACATGAGCCCTAGTGTTGAAGGGATTTATGGAACTGAAAGGCCCTTGCATTTGGAATGAGCCCTGTTGTTGGAGGAATTTATGGAATTGGAAGGCCCTTGAATTTGGAATGAGGCCTAGTGTTGGAGGGATTTATGGAACTGAAAGGCCCTTATATGAGCCCTGTTGGAAGGTGTGCTGGAGGATTTATGCCTTTGAAATTGAAGATAAAGTTGGACATATCTATTGTTTGGCCCTCCATGGCTGCCTTCTCTTATGTTGTTCCAATTGAGCTTCTTCATTCACTTTTTGATTGGGGTTGTTAAGTCCACCCCGTGCTTTGTTATACCTGCATGGTGACATGTCGCATAAGATGGGGAGTGCATTGCATAGATGATGGGGCCTCTAGAGCTAGTGATGGTGGGGCCTTTATTTGTACCTGGAAAGAAAAAAAATGTGTACTACCTCTGGGTGTTTCTCCCTTACCGTGGAGTGTGTGGTGCTCGTGCTTGTGGAACTAGGAGATGGGCCTAACCTTGGGCACAAGCCCTCGATGGTATCCCACACTTAAGGACCCAGTTTGTGCATAAGGGAGGTGCGGTGCCAGGGGCTTAGGGTGACAAGTCTAACCCTAAGCAGGAATTACCTTCCTAGGTATGTCATGTCCTTTGTGTCCTAAGCAAGTGTCGTGGGGGATCCAAAGGGCTAGGGGGTTAAAGCATGGAGCCGACCGACCAAGGCCACCGGATGCACCTAACTTGAGGACCCCTATGTGCAATGACTGTGATAGATGTGTAGCTTGTGATGTCTACGTGTGATATATTCTTTTTTTCTTTTTTCTTTTTTGCCCAAGTTACATAGTCATGACAAAAGTTAATCATCATCATCAAAGTGAGGTGGAGAAGGGGGCTTAATAGATTTGTTAAGAAACTGGTGGCTTTGGAGATACCCCTTAAGGTTTAGGCGGACCTGAAGGGTGGTGGTGGAGAGGAATGGATGATTACAGCAGGTGAAGCGGCTATCATTCATGTCCTCTAAAAGGGCTAAGCAAAATGAAGGTAATAGAGCAGCCTGTATCATTAGTTGCACCATCGCGCAACTATCTATAGTGTTAGGATCAAAATGGAGCATTGGAAGGCGCTCCTGTAGGGTGTGGTCTTGCCTAAGGAGTATCCTAAGTAGTCTAAGATAATTACAAGTAGTAATAAAGGTGAAGACATGGCATGAAGAGAATTCGTTAGTGAATTGGATTAGGGTATCATACAAGTTCTCTTATGTGAAGACAAGGGCCTCTTCATATGTAGTACAGTGAGAATTATAGATTATAGGGAAGTCGTAGCAACCGTGGACACTGGAGTCAAAATCCACTCCCACCCTTTGAGGGTAAGGCATAAAGGTTGGGTCATTCCGCTCAAAGGGTTGAGTGTTGCAAAAGGCCATCCAAGTGTCCAGGTTGGAGTCACAAACCCTTCTGCTCAATTTAGGTTGACATTCATAGCCGGCCACAAACCTTGGCACTTCAAAAATCTAATTCTACCAAAACTCGGCATCTTCAGTGGCCCATAAGGTGGGATTCTGCTCTCTCTCCTCCAGCCATTTCTGTTTGAGCCTGCTTCCGATGTTAATCACCTCCTCCACCACCTTGATGGGCAAGACCCTACGCAAGGTGGTGGGGAACTAGAAGTTAAAATCGAAGGGGCTTCTGGATCTTTCTTGCCTCTCCCATATTACAAGGTCGACATGGAAGGTCACTAGGGCATTATCCTCACATGGTGGGATAGGTGCCTAGGGTGCCCTCACTCCCTTGGCATTCCATTTTCTCCTTGTGTCCTCCACCATTTGTTTTCTTCTTTCTCTCAGTACCACCTTTTTTTCTGCGGAGGTGTCTATGTGATGCTACTCTTCAATCCATGGGGAAGGAGGTGGTGGGACAAGCTCTTCTTCATGTGATCTCATTTCAAAGTTCACATCCACCTTCCTCTTCTGGCTTGGATCTTGCTACTCTTCTTTGAGGAACCCGAGTGCGTCCACTTCTTGCGAGGTTAGGCCTACCAATAGGAGATAATGGCATCACTCTTCTAGGCTTGGGCCAACTTCACTAGGTTGTGGCGGCATTTGCAGTCCTACTTTCAGTGCCCTAAGAGCCATTCCTAGTTTCTTTTTCATTGCCTTCTATGGACTCTCCCTTCTTTGCTTGGGTGATGTCTAATAGGGTATCTAGAAAGACGCATTGCTGGGTTTGGAAGCTCAATTGGGCAACTTCCACTCTACTTTCAACAAGTATCTTTTCTTTTTCAACTTAAGCGAGATGACGTGCCAAGGCTTTGACTCTTTTTTCGTTCTGATTAGCTCATTCTTCTGCCCTCTTGTTCATATCTTCGAGGCTTTCCCCCTGCCTCTGAGCTAGCACTGTCAGCCTTCATTCTTGATCTTCCATTTCTGTCCTTAGCTTTTGTTGCTCTTCTTGTGCTAAGGCAGCATCTTGGGTTGGTTTCTCCACCTCTCTTTCATACCTGCGGGCTCTTTCCTCCCTCAGCTTCTCCAGCTCTTATGTGGCTTTAGTGATTTTCTCCATTTTAGCTTGTAGATATTCATAGCGTGTCACAATCTCTTCATTGTGCCATTATAGGCATCGTATAGCCTTGGTTTCTTCATTCACTTGCGCCTGCCATTCTGGTTTTATCTCTTCCTTAGCTTCGAGCTGCTCATTCAGCTCGTGAACTTCCCTTTGGGCTATAGCTATTTGGCGTGTTTTCTCCAACTAGGATGCAACCATGGCCTCTTTTTCTACTTCAAGCTTTGCTACCACGATTTTCTTCTCCTCCTTGGCTTTCTCTAATTGAGAGAGGAGCTCCTTGACATACTCGTTGTATCCTTTGGATAGCCTCTCTATTGCAGGGATGGAGGTTGTGGAGCGTGCCACATTTTGCCTCTTAGGGTCTTACCTCAACTCGGCGTTTGCCACAGCCGGCCATTTGGTTCCTACCAGGGGGTTCCTTCTCCTGATCCTTGACCCACTTATTTATTCACAAAGTACTGGACCCAAGCCATTAAGTTGCTGGCATCCACATGTGTCGTAGAACTGGGAGTGGAGATGGCGGTGGTGGCGGCGAGTGTCAGGAGAGTGGGAATGGGGGTGATTGGGGCCTTCCCCTGCCTTCGTACACTGTAGGTGGCATGAACTTTGGCAGATGGGCATTTGAGCTTGGCCCTTCGTTTCTGGTTGGGCTTGAAAGTTCTGGCTTGTCCTACCTGGGACTGCTGCTCAATGGACTTGCGCATGGTGAGGGCCATGTCTTCCTCCTCTTTTTTCCTCAACTCCTCTTCCTCCTCTTCCTGCTTTCTCCTTCTTTCCTCCTCGACCTTTTTGGACTCCCTACGGGCCTTCTACAAGTCTGCCTTCTCTTGTTTTCTCCTCTCCTCTTTCTGCTTTCTTAGTGCGATTTTCTTCTTTATCTTTTTAGCCTTCCCTCGGCTAGTCTGTTCTTCTTGTTCCATGTCTTCTTCTTCCTTAGTGTCCTCTCACTAGACTGCGCCTCCTATTCCTAGTGAGATGGCGACCTGCTTGGTGTTTCATCTATTCCTTCTCCTGCTTCTTCATGGTCTTGTCCCAAGGCTTCCCTGATGATCACTGTGAGGACCCCAATGAATTCGATGGTTGCAACCTTTGAAGATGAAGCTTTCCGTTTAGCCTTAGTGGTAGGAGATTCTCCTCCAGCAGGCTATCCTCCCGTTGCCAAAGATTTTGCTGAGGTCTCAATGGTCTTTCTCGCAAAACCGTTGAGATTTACCTCATCCAGTGACAAGCAAATCAATTCATTTCCAATTGAAGGTCAACCCATAAAGTAGAGATAAACGCTAGTTGTTGCAAAATGAACATAGTGTTGCTTAATGCTATCAAAAGATATCTCAACCTTAACACAATAGAAGACCTTTTGATGCCAGGAGGCATATTCTACAGTGGATTCCGTGAGAAACTATTTATTTGCGGGGGCTCATACACAAGGTGGATTCCTTGTGCGAGAAGCTGACGGGGATGCTTGTCCCTTTTGAGCATTAGATTAATTTAATGTGCATGTGGGTGATTCCATAGCAGGTGATTCCGTAAAATACATATTAAATTAATGGGCGTTTACAAGTTTAGAGTGCACACTCGAATTAAATTAAGGTTAGGACAAAGTTTCAACCTATTTAATTATTTTGTAGGTATTCACTTTTGTTGGGTTTTATTTAATTATTTTCTAACAATTGTGAATGCTTCAGTTGATGTGTAGAGCAGGCGATGGTGGCGTTGGGTAGCATCAAGTGATGGCATGAATCCAAATGACTAGAAGAATTACTATTTTTGATGGGTGTGCGCCTTATCACTAAAGGCACAATGCCAATATTTATTGAAGCACTTGACAAAACATTTATTATCTTGTATGCACATAGACACTCCGTTAGACATTTCATTATTTGATCTTTATATTTGGGCACATCCCGACTTTTGGACGCCCAAACGCCCTACTCTATATTTGGGCAAAACCAATGCAAAAGCAAAAGCATGCTATTTGTAAAGTGGCTAGTTTTTGGGCTTGAAGATAAATAAATCTATAGCAATATTGCTTCATTTTTTAGATGTGCTTTTTCTTGGTTCTTCTTAACTCTAGCTAAAAGACATTGGGTGCTTGGTTGTGTAGTCGGCTATAAGGGGAACCTTTGTTGGCTATGTCGTCGAGCCCTTCTTCTCTAGAGACCATTTTATAGTTTGAATGCCTCGTCTGGATTACTTTGCATAATCTTCCCATTTGGTTGGATGAGGAAATCGCCACACTTGCTAGTACCCTTGGTCAAGTATTTTATATTCCAATAGTCTCTATTCTTATGGGTGCTCTCAAACCAGATTCAAAGTGTGCATATTATGGAATCAGAGGAAGAAATTTTCCCAATATTTGGAACTTTTATATACATGAGGGTTTGAGATTATCTTGCAAGTATGATTTAGATCCTTCCCCAACTCTTGCTCTGCCTTCAAATAAGGAGGGCACTTTGCAAAGGATTGCCCCAAAAAGAGAGATGAGGCCATGGATGAAACCAAAGTAGAAGAGAAGCATCTAGAAAAAATGTGCATTGAAACATAGAAGAATAAAGTGGAAATGAAGGATGAGAAGATGGAGGCAAAGAAAGTAGAGACTGCAAAATTCTTGTGTAAGCCTTGAGATGAAAATCTATGAAAAGAGGTCTCTATGCAAGAGTGAAAGATAAAGAGAATGTTGACCCCAAAATAATTAAGTAGAAGGGCCAATGGAACACATCAAAGAATAAGCTATCCATCAAGCGGCTTGCCTATCTTTGATGAATTGTAATTATTATACAGAAACTCATTAGGGGGAATATGGACTCCAAAAGTGGTACGCAAATCGGATGCCATATGCGTACGTAGTGAGCGCCGAAAGGTCCCCAAGAACAAAGAACTCTACTTTTTGCTCAAAATCCAAGAGAATAGACTTGCACGACATGAAGCAAGAAGACCAATTGGGTACAATCTCCCCCCATGCCTTGTGTGAGTGCTCCACAAAGCATGTACTTAATATATTATTCATCTCCAAGCTAAAAACTAACCCAAATTTACAATTAGTATGCTTTAGCTTTTGTGTTTGTTTTTGTCCAAATAAAGAATAAAGCGGTTGGGCGCCCCAAGAGTTGGGCTGTGCCCAAATACAATGACCAATAATGAATATTTAAATCGTGCACCCATGCGTATGCAATATAATAAATATATGTCAAGTGCTTCAATAAATAAGCGCGTCAAAATAAATATTGGCGCCATGCCTAAGGCGTGCGCCTATCAAAAGTGATAATTTCTTCTAAATAAATTGAATACACGCTATCACCCAGTACTTCCTAGTGCCACCGCCGCCTGCTCTACACATCAACCGAAGCATTCACAATTGTTAGAAAGTAATAAAATTATATTGACAAAAGTGAATATCTAGCAGTCTTCAGCTACAAAATAAATAAATAGGTTGGAACTCTATCCTAACCTTAATTTAATACAAGTGTGCACTCTAAACTCATAAACGTCCATTAATTTATATAGTAGCATGCATGTTGGTCAGCAGCTTTAACTTTGTTTGACAATGAAGTAAGAGGTGTAGGCAATCTATATCCATAAATGATTTTAAAAGGTGCTTTTCGTGTAGCTGTATGTGGAGTATTATTGTATACAAACTGAAGTAAATGCAAGTGTGTATCCTATGTTTGTGGTTTTGAAGTTGTGTATATACGTAAAAGATCTAAGACTGTACTGTTTGTAGCTTCTGTTTGCCCATTTGTTTTAGGATAAAATACAGATGAAAAATCAATATTTGTACCTAAATTGGCAAACAAAGTAGTCCAAAAATTATTGTAGAATCCAAAATCACGATAAAAAATAATAAATTTTGGTAAACCATGGTTAGTGAAAACAATTTTTAGAAACAATTGAGCAGCTTGAGATGCAGTTAATGTTTTCTTGCATGGAATGAAATATGCATGTTTGCTAAACTGATCTTCAATAGTCCAAATCATATCGTGATTAGCTTGAGTGTTAGGTAAACCGGTAATAAAATCCATTGAAATATATTCCCATGGTCATTCAGGGATTGGTAAAGGCAATAACAAACCATACTGCTTACCATGGTGTCGCTTAACTCTTTGACAAATTAAACACTCAGATACAAAGTTAGAAACATCAGATTCCATCTATGGTCAATAAAAATCTTTAATCAAAGTACATAAAGTGAAAATAATACCTTTATGGCCTTGATATGGGAGACAATGAATTTCGTGCAACACAAATGATCTAAATGGAACAGTTACACATAACCTTTTCTCATAAAACATAAATCCATCAGCATAAGACAATGAATCAATTGGAATCTAGTTATTGTCAATTAATTTATTCCAATCAGCTTGAAAACAGGGGTCTTGATCATATGTATCTTTCATAGGGATAAGAGAATCAAAAGATATCACAGAGATATTATGAATAGTTGGTCTTCTACTCAAGGCATCGACAACAACATTTTCTTTTCCGGGTTGATATTGGATAAGTGGATGAAAATTTTGAATAAAAGTAGCCCATTTAATGTGTCGGTCAGATATTTGTGGAGATGTTTGATACTTTGTTGGTCAATTTTAATCATGAATTCAGATCCCATTAAATAGTGTTTCCATTGACGTAAAGCTTGTACTACATCTAGCAATTCCTTATCATAGGTAGAATACTTGAGTTCAGAAGGTTTAAGCTTGTAGCTGGAGTAGGCTATGGATGGAAATCTTGCATAAGCACAGCTCCTATTCCAGATCCACTAGTGTCAGTGACTACTAGGAAAAATGGTCTATTAAAGTCAGGGAGTTGCAATACAGGAGCATGGATTAAAGCATGTTTCAGTAAATCAAAAGACTTTTGATGATTTTCAAACCAATGATACGCAATACCTTTCTTTAATAATTTTGTCAAAGGTAATACAAGCAATAAAAAAATTCTCACAAATTTTTTGTAAAAGCTAGCAAGACTTAAGAAAGAACATAATTCATGCACATTTTTAGGTATCAGCTAATTCAAATTTGCTTCTATCTTTTTAGGATCATTAATACCTTCAAATGAAACAATATGTCCTAAGTATTCAATTTGTGTTTGAAAAAATTTACTCTTTTCAGGATTAGCATATAATCGATTCTCTTTTAGTAATTTGAAAACCAAAGATAAATGTTCATAATGCTCGTTCTCATTCTTATTGAAAACCAATATGTCATCAAAGAAAACAATGACACAATGCTGATGCTTCAAAAATATGCGATTTATCATACGATTAAATGTGGCTGGTGCATTAGTTAAACCAAAAGGCATAACAAGGAATTCATAATGTCCAAATTGAGTTCTAAATACAGTTTTGAAAATGTCAGATGTGTCCAGTCGTACTTGATGGTATCCAGATTTAAGATCTATTTTGCTAAATATTACAGCCCTTTGTAGTTTATCAATGAGATCGTCTATCCTAGGGATCAGATATCTATCTTTGACAGTGACTTTATTTAGGGCACGATAATCAATGCACATCTTAAAGGTGTTGTTTTTTCTTTTTAACTAATAGGATAGGTGCACCAAATGGAGAACTACTCGGCCTAATAAGTCATCGAGTTAACAATTCTTCAACTTGAGTTTGAATTTCTTTCTGTTCAATTTGATTATGTCGATAATGTGCTTTACATGGTGGTTGAGAACCTAGAATTAAGTCTATTTTATGATCTTCAGGACATGTGGGTGGTAAAGCATGTGGTAAGTCAGCAGCAAAATAGTCTTTAAATTGTGAAAGAAATTGTGCGTGCCTAGGATGCATTTTATTTTCCTTAACTTCAATTTTATTCACCCATACTAAATAGGATTTGCTACCTTTTCTTAACGCACGTTTAGTCAGTGTATGACTAAGCAATTGAAAATTATCAAAAGTGTGCATACCATGCAATATGATTTGTTTCCCATGAGAATGAATCTTCATTGAATTCGTGGAATAATCTATATTGGGTTTATACTGATGATGCCAAGGCATTCCTAAAATAATGTCACTAGATTGCAGGGGCACAACTAAGAAATTTCTACATTCAACATAATCACCAATTTCAATTTCTAAGTCATGCACTTCTTGTGTTCCGTTGTATCTAGTGCCTAAGAATGTAGCTTTGATGCGATAATGAGTGAAATAGTATGTAAATTCAATTCTTTGACTAATTTTGTAGAAATCAAATCATGTATACTCCCATCATCATGTAAAACAATCTTTTCTTTACCATGCACAATACATTTCATCATTAATAAAGAATGGGGATTTGGTATACCCGGTAAAGTATCTGAAGTAGTGTCGTTATCGTCATCGTCTTCTGTGAAATCTGCATTTCTTTATGGTCTTCATCTTCAGTCGTCACTCCCAAATAGTTGATGTGAATAGTTGGCTTTTTGGATTGATAATTCACCCGCTAGATGTCCAAGTTGATGGCATTTATAACAGACTATGGATTTGGCTTTAGAAACATTATTGATAATAGCGAAAAGTTTAAGAATGTTGGGATTTGGCTGAAGAGATGGCTTAGGATTTGGGTTTGTGTTTGATGGTAAAGCAGGGGGTCGTGTCCAAGATTTACGGAATGAAGATGGAAGAACGCGGTTTTGATTGAATCTTCAAAAATTAGAATTGAATTGCTTTGTACCAAAGTTACCACTGTTTGAGAATTGTTGTGGTCACTTCTCTCGTCCTCGAATTTTGTCTTCAGCATCATGGGCCAAGGAAATTGCATCTTCAAGAGTCATTGGCTTGAACATGTTTACTTCCATATAGAAGTGACCAAGCAAACTAGACATAAACTTGCACTTATGGGTCGCCTCAGGTACATCTTTGAGCATTCGAAGTTGTAATAAAGAATTCAAAAAACGCTCGGTATATTGAGAAATAGGCTCGCGATCTCTTTGTTGCAGAAGATCCCATTGTTTGATTGCTTTTTCGTGGAATTGGGGTGGAAGAAAATTCTACAAAAATTTCTTTTGGAAAGTCTCCCAAGTAGTAGGACAATCAGTGCTTTTGCGGACAATGGTCCACCATTGGGATGCTCTGTCCACTAAATGATTAGTGACACACTTAATTTTATCTTTTTCGGCATACTTTCTTCATGGAAATAATCATCAAACTGACTGATAAAAGTAAGTACAGGTGAAGCATTAAGAGGGCTAGGTTGCCAATGATTAATTGTAAGAATGAGTAGGACAACTAGTTGACTAGTTTTGATTGCAAATTGTTACCGTTGTATTTTTTTTTGATATTGGGATGTCCCCTTGTTACATGCAATTGTGGAATAAGAAGAGGAGAAGCATTAATAGAATTTGTTTGAAGATGAGAAAGAGATTCAAATACAGTACCTTACATCATTGGAACACTTATAAGTAAAGATTTTAGAGGACTTTGAAGGCATCCCCTTCCTAAAGACTCTACTTTCTTTTGTGAAGGCCTATCACGAGACAATTCCCAAACAATGATAGATATTCAAGTGCAAATATTTCTCTCTCTCTCACTATGTACGAGGAATGATGGATCTATTTAACATATTTTGGGATGTGAGGCCAACCTTTTGGAAGTTATTGAAAATTGATAGTGCAAGTAGATTCTTATGGGAATGTCAGTATGAAGATTGGTTTACAAGAGCAACTTGGATAATTAAGCGCTTTAGATTTGGAATCTTATTAGAGCCCTACATATTAGACAAACATGGTACTTTAAGGATGCTATTTGTTATTGAAGAGGTGCTTAATAAAGAAGGGAGGTTTTAAGAAAGTAAGAAAGAAGTCTCATAACAATAGTTTTGTGTGTGGTGATTGCACATATGTCAAAATGAAGTACCTTATTTGCTTTCGAATTAAGAAAAAGCTAAGGAGGTTATAAGAAAGTGAGAAAGAAGTCTCACACTAATAAGAGCTAGGTCGCATCTTGGGGCAATGGGGGGAGGGAACCCCCCTTTCCTCCACAACTTAGATTGTTGCACCAAGAAGTTGAGGGGGGGTGGGGTCTTCTTAACCCTTGGAGGTCTTTGCAAACACCCTAAAAAATGCGGGTGTTAAAACTGAGGTTAGTAGCACTAAGCCGTTCCATTAGATGGCTTCAATGCATGTAGAGTGATAATGCAATTAGTGAGTGCTAGCCTAGCAAAATAGTGGTTGGAATAATTCTGTTCATGGTAGACCTTTTGGTGCGATCACTCTGTGAATGGGGTTTGCAAGCCACAACCTCCACCCTAGTGGTAGCCTTGGTGTGACATGGCCCTAAGGCTCATTTGAGGTGGTTGCACATTTACTTTTCCACATATATTTCACAACACTAAGTTATTTGTATCACGTAAGATCGGCCTTAGGCTCGTGAAATCTGTCAATTATAAGAATATTATTGATATACATATAGATTTATCTACTTTTGAATTAAGCAAAAGCATAACACAAGCGGAGCACCTTAGATTGTCCCCTTTACCCTAATTCGCACACACTCGAGGAAAAAAAGAAAAACAAGACGGACCTAAGAGGGGTGGATTAAATTGCAGCGAAGAAGCATAGACGAAGTCCGGAAATAGAATTAGGGTTTATAGCCACCCCACTTCTTCCTACCTCGATCCTTTCTCGCCAGTTGCAAACCGCTTCGCCCCCAGCGCAGACGCGGCAGCAGGCAGCTTGAGCCCCCTCCATCGCATCGCCATGGTAAGTGAACCTCGTGCCCCTTCTTTTCTCTCGCCGTGCCCGTCTCGTGCGTCGTCTACGTTCTATTGGCTGTGCAGATGTCATTAGGCTACAAAATATGTAGATGTCATGAGGTTATTCGGTGATGGTTGAATCGGAAAGTGGTCAGGCGTCCCTGTCGAAGCTAAATGGCGGGCCTTTGTTCTGATTTATCACAATCGGTCTTATGCGGAGAACAGGCAATATGTTTAAACATGATGTTAATACTAGCTGGCACCTCGGGGTGTTTCAAAGGTTGATTTTTTTCGGCGTTGCAAAATCAATGATCCCTTCTTTGCTTGCATTCAAACATCATACTGTATCGTTTGCAGGGAATGCCTTTTTTACTGCATTGTGCTTTGATTTTGCATTCAGTCATGGTCGTGCTATCTACGCAGGAGATACTTTGTTTTTTACTTCATTTGTGGCATGTGCAGTCCTGCACAATGGCTAAATACACACACATAAAACTTCTGCATAGAAAACTGGGGCTGACATCTGATTTGTGAAACAGCCTATTCCTTTCAGGGAGTGTTTTTTCGAGAGGGTGGTCCCTGCCTAGAGTGATCCCTAACGTTATGCCGTTTCATAGGTCAATTGGTGGGCATTGCAGGCCATTGTGGGCTTAGATTACTACACGTGTGGTCTCCTCAGAAAACTTAGCCTTAGCTGTAATCAAGTGTTATAATCGCTGGAATCTAGCCCTTACAGACTCTCATCCAGATGATCTGAGAACTTGGCATATCTAGTAATTGTTAAGAATCATCGTGGGTTTGCAATGAAGTAGGGGCGGAGCAGGGGTGGTCCCTGCATAGAGTGATCCCCAACGTCATGCCATTTCATAGAGGGTGGTCCCTGCATAGAGTGATCCCTAATGTCATGCCGTCTCATAGGCCAATTGGAGGGCTTAGCAGGCCATTGTGAGCTTAGTTTATTCTACTTGTGGTCTCCTCAGAGAACTTAGCCCTAGCTGTAATCAAGTGTTATAATTGCTGGAATCTAGCTCTTAAAGACTCTTATCCAGATGAACTGAGAATTTGGCATATGTAGTGATTGTTAAGAGTCGTTGTGGGCTTGCAATGAAGTAGGGGTGGAGCAGGGGTGTGTTTACAAAATCACCTCCAAGATCTAGGGCAGTGAGGGAGGTTAGGTAACCTTTTGATACAGAAACAGAATAAGCTGAATATCAAAGTGGACGGATTTTACTCTTCTTGGATTTTTGGGAGATTGGTTTTGGAGGCTGCTCCTTCTCCCCTTGATTACTTGATTTCTGATTGGCTGCTTCTCTTCGTTGATGCTCTTTTTGGAATTTATTTCTCGTAGCTTATTTATAGCTTCATGTCTTCCCTTCATGTAGAGGTCACACATATCTGTGCTGAAATTGTGTGGTCAAGTGGATTAATGGATGAATTGCAAGCTTTGTTCTTGCTTGTATATCCACTGAACTGTGATAAATGGACTACAGGTCATTGAAGTGATGCCTCTGAGCAGCTTATTTGACTTTGACTTGTCTGCTGATGAAATTGAAATTTACTACAAATTTCTTGATTCTGTTTCTTTACTCTTCTGCACCATGCTGTGTTAATTGTTTTTGAGTCTTCCCACACTTTTGTTTTTAACTGTTCTGTCCTATGCATTATTACTTCCATTGTCAATAACACCTTCTATAGTGGTGACTGTGGGACTGAAGAGTCAGTTCAGCTGGTTGATGGCTCCTCTGTTTTTTAAGTGTAATAGTCTCCATGAATGTTGATCAAGTAATGGCATTTTCCTCAATTATTGCAGGTGAAGTACTCAAGAGAACCTGACAATATCACTAAGGGTAGGGTTGTCCTGTATTTGTTTGAATCACATGGTTCTTCCATATTCAATTTTTTACATTGGTTGGGGTCAAATGTATTATTTTATAATAATTGTTTCTTTGTTTGCTTCAACAGCGTGCAAAGCCAGAGGCTCTGACCTGCGGGTGCACTTCAAGGTAATTTTTCATTATTATAGACTGAGGTTGGTCTTTAAGGGGCTTAGGGTCCGTAATGATCTGATAGGACTGATCTTGTGCCTGCTCACAGAACACCCGGGAGACAGCCCAAGCCATTAAGAAGCTTGATCTTGGAAAGGCAAAAAGGTATCTTGAAGATGTTATTGCTCATAAGCAAGCTATTCCATTCCGCCGGTTCTGTGGTGGAGTTGGAAGGACAGCCCAGGCTAAGGCTCGCCACTCCAATGGTCAGGGTCGTTGGCCAGTAAAGTCTGCACAGTTCCTCTTGGGCCTTCTGAAGAATGCTGAGAGCAATGCAGAGGTTCTAGCTACACCTTTGGGAGATGTTTCTTTACTTGGTTTTTGAAAAAACAGTTCCAGTTTTCCTTGTTCTGAATACATTTCTTTGTGTATCGTAGACAAAAGGGCTGGATGTGGACACCCTTTTTATATCACATATCCAGGTCAATAAAGCACAGAAGCAGCGAAGGCGCACCTACCGTGCACATGGGCGCATCAATCGTAAGCTGCAGTACTAAGTTTTTGACGTGTTTCTTTTTTTGGTATTGTTCATTTATGGACTTATCATTGCTTTATCTTGCAGCTTACATGTCCTCTCCATGCCATATAGAGCTCATATTGTCTGAGAAAGAAGCCCCTGTCAAGAAAGAGGTGATTGCTATTGTCCTGTAGAGAGATTACCCTTGATGCCTCTTGATTCAATTGAAGGGTGTAGGCTAAGCTGGTTCTATCTCCTGTTGCTTATATACTCTGTTTGCAGGCGGAAGCCCCAGCTGCTCGGCGACCTCAGAAAGGGCCTGCTCGTCTAAGAAGCGGCACTTCTTCTTGAGGTATGCCGTTCTTTCGCTCTTCTTTTACTGATGTGGGATGATTGTGTCATGAAGCTGATTCCCTCATTGTTTTGCAGGTAAAGAAAGACTGTCCACAGCTGATGACAAGCAGATATGTAACATGGTGCAAGCAAACAAAGTCTTGGTGCTTGCTTTAATGGAAGTAGTTGTCTAGCTGTCTGGGGAATGAAGCTTCAGGTTCAAAAGCATGGCTGATGTGCTTACTTGTCATCAGTCAAGATTGTGAAATTTGGCTGATGCAAAATTTTTTGTGGGGTTTGGGTAATAGTACTGAGGCATTCCTGATTCGGCAAGGTATTGCATCTTTTTGAGGCTTTTACCAAAGCTAGGAGATTTACATGTCAACTGCTTTTGCAGAGACCTATTAAGAGTTTCAAATTTTGTTTTTGTCTTACTTGTTTTGGATGTCAAAATTACATGCCTTCTGAAAATAGAGCTCAAGTTAAACTCTAAAGTATTAACTAGGCTCTTGTAGTATATTCGTGTACAAATTTTTTTGGTTTGATTTTTGGTCTTCTACATAGGCAGGGTGGTAGGTTAGCATGCCTATTATTCAAGCCGAAATCCTTAGAGCTATAAAGTTACTCAAACAACCTACGTGGTAATTTCATTGTTCTGATTTGTGCTTTAGAACTGCTGCTTTTGTCTGGTTGAGTTATAAAGGATTTTTATGCATGAAAACAAATTGGAGGTAGACTTGGAAGCCTGGACCTGTCAAGTGGTCTTGTAATTATAACAATATTGTAAGTGATATGCCAGCTCAAATCTCAATGGTTAACTACAGGTACTTGCATCTAGACAACCCTAAGGCTTTTAATGTATCAATAATGCAACCTCACAACTCCCGCTCTCAATGATGTAACTGTATAGGCAAAGATATTTAAGCATAGGGTCTCTGCCTCTGATAGGCGGTCTTTGCCCTTGACCATACAGGGAAGATTCTTTCTTTTAGCATGACAACTTTGGGCCTTTTAATGTCTTGAAAATATGCGTCTGCCCTGGGTGTTGATGCTTTGGAAAGTGCTCAGCATTGTAGTGTTACACTGAGGGCCTTCTGTTGGATTGGTAGTAGTAAGCTGTAAGTGGTACAGTTCGATTAGCATTGGTAATTAGTTAATGAAGTCTCTCTTTTTGGCCTCGTGCACACTGAGGGCCTTCTGTTGGATTGGTAGTAGTAAGCTGTAAGTAATACGGTTCGATTAGCATTGGTAATTAGTTAATGAAGTCTCTCTTTTTGGCCTCGTGCACACTGAGGGCCTTCTGTTGGATTGGTAGTAGTAAGCTGTAAGTAATACGGTTTGATTAGTATTGATAATTAGTTAATGAAGTCTCTTTTTGGCCTTGTTAATTTGGTAGTAACAGGCTGTTAGTAGTAGCAAAGTTAATATGTGATGATATAACCTGGACCAAAAAGCTCAGTGTGTAATGTAGTTTTGACTATAACTCCAACCTCAGAAATTTTGGAATTAGAGTCTTGGCAAAGACCAAGCCAATTCTGATTGCTGCTATAGAAATAAGTTGGCATGCCTAGGATATTTCAGAAATTTTATGGGCATGTTTGAAATGTGTCAACGATTTTGCCCAACTTACTTGGGCTGGTTGGAATGTGCTTAATGTGGTGGGGTTCTACTCGTTTGTTTGAGTACAACTGCATTACACATGACTAATCGTTAGGGCCAGTCAAGTAAACTATGTTTCTTATTGCATCTCAAGTCGTCATTCTAGATACAAATGAAATGGCAATCTCGGTAATGGTAATTAACAGTCATGTGAACTATGGTTTTTATTCTCTCAAGTCATTCTAGACACAAATAAAATGCCAATAACAGTAATGGTAATTTTGATAATAAATATGCTCAAAGTTAAAATGAGGAAAGCCCTAAATGAAGTAATGCTCATTTCTACTATTTTTAAAAGTCATTCTCAAAGTTGATTGAAATTGCTGAAAATTAATGCCAGTTATTGACTAGTTATGATGAGTACCACCGAACTAGCATTATGATTTCTGGAACTAGAGATGTGGAATATGCATGTAGAGGTGGTTACTGCTAGTGCTCAAAGAAGAGAGTAAAGGATCCACTCTGTTGGTCATATTTGGAATGTTTTGATGTTAAAGATTGAGTAGATTGAGTTCCTGCTGTTTGATATGTATCTAGATTAGAGACGGAATTCGCGGTGTTTGATATATATGTAGATTAATGATAGAATGAAGTGTTTAATTTAAATGTACGCTACCACTTGCCTTCACTTGAGACACAGAAGTGTTCAGGCCATTTCACATAAATACCATGCATTTAAAATGACAGTTTCTTTGCACAACTTCACTTTTCAGTCCTTTACGAGGAATGCTATTACTAATCCTGAAGATATCTGATCTGAATTTGTTAGTGGCATCCATAGAACGCTACAAGATCTGGCAAGGCTTTGAAAAGCGGGTTTTTCACTCCTACACCTAAATATGTTGACGTCTGTAGAAGGTTGTGTGATGTTAAGCCAGCTCAATTTAGTGATTATATGGCAATGATGTAGACCACCAAAGACATTGCAAGGTTAATGCTAGTTGAAAGAGTCCCAGTTTTAAAATTATTGTAGATGTTTGACTTGAATAATGCATCCTCGTCATTTTATTGGTTCTTGTCAATGGCAGTTGAAACAGTCCCAGTTGATTCTATATAAATTTTTAAAATTATTGTAGATTTTTGACTTGAATAATGCATCCTCGTCATTTTAGTGGTTCATGTCAGGCTCTCTTGTGAGCCCTTTATCTCTAATTATGCCTGCTTGTTAATGTCTCGCGTTTTTACAAGTCCCACATGATGGAATGGGCCATATGGAATCGCTAAAATGTGTAATAAATCTTTAAGCTCACATGATGTAACACTTTCTAGTATTGGAGAGTCTCTCCTATGGAACATGAATAAGTTTTGTAAGGGGTGCGTTGAGCTTAGGTTGAAGATTAAAGATTTAATAAATCTTTAAGCTCTCATGATGTAACAGTTCTTAGGCTTGGAGAGTCTCTTCTATGGAACATGAATATTGTTAAGGGTGTGTTGAGCTTAGGTTGAGGATTAAAAAAGATTGTAGATCACTAGTTAAAATTTTGTTAGCTATTTAAAGTAGTCACTGATTGATTGATGTCAGGAGGCATATTTCACGGTGGATTCTATGCTATGGTGGATTTCGTGAGGTTTTACGGTGGATTCCGTAAACTTTGATTATCGGGGCTCATACACAAGTGGATTCTTTGTGCGAGAAGAAGATGGGGATGCCTGTCTTTTTTGGGCGTTTTATTAATTTAGTGTGTACATGGGTGATTTCATAGCGGGTGATTCTGCAAAATGCATATTAAATTAATAAACATTTATGATTTTAGAGTGCGTACTTGTAATAAGTAAAGGTTAGGATTTATTTCTAACCAGTTGATTTATTTATGTAGCTGAAGATTGTTAGGTATTCACTTTTGTCGGTTTAATTGTATTATTTTACTAACGCTTCAGTTGATGTGTAGAGATAGCAGTAGTGGCGGAGGAAAGTATTGGAGGATAGCGAGTATTCGACTTATGGATTATATTTTGATAGGCGTCACACTTATATTTTGTCATGCTTATTTATTGAGGCATTTATTATTTATTATTATTTTGTATGCGCATGGGCGCACGGTTATGTTATTTCTATTTGGACATTATATTGAACGTGCCAGACTCTTTGGGCACCGTCCATTAGCTTTATTATTATTTTTGTGTAAAAGCAAACTCAAAAGCTAAAAGCTTGCTATTTTGTAATTTGGGCTATTATTTGAGCATGAAGATGAAATATACATAAAATACATGCTTTGTGGAGCACTCACACAAGGCATGGGGGGAGATTGCATCCAATTGGTCTCTTGCTATTGTCGTTCATGCTTTTTACCTTGTAATTTATGCAAAAAGTAAAGTTCCATTGTTCTTGGAGACCTTCCGGCATTCACTACGCGAGCATATAACATCCGATCTGCGCACCAATGGTATCAGAGCAAAGCTGAGATCAAGAGCTTCCAATCGCTACCCATCTCGTGCGAAGGCGGAGCTCTTGGAACGATCGAGCTCTACGGTCAATCTCGTCGCGAACCGTTGATACAGGCAGACTTCTGGCGATCAAGAATCCCTGTTTCTGTCATTGGATCGCGAAGGACCGGGCTACAGAGGCGGAGGACCATTTCTACATCCTCATATACAAGTCGTCAAAAACCAGTGAGAAAACCTCCATAGCTAATAAGCTTTAAAGCTTAAATCATAAAAGTTTCAAAGCTTAGTCAATTAGAAGCTTTACTTAAGCTTCAAAACAATTCATTATGAAGGACGTGAGGACGTTCTAGGCGTCGATTTTTCCGCCGAGGACATATTCATGTCCTCAAAATTGACGACGGATCAAGAAGCATAAAGCTTCTTAATCCCCTAAGCCACCTAAAGTTAATCAACCAATGAAGTTTAGCAAATCCATTAAGTTGAAGTTTTGCAAGTCCCGTAAAGCAGGTCAAGTACTGCAAGTTCCATAAATCGACTAAGTTCTGCAAGTCTGCAATTCTGCAAGTCAGACAAGTCAACTGGAGTTAGAACTGACTTGTGCTCAAAACTCCTAGAAGGGCTGTTCTTGCGCAGAAACTCCGAACTGCAAAGTTGTTCATTGGAAGGTACTCTACCCATACGCAGGTTTGCTGAAGCATTTTCAGCATACAAAGAAGGATAAAATGCAGATTTTCTAAAGATTGAGAAAGCTATACCCAAAAATATATAAGCCTTGTATTTTCGAACTTGAGCTACGCTCATCCCGCTAACTTGATTTTGAGTGAGAAAGGTCTTTTGAGTTTTGCAGGATGACGGAACCACATATGGATGATCTTATGGCTGAAGGCGACTTATCTGAACCCACAATGGAGCAAAAGCTGGACTTAATCATGATGCAATTGGAAGACGAACGAAGGGCTAAGCAAGCATTGCAAGTTCAACTGGCAAATTTACAAAGAGCGTCTACCGACAAAGAAGAACCTCAAGCTGAAGATCTTATTCGACGTACCATCGACACAACTCTTGAAGCTCAAACCATCCGCAAGGAATCAAAGATAAATAAAAGAAGTTTCAAATTCCGTACTTTCAATGGCATACGAGAAGGAAAAATTGTTATAGCATTCATTAGTCAGTTTGATGACTATTTCCATGAAGAAATCTATGCCGAAAAAGATAAAATCAAGTGTGTCACTAATCATTTAGTAGACAGAGCATCTCTTTGGTGGACTGTAGTACGCAATAGTATAGATTGTCCTGCTACTTGGGAGGATTTCAAGAAGAAGTTAATGTAGAATTTTCTTCCTCCACAATTTCATGAGAAAGCTATTAAGCAATGGGATCTTCTTCAGCAACGAGATCGTGAGCCTATTCCTCATTATACAGAGCGATTTTGGAATGCATTACTCCAGCTACGCATGCTTGAAGACGTACCTGAAACGACACACAAGCGTAAGTATATGTCTGGACTCCTTGGGCATTACTACGCTGAAGTTAACATGTTCAAGCCTGTTACTCTTGAAGACGCCATTTCACTAGCTCACGACAGTGAAGATAAGCTACGAGGTAGAGACAGACGTCCACATCAATTCCAAGCCAATGGTAATTATGGACATAAGCAATTCAATTCCAACTTTAGAAGATTTAGTCCAGGTCGTTTCTCTTCATCATCTTTCCGCAAAAATTGGGCAAAACCAGCTGCATTACCATCCAATGTCAATCAAAACCCTAAGCCTATTCCACAGTCAAATCCTAATGTCCCTAGACTTCCCGCCATTGCAAACAATGTAACCAAAGCCAAGCCAATAGTATGCTATAAATGCCACCAGCCTGCACATCTAGCAGCAAATTGTCATTCAAAGAAGCCACCTGCCCATATCAACTACCTTGGAGCAATGGACAAAGACGAACATGAAGATATGCCTGATTTCACAGAAGATGAGGACGACACTACTACTACTTCGGATACTTTGCCAGGTATGCCAACTCCACATTCTTTATTGACTATGCAATGTTTGGTGTATGGAAAGAAAAAGATTATTTTGCATGATGACGGTAGCACTCATGATTTTATTTCAGCAAAATTAGTAAAAGAATTGAAGTTACAGACTGTACCTACGCATTACCGCATCAAAGCTGCATTCTTAGGCGCTAGGTATAATGGTACACAGGAAGTACATGACTTAGAGATTCAAATTGATCAATACACAGAAAGAAGAAATTTTCTAGTTGTTCCATTACAATCGAGTGACATTACTTTAGGTATGCCTTGGCGTCATCAGCATAACCCAAATATAGATTATTCCATGCATTCAATGAATATTAACTTTCAAGGAAAATCTATTACATTATATGGTATGCATGCATCTAATGTTTTTTCACTGCTTTCGCATACTCAAGCTAAACGTGCATTACGCAAGAGTAGTAAATCCTATCTCATTTGGATGAATGAACTGCAAGTAAAAGATAATCATATGCACCCTAGGCATAAAGAATTTCTTACACATTTTAAGGACTGTTTTGCAGAAGACCTACCACCTGGTTTACCTCCTTCACGTCCAGAAGACCATAAGATAGATTTGATCCTTGGCACACAACCACCTTGCAAATAGGCATAACTAGATAGAGCAAAAAGAAATTCAGAGTCAAGTTGAGGAATTACTAAATAGAGGATTGATTAGACCTAGTAGTTCTCCATTCGGTGTACTTGTTCTGTTAGTCAAGAAAAAGAATAATACCTATCGTATGTGCATTGACTATCGAGCTTTAAATAAGATCACTGTAAAGAATATGTATCCCATTCCTAGAGTTGATGACCTTATGGACAAACTACAAGAATCAGCTATATTTAGTAAAATAGACCTCAAGTCTGGTTATCATCAGGTGAGACTAGATACGTCAGACATATTCAAGACTGCATTTAGAACACAGTTTGGTCATTACGAATTTTTAGTGATGCCATTTGGATTGACTATTGCACCTGCTACGTTTAGTAGAATGATGAACCGTATATTTTTGAAATATCAGTATTGTGTAATTGTCTTCTTTGATGATATTTTGGTGTTTAGTCAAAATGAGAAAGAACATTATGAGCATTTGTCATTGGTTTTCCAACTACTAAAAGATAATCAATTGTATGCAAATCCTGAAAAGAGTGAATTCTTTAAAACAAAAATTGAGTATTTAGGTCATATTGTATCATCTGATGGAATTAAAGTTGATCCTAAGAAAATCGATGCAATATTAAATTGGCATGTACCTAAAAACGTGCATGAGTTACGCTCATTCCTTGGTCTTGCTAGTTTCTATAGGAAGTTTGTACATAATTTTTCATTACTTGCTTTACCACTAACTAAATTTCTGAAGAAAGGAATTGTCTATCATTGGTCCGAAAATCAACAGAAATCCTTTGACTTATTGAAACATGCATTAACCCATGCCCCTGTTCTACAGTTGCCTGATTTTAATAGACCATTCTTTCTAGTAGTGACCAATGCTAGTGGATCAGGAATAGGAGCTGTACTTATGAAGACAATCATCCTATAGCGTATTCTAGTTATAAGTTGAAACCTTCTGAATTGAAATATTCCACATATGACAAAGAACTATTAGCAGTTGTACAAGCATTAAGACAGTGGAAACACTACTTAATGGGTTCAGAATTTATGATTAAGACCGATCAACAAAGTATTAGACATTTACTTAGCCAACCCCAAATCTCTGACCGTCATATCAAATGGGCATCCTTTATTCAAAGTTTTCATCCTATCATTCAATACCAACCCGGAAAAGAAAATGTAGTGGCTGATGCATTAAGTAGAAGACCTGCTATTCATAATATTTCTATTATATCTTTTGATTCTTTGATTGCTATGAAAGATACTTATCATCAGGATATTACTTTTCATACTGATTGGAATAAATTAGTTCGAAATAACTTGATTCCTATTGATTCATTATCATATAATGATGGATTTATGTTTTATGAAAAGAGATTGTGTGTTACAATTCCATTCCGATCTTTTGTTTTGAATGAGATTCATTGTCCTCCATATCAAGGTCATAGAGGTATCATATCTACTTTACGTATATTAACTGAAGATTTTTATTGGCCGCATATGGACACTGATGTATCTAACTTTGTTTCTGAATGTTTGATTTGTCAAAGAGTTAAGAGACATCATGGTAAACAATATGGATTACTTATGCCTTTGTCTATTCCATCTAAACCTTGGGAACAAATTTCTATGGATTTTATTACTGGTTTACCTAATACTAAATTTAACCATGATATGATTTGGACAGTAGTAGATAGATTTAGTAAATAAGCATATTTCATTCCATGTAAGAAAACTTTAACAGCATCACAAGCAGCACAATTGTTTTTGAAAACTGTTTTTACTAACCATGGATTGCCAAAAGTTATTATTTCAGATCGTGATTCTAGATTTTGTAACAACTTTTGGATTACTCTGTTTGCTAACCTAGGCACAAAGATTGATTTTTCATCTGTATTTCATTCTGAAACTAATGGACAAATAGAAGCCACTAACATCACAATTCTAGATCTTTTACGTACATATAATATCTCTAAATCACAGACATGGAACACACATTTGTATTTATTACAGTTTGCATATAACAATACACCACACACATCTACAAAGAAAGCACCGTTTGAAGTCGTTTATGGATTTAGATTATCTACACCTGTTGCATCTTTGTCAAATAGAATTCAGAGTGCTAATGATATTGCTAGTATGTATAATACTATTTTTGATGAGGTTAAAGATATGATTGCTAAAGTCCAGCAATCATATACTAAACAAGCCAATAAGAAAAGACAAGTAATGAATTTCAAAGTTGATGACTATGTTTGGTTGAGAATAGAAAAACGTAGACTACAAAGTGTAGATAGACATCCAGTTGTGAAATTAGCTCCTAGATTCTATGGACCATTTAGGATCATTCATAAAATTAATGACAATGCATTCAAGTTAGAATTACCACCTCATTGGAAAATTCACAACACATTCCACATTAGTTTATTGAGACCATTTAGAGGCCAATAACCTGTACACCCTGTTTATGAAAACCCACCTTTATTAGAGGAAGAGACTGAAATACTTGAACCAGAAGCTATCATAGACACTGACTTTATGACCACTAGAACTGGCCGAAGATATTCTAGATATCTAGTTAAATTTAAGAACCATCTTGTAGAGGAAACACAATGGATGCACACTAGAGACTTAAATGCTTTCCCCACTCTGTTAGCTCCACATTGAACTACTAGCAATTGAGGTCAATTGCTATCCCACCCCGGGGGTATGATGCCAGGAGGCATATTTCACGGTGGATTCCGTGCCACGGTGGATTCCATGAGGTTTTACGATGGATTCCGTAAACATTGATGACCGGGGCTCATACACAAAGTGGATTCTTTGTGCGAGAAGTTGATGGGGACGCCTGTCCTTTTTGGGCGTTTCATTAATTTAGTGTGTACATGGGTGATTCCATAGCGGGTGATTCCGTAAAATGCATATTAAATTAATAAACGTTTATGAGTTTAGAGTGCGCACTTGTAATAAATTAAGGTTAGGATTTATTTTTAACCAGTTAATTTATTTATGTAGTTGAAGACTGCTAGGTATTCACTTTTGTCGGTTTAATTGTATTATTTTACTAACGATTGTGAATGCTTCAGTTGATGTGTAGAGATAGCAGCAGTGGTGGCGGAGGAAAGCATTAGAGGATAGCGAGTATTCGATTTATGGATTATATTTTGATAGGCGCCACGCCTATATTTTGTTATGCCTATTTATTGAGGCATCGATTATTTATTATTATTTTGTATGCGCATGGGCGCACGGTTATGTTATTTCTATTTGGACATTGTATTGGGCGTGCCAGACTCTTTGGGCACCGTCCATTAGCTTTATTCCTATTTTTGTGTAAAAGCAAACTTAAAAGCTAAAAGCTTGCTATTTTATAATTTGGGCTATTATTTGAGCATGAAGATGAAATATACATAAAATACATGCTTTGTGGAGCGCTCACACAAGGCATGGGGGAGATTGTACCCAATTGGTCTCTTGCTCTTGTCGTTCATGCTTTTTACCTTGTAATTTGTGCAAAAAGTAGAGTTCCATTGTTCTTGGAGACCTTCCGGCATTCACTACGCGAGCATACAGCATCCGATCTGCGTACCATTGACAAACTACGATACTTTGATATTATTATGACTAATGTTTTCTGACTGGGAAACTGATATCTATGGTCAACGACCAGGAGAAAGCTCTATGGTTGATGTTGAGGAGACAAAACAAGCAGATTCTTCACTATGGTGCTGCATTCAAGACATTCCATGGATAAATAAAGACTCACAAAATTAGGGCCTTCTGATGTCATGGCCCTAAATGTTGCAGTAGAGTGCAATGCTATTTAGTATTGTGACTTGTCTACTGACACAATTGTTGTTGTGCACCCTTCACAAATGTCGTTTTGAAAAGTTGAAAAATCCTGGCTGGATGAAAGTCCTTTGTATATTAAGAATTTGGATTGGCTATAATGAGTCTTGAAAGAAGTACAAATGTAATGCTACAATGAGTTCTAAAAGAAATATGAATGTATCATAATTCGAATGCAATTTAGCCAAGTAAAGTGCATAGTTCATTGCTGGAAGTTATTTGGGACAAGGGGCACTTATTTTGAATTTTATAGTTTAGTCATTTTTTCCAGTACCTTGGATCCTTTTCTTAACAAGAACAATAGCATCTTAAGTTGTTTTACTTGAATCTTAATTGACCCATGTTCATATCTCTGGATATGGTTGTCTAGCTACCTCATCTTCATCTCTAGCATACGAGGAGAAACTTTGACAAGAAATGCATTTATAAAATAACTCAATGTTGTCTGCATTTTCTTTTCTTTTGGAGGTAATGCATAATGTAATTGATCATACATTTCCTTTCCAAAATTCTATTGGAAAAATGTCAGATGGTTGGTGGTAAAAGTGGATTTCATACCAATTAGACTGCATAATCAATTCTTGGTTCCATCAAATTAATTTTTGTAATGTATAGTCAACTTTTAGTTCCATCAAATCAAATTTTGTATGAAGAATCTCATTGAAAATTGTAAAGTCTCCTTTTAGAGTAATTAGCATTTCATCATGAAACAAAGTTTACAAAGGATCTTGCTATGATAGTCTTGACCTAATTGATCATACATTGCCGTTCCAAAAATCTAATGGAAAAATGCTACGGAAAGACGTTAAAAGCAAATGGTTGGTGGTAAAGTGGATTTACTACCAATTAGACAATGCATAATCAAGTATGAAGAATTTCATTGAAAATTGCAAAGTCTCATTTACCAAGGATCTTGCTACATTGGGAGGCTCTAAGATGTTAGCAAAATAACTCTTGAATTGAGAGTTTACTATTGTACAATATGCATTCCATCAACTCACTCTGTCACAAAAAAGGACATGTTCTTATCAATGTCAACACAACATAAGTGTAAATAAGATGACATTACAAAAGTCTTGTGAATGAATAAGGAGATTATCACTTCTAGAGGATTAAATAAAGTTACATATACATGTTATAAATCCCAATGTTTATTTTGTTGGTGCATAGCTATTTAATACCACAAAGCCTCTCCATATAAATATATATCAACATTGCTTAGATGGAATTGTTGGAGTTCCCACATAGTGAGTTTCTCTCTCTTGCTCTTGCTCTCCCGCCATAGCTCTCGCGTGTAAGCTTCGATTATTCTTACCTTTCAATTGGTGGTAAAGGCACCTTCACCTGGCCGCCCGTGTATTATTACACTAACAGTACCTGCATATGCACATTGCAAGCGATGGGCACCCGTCCCTTTATTCTTTATTCTTTTAGTGACAGATGAATAAAGCGAAGGTCGGTCACACATTGTGATTGTTGGAATTCCCACATTGTGAGTCTCTCTCTCTTGCTTTTGCTCTCCCGCCATAGCTCTCTTGTGCAAGCTTCGAACCTTCTCACCTTTCAACTGGTATCAAAGCATGGTTGCTTGAGCATTCGAGCTTGGTCCGTGACTCCTTCAGCATTCATTCGAATCCCTACACCATTGGTTCTCACTCTTGGCAGCCATATCCAACTCCTTTGAGCTCCAATCACTCCTTAGCTTCTTGAGCACCTACCCGGCCCATTTGGATACCCTCACGGTATTCTTTCAGAGGTATCGAAACATTGTTTAGAGTGTTTATTTCAGTTTGCAGGGTACAACAGGAAGGGGCAGCCATAGCTTCAATCATTGGAGCTCCCCCATTTCATATATTGGCCCGCTAATTAGGCTTGATAAGGCTTTGTGTAGGCCTTCTTTAGGCCCAACTTGAGCCCCCCTTCCACCCCATTAATGCCACGTGGATCAGCAATACACCAAACAATATCAGTCATGTTTGTGCCAGCTTGAAGACCTGTAAAAAAATTCGTTTTTTACTTCAATCCTCCCTTAGCACTCATTGGTAGCTTGAAAATACTTCATTTGGCACTTGGCAACACCCCCTTGATGCTGGATATTGGTGATTTATCATTGGCATTGATTTGTGGATTGATTTACCTTAGCCCAAGACTGTTTTCCATAGTCCACAGGTAGCCACAAACAATGTTACATCAACACTTTATGTTTATGCTTGGATAGTATTGACATTTGATGCCCCCGGTTGGTCCCGAATAGTCCCCGAATATTAGGGGAATGTATGCCTATTGATTGGCCATCATTTCGAGCTGATTTAATGGTATGAAATACTTAGTTTTACATAGTAAATCACTGCTATACACTCCAGGGCTGAAACTTACTTAGTCACTTTATGCTTTGCCTATTGGTGACAGGTGCTCCGGGTGTTTCATATGACTATTGGGATGCAAATGAAGGTTAGCAAATGCTTTGGATGGTTTCAGAATGCATATTGAGCCTTGTTTGAGCTCCATATTGGTTGGCATTTACTTGACATTGGTCTACACTAGCATGCTTTGTGACAGAGGTTATACCTATGGTCTATGTATGACCCATTGGTACATGCTTGATGCTTACGTTACTTACACATGCTAGTTACATTGTTTGGACTTGAATGCTACTGGAGCTTCGTTTGGGCTTGAATTTGGATATTCTGGAGCTTGTTTTTAGTCTTACTTTGGCTCGTCAGAGATTGATTGGGATTATCTTCATGACATTGGATGCTATCATTGGATACTTGACTGCTCATATGCTATGGATGTTTTACTGATGTATGATCTTGGATACTCCGTCATTGGTGCTCTTACATGCTTTTTTTGAGCTTATTTTCTTGACACTTACGGCTTTTGTGCTAGTGGGAGCGTCTTTGTACGCTTATCATACATTAAGTAGTGCAGGTTATGCATATTGAGCTTTTGGATACTTGAGACTGGGATCTCCTTGTGGATGATGTATGGTTGATATGCCTTGGTCCGTGTAGATGTACTTAGGCTGATTCGGCTTTGTATTCATTGAACAGACACTGACTTGTGTTAGGTCTTGGCACTGGTATGTACATTTTGCCCTGTTGATAGAGGGGTGTACTGACTTTACTGACGGACTTTGTCTGACATGCTTGGGTGTTGGCTCATGTCAGTTTAACTGTTACATGCTTGTTGATGTCTGCTTGATGCTGGTTTTGCATTGACAGTTAGTGGTTGACTTGGAATATTGTTTTTTGCCTATTGTTAGCTCTCATTGTACATTGCTACAAATTATTACAGCAAGCATATAGCTCTCGACTGTGATGCATTTTTCATGCTAAATTATCCTGGTTTGATGTACTTTTGATGGTACTTGGTGGGTAGCATCATTAAATACTCGTGTCTCGCCATTTTGCCTTGGTTTTGGTGGTTTTTGGGTCATTTTTTGCAGTTTCTAGCAAGCAGTTTTGAACTGTCTACACTGTTTCAACTTGCAGTATGGCATCTTCTTTCATTGACAATGCTATCTTCAACATCACTAAGCTTGATGGCACAAATTATGCCTATTAGAAGAGCCAAGTTTGGCAGGTATTGGTACAGAAATCGCAGATGAAGCCACTAAGCTTGAGTAGAGAGTAGCCTAAAACTATGACTAATGACGAATGGATGGAGCTTGATGAGTTATGCAAGTCCACCCTCATCTTGTCTCTCATTGAATATGTGCATTACAATGTGATTAAGGGAGCACAGAGTGCTTAGCAGCTTTGGGATAAGATCAAAAACCTCTACGACAAGCAAAGTCCTGCAAGTCAAATGTATTGGTTGAAACAACTTATGGATCTCCGTATGAAAGAGAATGTGACCATGTCAACTCATCTGAGCCAATTTCATACTATTCTTAAGAACTTGGCTTTGCAGGGCATTGATTTCAAAGAGGATGTCACTCCGTTGTTCTTGCTTGGAACTCTTAATGAGTCTTGGGATATATTCCACACTGCCTTATGTGCTTCTGCCACTACTCTAAAGCTATGTGATGTTGAGAGCTCTCTTAGTAGGAAGAGATAAGCCGTAAGAATTTGGATGCCTCTCGTGTGTCTCATGCTTTGACAGTTAGAGGTCGACATAATGGAAACACAAAGAATGATCGTGGTAATGGCCGTGGATGGGATTCACAGAAATCTCAGTCCAAGTCGTGTGGCAAGTCATGGAGTAAGTCTTGTGGGAGAAATGCAAATTTGACTTGTCATCATTGTGGGAAGAAAGGCTACATAAGGCCATAGTGTCATGAATTGCGCAATGAAAGGTGCAAAGACAAGGGGAAAGAGAAAGTGTAAGAAAAGTCTTCTGATCGTAGCATAATACTTGCTAGTCAAGTGTTAAAATTGAAGAGATTAATGTTCTGTAGCCCGAGGATAGTGAGGGGGATTAGATCCTTGCAGCAGCTTCATCTAGTGCTTTGCAGATGATAGAGATACACTCTATGTATGCACAGTGTTGGCTCTTGGACTTAGGTGCGTTCTTTCATGTGACACCTTGCCGAGAGTGGTTTATTTCATACCGTTTTGTTTCGGATTCTATACGCTTGGGTGATGATAGGTCTCTTGAGATTGTCGGCATTGGTGATGTTACGCAACAGTTTCCTTCTGGCTACAGATTTGTTATGCATGATGTACATCATGTACTTGCATTGACACGCAGTCTCATGTCCGCTGGATAGCTTGATGATGCAGGATATCATGTATCTTTTGGAGACTCTGCATGGAAGATTACTCGTGACAGGCTTGTGCTTGTGAGAGGTGCCAAGGCTGGCAGCCTCTACCCCTTAGTTGATTCTGGATCTATAGTTGATCATGCTTTGTCTGTGGGGTCTTTACCTCATGTATCTCTTTGGCATGCCCGTTTGGGGCACATGTCCATTAAGAGAATGAAAATGCTTTCCGGTTTGCAGTACTTATTGCCCCTTGACTATTCTCATTTTGATTCTTGTGAACATTGTCTTTATGGTAGGTAGAGATTAGGTCTATGCATAAGAAGTTTGGTATGTCATGCATGAGTGAGCCCTTGGCTTTGGTTCATTTTGATGTCTGTGGGCCTATGCCTTGTTAGCCTATGGGTGGTGCGAAGTATTTTGTTACTTTCATAGGTGACTTTTCACATAAAGTATGGGCTTATCCCATAAAGCAGAAGTATGATGTATTGGCAGTTTTTCAGAGATGGCTTGCTTTGGTAGAAAACCAATCTGGGCATAGGCTGAAATGCCTAAGGACAGATAATGGGGGTGAGTATGTCTCACATGCTTTTGCGTAGTTATGTGATGAGAGGGGTATTAAGTGTCAGTTGATTGCCCCCTACACCCCTTCCTAGAATGGTAGGGCTGAGTGGATGAATAGGACCATCTAGGAGAGGGTTTACAGTATGCTTAGCCATGCAAGCCTACCCCATCACTTTTGGGCTGAGGCAGTTACGACGATTGCCGTGCATATCATTAATAGATCACCGTATAGTGCCATTTATTTTCAAGTTGCAGAGGAGGTATGGACAAGAAAGCCTCCCTCTTATGTGCATTTACATGTCTTTGGATAAGGCATTTTGCCATGTGCCCAAGGACAAGCATAACAAGATGGATTCTAAGAGTGTTAAATGCATATTCCCTGGCTATGGCGATGCAGGAGAGATGGGTTACCATTTATGGGATCCGCAAGCACGGAAAGTCATCCACAACCATGATGTAGTCTTCCATGAAGACAAGATGCATAGGCAGCCTGAGAAGATAGTGGAGATACGCAAGGCTATATTTTAGGAGGAGTCACAAGCTCTCGTACAGCTAGCTAGACAGCCTGTAGCAGTAGCAGGTACTCATGGCCATGGTATTGGACAAAATGTTGAGCAGGTAGCAGAGCTTGCAGTGTGGTGTTCTACTAGAGATAGACGTTCCCTTGACAAATTTTAGCCCTTGATGTATTATGTCTTGGTTACAAATGTAGGAGAGCCTTTCACTTATGATGAGGCTATGCATAGGGGTGACCGTCACTCTTGCGAGAGGGCTATGCAGTTTGGAGATAGACTCATTGCATAAAAATGAGACTTGGGATTTGGTTTTCGTGCCTAGTGGCAAGAAGGCTTTGCCATGTGTTGGGGGTAAAGGCGCCTCTGCCTAGCCGCCTGTGTATTACTACACTAACAGTAGCTGCTACTGCACACTGCACGTGGCAGCGGACACCCTTCACCGCCACTTTATTCTTTATTCTTTTAGTGATAGTTTGAACAAAGGAAGACCCGGTCACACATTGTGACCCTTCGAGTTCCCACATTGTGAGTCTCTCTCTCTCTCTCTTGCTAATGCTCTCCCACCATAGCTCTCCTGTGCAAGCTGCGATCCTTCTCACCTTTCAATTGGTATCAGAGCATTTGAGCTTGGTCTGTGACTTCTTCAGCATTCATTCGAATTCCTACACCATTGGTTCTCACTCTTGGTAGCCATATCCGACTCTTTCGAGCTCCGATCACTCCTCGGCTTTTCGAAGCACCTATCCGGCCCATTTGGGCACCCTCAAGGCATTCCTTCAGAGGTACTGGAGCTCTCTTTTGTTATTTTACTTTAGTCCACAGATTTTGTGAACTAGGAGAGTAGCCATGTCCTCTTGCTTCTTGTGATGCCTACTCTCTACCATTGACTTTGCTCTTCAAGAGGGAGCTCTTGGGGGTCCTTGACTACTCCCCCAACCTTGCCTTGACCTTGCCCAGCCCTTCCACATGCCTTTGGGCCAGCTTGAAGACTTGCAAAAAAAAAAAAAAAACTTCAGCCCTCCCTTGGCACTCATTGGCAACTTGAAAACACTTCATTTGGCACCTGGGAACTTTCCCTTGATGCTGGACATTGGTGGTTATCATTGGCATTGATTTGTGGATTGATTTACCTCAGTCCAAGACTATTTTTCACAAACCACAGGGAGCCACGAACAATGTCATATCAGCACTTTATGTTTATGCTTGGTTGGCATTGACATTGGTTGCTCGGTTGGTCTTGAATGCTCCCCAATGCTAGGGGAATATCTGTCTATGATATGAGAAGCTTTTGGGGCTGAATTTTCTCAGCCATTGACTATTTTACACAGTCCACAAGTAGCCCAAAACAGGGCAGACCCTTGTCATTACATTTTATGCTTACGCTACATAGTCATTTGATACCCGATTATGTTCAGTTGGTGCCTGTATATATGGAAAAGTATGCCTATGGTTTGTCTATGGTTTTGAGCTTAGATTGAGCCATTTTTTGCTCAGTTTTGGACATTTATTTGCTGCTGGAATATTCAGGGATGAAGATTATTTGCTTATGTTTGGATATGCCTGTTGGATTCAGGCTATGTCTTGGATGTATACATTGATGTAGTGACTCTTGGGGATTGACATAGAGCTTGGATTTTCTCTCAAATCGTTGGTTGAGCTTGAGATCGTTTCGCATAGCATTGGGATCTTCATATCTGATGTACATATGGCATATACTTTGCTTATGTCTGACTGGTTTTGACATGCTTGGCCTATGCCACTACTACATGCCCGTTACATTGTTTGGAGTTGGATGCTACTAAGCCTTAATTTGGCTTGACATTTGATTTCCATGAGCTTACTTTGGCTATTTCTCAGCTTGCTAGAGTTACATTTTGAATGTACTTGATGTCTATGGATGCTATGTACAAATGCTACACGGCCTATATGCTCATGAGATTTTATTGATGCTTGATCTTGGATCTTCTGGCACTGGTGCTATTGTATGCCCTTGTTGAGCTTCTTTGCCTGATATTTACGGCTTTTGTGCTAGTGAGAGCGTTCTAATACGCTTGACAGACATTGAGCAATCGCTTTATGCTACTTGAGCATTCAGATACTTGGGATCATGATCTTTACTTGGATGTTACATGGTTGATATGCAATAGTCTTCACAGATGTACTTGGGGATGATTTAGGCTTTACACTCCCTGAGCATACACCTATTTGTGTCAGGTCTTGCCAGTATTGTGTACACTTTGCCCTATTACACAGGGGATGTGCTGGCTTACTGAGGGATTCATTTGACATGCTTGGGTGTTTTCTTGACGTCCGTATGATTGTTACATGCTGATTTATTCCTGCTTGATGCTGGTTATGCTCTAACAATCAATGGTTGACTTGGTACATGAAAGGGAAGTGGAACCCATGAGGAAGAAGCTTGGTGGTGAGAGTTATGGTGGATGGAGAGCAAGAGCCAAGAGAGAGAGAGACTCAAAAGTGGAAACTCCGACAACCACAATGTGTGGCCGGGCCTTCCTTTATCAAACTATCACTAAAAGAATAAAGAATAAGTGACTTTGACGAGCACCCGCCACTTGCAGTGTGCAATGGTGGGTACTATTAGTGTAGTAATACACGGGCGGCTAGGCGGAGGGACCTTTATCCCCAACAACCTCCCACTTAAAGGTGAATCTGCCCCAGTGAGAGAGAAAAAAGAAAAGACAGTACAACATGTACACATGTACAACAGGATGAGGAAAGAGATGCCATCTCATCCAATGCCTATCAATCTCTTGAGGAAGGCAAAGCGCTCGGTAGTGAGACTCTTCATAAGCAAGTCTACAGGATTCTGCTCAGTCGAAATCTTAACAAGGTCAATAGACCTGTCCTCAACGACCTCGCAAATGAAGTGATATATCACCTCAATATGTTTCGTCTTCGCATGGAAGACCGGATTCTTGATTCTTGGCCAACTGAATGGCACTCATAGAATCCGAATGCAGTGTAGGCATAGCACTTGTCATATCAAGGACCTCTGTGGCTACAATATATTTGGCCTTTTTAGTAAGAAGTCCACTTTTGGCTATGTGTTCACTTATGCTGGAGGGGCTATCTCTTGGATATCCAGGGTGCAAAAGTATACGGCCCTAGTTGGAAGGGAAGTGGAACCTAGGAGGAAGAAGCTTGGCGGTGAGAGCTATGGTGGATGGAGATCAAGAGCCAAGAGAGAGAGAGACTCAAAAGTGGAAACTCCGACAACCACAATGTGTGGCCGGGCCTTCCTTTATTCAAACTGTCACTAAAAGAATAAAGAATAAGTGACTCTGACGGGCACGCGCCACCTGCAGTGTGCAATGGCGAGTACTGTTAGTATAGTAATACACGGGTAGCTAAGCAGAGGCGCCTTTACCCGCAACAACCTCCCACTTAAAGGCGAATCTTTCCCAGTGAGAGAGAAAAAAGAAAAGACAGTACAACATGTACACATGTACAATAGGATGAGGAAAGAGACGTCATCTCATCCAATGCCCATCAATCTCTTGAGGAAGGCAAAGCGCTCGGTAGTGAGGCTCTTCTTGAGCAAGTTTGCAGGATTTTTCTCAGTCGGCTCAAGGTCAGCAGACCTGTCCTCAACGACCTCACGAATGAAGTGATACCTCACCTCAATATGTTTTGTCTTCACATGGAAGATTTGTTGAGATGGCAAGCTCAACACGTGCGGACATTGATGATGGACCGCCTGGCTAGATGAGTCCGCACGTCTACACTTAGCACGTTGGTGGTCATTATGATACTCACATAGCCACTGACTTATCACTTATTTTATTTAGTTTGTTACATCTACCTATAGCTGGCAAAGATATAACGCTAGTCTATTAGTGTAGTCGGTTATGCACTGTTTGACTTAGAAGGCCACTTTCCTTTATGTTGTATCTTATCTATACTTTTTGTACATTGTATAGTGTGTGGAAGAAGGAGAAGAAACCAACAAGAAAATTTTTTGGCCTCCATCTCTCTTCTTGTGTTCTTGAGTGAGCTTCCTCTTGCGTGTACAGTATATGTTTGGCACAGGTGCTCAAGCAAAGTCCCCCACCACGCGATTCTTGACATGGTATCAGAGCCGCGCCACTGAGAGAGACTGATTTTGAAGGCTGAAGTGAAGGAGAAGAAGCAAGGCTCGAGTAAGCAAGCAATGGGTAAGAAGCTCTCCCATTCTTCCTCTCTCTCTCTCTTGGATAGTGCTTGTGGAGGCATCGGAAGCAGGGTCGAGCAAAAATCTCAGATTGCTGTGAGATTTAGTGTACGAGCAGATCACTGTATATTCTACAGATTAGCCCTTCAAGGCTCTCCCGCAGTTATTTTGGGTGTCTGAGGCCGTTTCAGGCCCCATTTTAGAGCCCCAAGGTTGCGGACAACAATTTCAACATACACTGTGATTTCGGCTGTATTGATTGAAAGTGGGTGCACAGGTTACAGATTGCGAATCTGTAATTTTTGAGGTGTTTGCAGGAAGCAAATATAAGGTTTATCTGCAAACATGTTGCAGATTACATGTACTATTGAGTAATCAGTGAAAAAGGTTGCTTGGTGTATTGCTGTGCACGTGTTGTGAAAAATTGCAGAAGACTAGCTTGCTGTGTTGTATCCTTGTTTGTGATAATGGCAGAGAACAATGAAAGTCCCATTATTGAGAAGCTCGACAAGAACAACTACCCTTCATGGAAGTTCCGTATGACGAACTTCCTCATTGAAAAGGACATTTATGAGTTTGTTTCAGGTGAAGAAAAGGAGACAAAGCTGGGTATCTGCAGATGAGTTAAAAGCATGGAAAGAGTGAAATGTGAAAGACAAAACGGTGATGTACTGGCTATCTGTAGTCATTGATAATACTATGCTAGAACATATTAGGAATGCAGAAACTTATGCAGCTTGGACAAATTTTGAGAGCATGTTTTCAATAAATACAAAGGCATGAAAGATTCAACTCAAGCAAGAGTTGAATACCTCAAAGAAAGGAAAAATGTCTATCAATGAGTATGTGTTGAAGGTGAGGAACATTGCAGATGCTTTATCAACGATTGATGCAATGCCGAATGATGATGATTTGGTTTCTTCCACTCTGAGTGGTCTTAACAATGAGAAGGCATGGAAATCATTTGTTACTTCAATATATGTACGGAAGACATTTTTAGATTTTGATGATAAGCTGATCTCTCTCATGATTACTGAAGAGCTCAATATGTAGGGTGATTCATCTGAAAGAAATGGTGAACAGGTCCAAGCATTTTACTCGAGTTCAGGAAGGGGACGTGGTAGATCCTCTTCGAGAGGCCATGGTATGGGATGTGCTGGTGATAACCAGCAAAACAGGTTCAATCAACAGTTTGGTGAAATGCAGGTTTCTAGAGACAAAGGAAACTTTAGAGGCACGGGGAGCTTTAGAGAAAGAGGTGGATGGCAGAACAGAGACTCTAGAAATTCTTCTATTGTTTGCCATTATTGTGGCAAAACATGACATATTGCAGCCAATTGTTATGCTAAGAAGGATAATATTCGCAGTGGTAAATTGCAGCAAGGAAACTATGTATCCGTCTTCACAATAGAATGAAGACAAAAACGAGCGTCTGTTTTTTATACAGCATATGATGAATGCAATTACAGGAAATGGGACACATGATGATGTATGCTATGTCGATTTAGATGCATCTAATCATATGACCAGTCATGTTGAATGGTTTGGAGAGATGCAGGACTTACAAAACCCAGGTTATGTGCAGACGGGTGATGATTCATGCCACCCAATTTCACATGCTGGAAAGGTCCCCTTGTCCTTGTATGATGGCTAGACAAAGATTCTGAGAGATGTATTACATGTGCCATCAATTACAAAGAATCTAGTGTCTATTGGCTAAATGGTAGAGCAGGGGTTGCATGTCCGATTCAATGTAAAAAGGTTGTTTTGTAGAAGACTTTAATGATAAGTGCAGGTTGGTCACAAAAGGAAGTAGAGTTGGTCGAATGTTCACTTTAGATGCTGGAATTCCTACAATGGATACTGCTATGTATGCTAAAGGAAAAGGAGTAGTTGGAGATATTGAAATATGGCATAAACGTATTGGACATGCAAATGTGCAAAGGTTGAAATTAATGCAGTCCAGAGGATTGGTTACAGGGTTGCCTTCTTTTAGAGTTGCATAATTGCATAAAGTCTGTGAAGCATGCCAGTTTGGTAAGCAGGCGAGACAACCCTTCTCGCATGATAGAGAAGTGAGCAGAAATATACTTGATGTAGTACATACAGATGTTTGGGGGCCTACACAGAATGTATCTCTTGGTGGTAGCAAATACTTTGTCACATTTATTAAGGAAGCTATAGGTATACTTCATGAAGAAAAAAAGTAATGTGTTTGAGCACTTCAAATCTTTTAAGAGAGCTGTTGAAATAGAAACAAGCTTATAAGTGAAGTGCTTGAGATTAGATGGAGGGGGAGAGTATCTCTCTAATGAGTTTAGTGGCTTCTTGAGGACTCATGGGATAAAGAGGCAATTTACTTACAGGTATACCCCACAGCAAAATGGTGTTGCAGAAAGAAAAAACATGCATATTGCAGAAGTTGCACGGGCATTAATGGCTGAAAAGAATATGCCCAAACATTTTTGGTCAGAGGCTGTCCATACTGCTGTCTACATTATGAACATAACTCCCATAGCTGCAGTTCATGGGATGACTCTTGAAGAATGCTTTACTGGCAAGAAGCCTGATATATTGCACTTGAAGGTATTTGGCTGTGTTGCATACATTCATGTGCCAAATAAGCTACGGAAGAAGCTTGATCCAAAGGTAAAAAAATGTGTTTTTATTGGATACTCTTTAGAGTAGAAAGGGTATCGCTGTTATAACCCTGTCACACAGCTAAGTTCAGAGTGAGCGTGGATGTTATCTTTGATGAGATGGGAAGCTGGTATACACTTGCTGGTGATGTTTTGGATGATGATAATGATCAGGACAGCGATGTGTAGAAAGATAAACAAGAATCAAGGAGTCTTAGTGGACCAGAAACATCATATGGTACTATACCTATAGTGAGCCCTTGGTCCTGGGAGACTAAGGAGTAGCCCCACATCTTTAGGTGGATTTATAAGTGTTGCAGGGAAGGACAAAGGAAAGAAGAAAGTGCTGGATTATAATGATGCATCTACTAGTCATTTGGGATTTGATGGAGATTCTAGTGGTTTGGAGAGTTTGGATGATGAGCTTGGCATTCCTTCAGTTTAGGACACCAGGTGTACAGAGAGCTCATAGTAATGTAAAGGCTCCATTGAGTGATCCGATGGTACGCAAATTTAGCAGGGTCAGATACCCTGTTAAAAGATTTGTTTTTGTAGGTTATGTAGCTCATCATTATGCTTATATGGTGAAACTAGTTGAGGATGTTGAGCCCACTTGTTTTGAGGATGCTGTTGGTCATGCTCATTGGGATGTAGCAATGGATGAGAAGATGGCTGCATTAGAAGCCAATAAGACTTGGGATTTGGTACCCTTACCTAAGGGTAAGAAAGCTATTGGCTGTAAGTGGATTTACAAAGTCAAGCATAATGCAGACGGTTCAGTTAGCAGGTATAAAACTAGGCTGGTTGCAGCAGGTATAAAACTAGGCTGGTTGCAAAAGGCTATGCTCAAACATATGGCATAGATTATGAAGAGACATTTAGTCCAGTTGCTAGGATGACAACTGTTAGGTGTGTGATTGCCTTGGCAGCACCAAAGGTTGGAGTTTGCAGCAAATGGATGTTAAGAATGCCTTCTTGCATGGTGAATTGTAAGAAGAAGTGTATATGAAGCAGCAAATAGGTTATGAGGATTTAGAGCATTCCACATATGTGTGCAGGTTAAAGAAGGCGTACTATGGGCTGAAGCAAGCATCTAGAGCATGGTCTGACAAGATTGAAGAGTATCTTGTCAATATTGGATTTTGTATTTTTGATGCTGATCACTCACTTTATGTGAGAAAGAGAGATGTAGGTTCGGTCATCATAGTCATCTATGTGGATGACTTGATTATTACAGGTGACAGTGACAATGGGATTGCTGAAGTTAAGGACTTTTTGAAGAAGAAGTTTGGGATGAAAGATTTGGGTGAGCGAAGATACTTTCTTGGTATTGAGGTGATCAGATGTGATAATGGTATATGGCTATCCCAAAGGTAGTATGGCTTGGATATGTTATCCAAGTATGGTATGACAGCATGTAAGCCTCTTTTAGTACCATTGGAGCAAAATGTGAAGTTGAGTGCCGACGTTGGGGATGAGATAGAAGACCCTACTATGTTCAGGAGGATAGTAGGGAGTTTGATTTACATGACTATCACAAGGCCAGACTTGAGCTATGCTGTTGGCCTTGTTAGTTAGTTTATGCAGATGCCTAGAAAGCCTCATTTGGATACAGTTAGACGTATATTGAGGTATGTGAAATCCACTTTACATTATGGACTTTTTTATGAGGCAGGTAAGGACGTATAGGTCTTTGGATACATAGATTTAGATTGGGCTGGTAGCATGTAAGACATAAGATCTATAAGTGGATTCATGTTTTCCCTTGGTAGTGCATCAGTTACATGGAGTAGCAAAAAGCAACCTACAGTTGCTTTATCGAGTACAGAGGTTGAGTATAGAGGTGTTGCTATGGTAGCATGTGAGGTGGTATGACTGCAAAAGTTATTAGGTGATTTGGACTTGCAGGGAGATGGTCTAGTTGTCATTCATTGTGACAACATGAGCAACATACAGTTAGCTAGGAATCCAATGTTTCATGCTAGGACAAAACACATTGAGGTGCACTACCAGTTTGTGAGAGAGAAGGTACTTGCAGGAGAGATTGACTTGGTATATGTCACCACACAGGATCAGATAGCTGACATTTTCACAAAGGCATTGGGTGCAGAGAAGCTTCAAAAGTTCCGAAGCTTACTTGGAGTTGCAGAGATAGAATTGAGCTTGAGGGGGAGTGTTGAGATGGCAAGCTCAACATGTGTGGACATTGATGATGGATTGCCTGGCTAGATGAGTCCGCACGTCTACACTTAGCACATTGGTGGTCATTATGATACTCATATGGCCACTGAATTATCACTTATTATATTTAGTTTGTTACACCTATCTATAGCTGGCAAAGATATAACGCCAATCGATTATTAGTGTAGTTGGTTATGCACTATTTGACTTAGAAGGCCACTTTCCTTTATGTTGTATCTTATCTATACTTTGTGTACATTGTATAGTGTGTGGAAGAAGGAGAAGAAACCAGCAAGAAAACGTTTTGGCCTCCATCTCTCTTCTTGTGTTCTTGAGTGAGCTTCCTCTTGCGTGTACAGTGTGTGTTTGGCGCATAGCTCAAGCAAAGTCCCCCACCACACGAGATTCTTGACAAGATTGAATTCTTGGCCAACTGAATAGCACTCATAGAATCCGAATGCAGTGTAGGCATAACACCTGTCATACCAAGGTCTGTAATCAAACGGCCTAACCAAATAGCCTCCTTCCAAGTCTCTGTGGCTACAATATATTCGACCTTTGTAGTAGAAAGGGCCGTGCACTTCTGCGCTCTAGACATCCAAGTGATAGCCCCTCCAGCATAAGTGAACACATAGCCAGAAGTGAACTTCCTACTATCTGTATGTCCTGCATAATCAGAGTTAGTGTACCCATGACTCCTATATCCTGGCTGCCATAACAAAGATATATATTTGCTGTGCCCTTTAGGTACCTCATGATACCCTTCACGACATCTCAACGTTTCTTGCCAGGTGTAGCCATATAACGTGCCACAATCCCAACTGCAAAAGCAATATCTGGACGGGTGGCTATCATGGCATACATAAGAGTGCCCAGGGTGGATGCATAGGGAATCTTGGCCATCTCGGCCCTCTGCTCATCTGTTTGTGGACAATCAGCATGTGAAACCTTCACATGAGAAGGTAATAGACAACCAATAGGCTTAACATCCTGCATGTGAAAGCGCTCAAGGACTTTATGAATGTACTCCCTCTCTGAACAGATAGAGTAGTCCCTGAAATCTATCGTCCGTAATGTGCATACCAAGTATATGAGAGGCCTATCGCGGATCTTTCATCTCAAAGCTCTTCTTGAGGTGAGCCTTAAGAGCATCTAGCTCCTCATGAGTTGTCCTTGCTAAAAGCATGTCATCCACATAAAGTACAAAAAACAGTAAAGAACAGTCGCAAGCTTTCTTTGTGAATAAGCACGGATCCATCGCACTGCGGTTGTAGCCCTGTGACTGCATGAATGCATCAAACTTATGGTACCATTCCCTAGGTGCCTGCTTCAAGCCATATAGAATCTTCGTTAGCTTACACACTAGGTGTTCCCTACCAGGGTCTGCAAAGCCCTTAGGCTGCTTCATCTAAATCTCATCATGCAAGTCCCCATGTAAAAAAGCCGTCTTGACATCCATCTGATACAAGTCCAGGTCAAGCTGTGCAACCAAGGCCAAGACTAAGAGTAGGGTGGTCATCTTGACCACAGGAGAAAATACTTCATCAAAGTCAACACCATGCTCCTGCTTAAAACCCTTAGTAACCAATCGAGCCTTGTATGCCGGCTTGGGGTGTCCAGGGGTACTTTTTAGCTTATACACCCACTTGCATGGCAAAGCCTTCTTACCCTGAGGCAAGGAAACCAAATCCCAAGGCTGATTCTTATGCAATGAGTCAAGCTCAGACTGCATAGCCCTCTCCCAAGAGTGACAATCATCCCTGCACATAGCCTCATAATAAGTGAGAGACTCTCTTGCATATGTTAGCAGTACATAATCCATAGAGGGTGCAAAACAGTCAAGAGGTCATCTATCTCTAGTAGAACGCCTCAATCTAGGCTCTACTGTATGGTCGACATATTGTCTAACATCAGTATGTCTAACATCTGGGCCATGAGCATCAGGTGATGCTACACGTTGTCTAGCTGGCCATGGAGCAGGTTGAATGGGAGCAGGTGGCTCCTCTTGAAAGATAACTCTGTGTACCTCAACCACTTTCTCAGACTGCATATGCATTTTGTCCTTATGAAAGATGACATCATGGTTGCGATCACTTTCCGCGCCTATGGATCCCATAGATGGTAACCCATCTCTCCTGCATCTCCATAGCCAATAAAAATACATTTGACACTTTTAGGATTTGGCTTATTGCATTTGTCCTTGGGTACATGGCAGAATGCCTCACATCCAAAGACATGCAAATAATCATAAGAGGGGGGCTTGCCTGCCCATACCTCCTCTACAACCTGAAAGTCAATGCCATTGCTAGGCGACCTGTTAATGAGATGCACTGTAGTAGTAATTGCCTCTATCCAAAGGTGTTGCGGTAAGTGAGCCTGGCTACCTATTCATGCGTTCAGCCATACCATTCTGGGGAGGGGTGTAAGGGGCGGTCAACTGACGCTTAATACCCTACTCATCACAAAACTGCTCAAAAGCACGTGATACATACTCACCCCCATTATTTGACCGTAGGCATTTTAGCCTTTTCCCAGACTAGTTCTCTGCCAATGCAAGCCAACGCTGAAATGTGTCTAAGACATTGGATTTTCTCTTTATGGAATAAGCCCAAATCTTAAGTGAGTAATCATCTATGAAAGTAACAAAGTACTTTGCCCCACCCGGTGACTGACATAGCATGGGCCCACATACATTTGAGTGCACAAGAGCCAAGGGCTCACCCATGTGTTTCTTACCGGACTTTTTATGCGTATTTCTAGTCTGCCTGCCATACAAACAATGATCACAAGAATCAAAATGCAAAGAGTCAAAAGGCAGAAGATAGTACAAAGCACGGAGCATTTTCATTCCTTTAAGAGACATATGCCCCAAATGAGAATGCCAAAGGGATACATGGGGAATAGAACCCACAGACAAAACATGATCCAATGTAGCTCCAAATACAAGTAAGGGATAGAGGCTGCCAGACTTGGCACCTCTTGCAAGCACAAGCCTGCCATGAGTAATCTTCCATGCAGAGTTTCCAAAAGACACAAAATACCCTGCATCATCAAGGTGTCCAACTGACATAAGGCTGTGAGTCAATGCAAGTACATGGTGTACATCATGCAATACAAAAGAACTGCCAAAAGGAAACTGCAATCTAACATCTCCAATGCCCACAATGTCAAGAGACCTGCCATCACCAAGACGCACAGAACCAGACATGGTACGATAGGTATGAAACCAATCTCGATAGGGTGTCACATGAAAGGATGCACCCGAATTCAAGAGCCAACACTGCGCATACATAGAATCTATCTCAGAATCCTGTAAGGCATCACACGAAGAAGTTGCAAGTATGTAATCATCATCTGAATCAGTGGCCTGCATGACATTAACTTCTTCTATCTTCACACTGGACTTTGCAGGTACAATACTGTGCTCAGAAGACTTTTTCTGCACTTTTTCTTTTCCCTTTTCCTTGCACTTATCATCGTGTATTTTATGGCACTGCGACCTAATATGTCATGATTTCTCACAATAATGACCAGTATGATCAGACTTCCATCCATGGGACTTACTACGACCACGGGACTTGGACTTGGACTTCTGAGAGTCCCTGCCCTTATGATCATTATCATGCCTGCCATGTCTGCCACCTCTAACGGTCAATACATGTGAAGAGTAGGAAGCATCATTTTTTCTCCAGTTGATTTCCTCAATCAATAAAGCACTCTCAACATCTTTGATTTTTAGCCCATCAAGCTTGTTCGTGCATATGGAAGTACGGAAGACATCCAATGATTCAGGCAAGGTGCCAAGCAGAAATACCGGGTGCAAGTTGTCTTTGAACTCAATACCCTGTGACAACAGACTCTTCATGATAGCATGAAACTGACTGAAATGAGATGAAAGGGAGGTCCCCTCCTTCATGCAAAGGTCCATTAACTGCTTTGGCCAATATATCTGTGACGTAGGACTTTGCTGCGCATAGAGCTCCTGAATCTTCTCCCATAAATCCCATGCACTCTGATTTTCATCTTCAACAACATTATGATGGACCTCTTCTGAGAGTGACAAAATAATGGTAGAGTTGCATAGCTCATCAATTTCCATCCAAACATCATCATCCATATCCTGAGGTTTAACACCCTTGAAACACAAGGGCTTAATCTGCAACTTTTGCACCAAAACATCCAAACGTCATCATCCATATCCTGAGGTTTAACACCCTTGAAACACAAGGACTTAATGTGCAACATCATCATCCATATCCTGAGGTTTAACACCCTTGAAATACAAGGGCTTAATCTGCAACTTCTGCACCAAAACCTGCCATATTTGGGATTTCCAATACCCATAGTTGGTACCATCCAACTTGGCAATGTCAAAGAGAGTTGTGTCTTTCAGATGACTAGCCATACTGTCCCAAATCAAAGCAAAAAAGTAAAATTGCAGGTTGCTGTAATTAACAGAAAATGTACTAAAACCACTGCTAAAACTAGCTGAAAGAGTGGATATCACCAAGAGAAGCACTTGTCCACCGAATATGACCAAGATAACATCAAATAGTAAGGATTACCCTCATAGAAGTTCTCAAAATCTGCAGATTTCAGCTTGCTGTAATAAATGACAACAATATGTAAAACTGTCCCAAAATGAAGCAATCACTGATACATATGTCACTGCAACTGCAAGGTAGCAAGATACATCCAACAATGAGTGTCCAGGGGCAAGAAGGTACCAAGAACTGTCAAATCAACAACCTGTCAGGCAAGAGACATCTCATAGGTCTAGAAGTCATGCATGTAATGGATCTCGGGGTAAGAGAAGAGACCAAGAACAAGCACAACGGATAGAGCAAGAAGCTCAATGCATAACCATCCAAGATGCATACAAAACTGACAATCATGTGACAGAGATAGGTGCCTGTCCCAATAGGCGTATCAAATCAGCCCACTACAGACTAACTACAGACATAAAGCTCTCAAGAGAGCAAATGCATGTAACCGTCCCACAAGCTTAAGCTCATCTGTAAATAAGATTCTGTGTACATTCGAATATACCAAGAGGCTCCCATTGGAAGTAAAGTCAAATGAAAAGAGAGCAAGCAACACTCAAATACATTGAATACATAATATTAGACATGCCAAATCCCAGTAGGGTACATTTGGAGCATAAATCCCAAGCTATCTCAGACCCGTAAAGCATAAGCCTAAAAGCATTCAAAGAGCATGTAACTGAAAACCAAATGTAATACCCAGTAGATCCAAAATGCTCAAATACATCTGAAGATGAAGCTCCAAGTAACTATCAAGCATGGGCAAACCAAGTGGCATCCATATCTGACCAAAGCATAAATGCAAGAAGCCTAAATGTCAAGCAGTGATAATAGGGATAGACTAGTCCAAAGCATGCCATTTGAAGCCAAATGCCAGTGAAGAACAATTAAGTCGGAGCCTAATCCAAGCTCAAAAGAATTCTAGAACGAAGAAGAAGCATTTGACAACCTCCAAAATACATATGTATGATCAATCAAACCTCCAGTAAGCACCCCGTAAGCACCTGTTAGGTAAGAGATAACTCATAGGTCTAGAAGTCATGCATGTAATGGGTCTCGGGGTAAGAGAAGAGACCAAGCACAAGCACAACTGATAGAGCAAGAAGCTCAATACATAACCATCCAAGATGGATACAAAATTGACAAACCTTTGACAGAGATAGGTGCTTGTCCCAATAGGCGTATCAAATCAGCCCACTATAGATTAATTGCAGACATAAAGCTCTCAAGTGAGCAAATGCATGTAATTGTCCTACAAGCTTAAGCTCATCTGTAAATAAGACTATGTGTACATCCAAATATACCAAGGAGCTCCCACTGGAAGTGAAGTCAGATACAAAGAGAGCAAGCAATGCTCAAATACATCGAATACATAACATCAGACATGCCAAATCCCAGTAGGGTACATTCGAAGTATAAATCCCAAGCTATCTCAGACCTGTAAAGCATAAGCCTAAAAGCATTCAAAGAGCATGTAATTGAAAACCAAATGTAGTGCACAATAGATCCAAAATGCTCAAATACTTCTGAAGATGAACCTCCAAGTAACTGTCAAGTATGGGCAAACCAAGTGGCATCCATATGTGACCAAAGCATAAATGTAAGAAGCTTAAATGTCAAGTAGTGACAATAGGCATAAATCGATCCAAAGCATGCCAACTGAAGCCAAATGCCAGTGAAGAAAGACCAAGTTGGAGCCGAATCCAAGCTCAAAAGCATTTTGAAACCAAGAAGAAGCATTTGACAACCTGAAAATACATCGATATGATCATTGAAACCTTGAGTAAGCACCCCGTATCCAAGAATCAATGCATACACCAAGTAAATGAACTTTAGCCCATAGTATTACAGTAAGCAATTTACTGTTAAATGAAGCTCAAACGATGGTCAAATCTGCTCCAAATCAGTCCCAAAGCAGAGATATAGCATGCCATAACATTCGGGCATCATCGGGCATCAATAGGCATCAAACGTGCAATGCTAAGAAGCATCAAACAATAAATGTCAAGTGCTGCCCTGTTTTGACAGTCCTGGGACTGTGTATACAGCAAGGACTGAATGGGGAAGCACTCGAATCGATCATCAGGAGCCAAATACTAATGCTGGGGAGTCAAACAATGATCGGGAAGGTTGCCAAGAGTGCTAGAAAGCCGAGGAAGAGTAGAGAAATGCCAGGAGTAGGTCAGCCCAGCCCCTTAGAAATGCGTTGAACTTTGTGCTAGCTATTCCTGGGGGCTGGGGGGTCTTCAACAATCCTCAGGGACACTTGGCAATGTCGAGGGGGCTCCAATGCAGCCCGGGAAGAAGCCAATGAAGATTTGGAAGCTCGGGGAGGAGGCGGGAAATCAAAACATACCTGCAAATGAAGGTGCCCTGGTTGCCATTGAAGCTTGGGTTGAAGCTCTTCAAATTCGGGCTAAAGAGAATGCCGAGCAAGCTCCAATGCCTTTGCTCTAATACCAGCTGAAAGGGAAGTGGAACCCAGGAGGAAGAAGCTTGGCGGTGATAGCTATGGCAGATGGAGAGCAAGAGCCAAGAGAGAGAGAGACTCAAAAGTGGGAACTCCGACAACCACAGTGTGTGGCCGGGCCTTCCTTTATTCAAACTGTCACTAAAAGAATAAAGAATAAGTGACTATGGCAGGTGCCCATCACCTGCAGTGTGCAGTGGTGGGTATTGTTAGTGTAGTAATACACGGGTGACTAGGTGGAGGCGCCTTTACCCCCAACAGTGCATTCATTTTGCCTACAATTTGCTCTCATTGTACCTGGCTGTAATTTATTATAGCAAGCAGTTATTCATGGACTAACGTGGAATTCTCATGCTGAATCATCCCGATTTTATGTGCTTTGATGGTACTTGGTGGGCATCATCATTATCTATTAATTCGTGGTCATTTTGCCTTGGTTTTGGTGGTATTTTGGCCATTTACAATAGAAAACAACAAGCAGTTTTGAATTGTCCGCACCATTTTGGACTACAGTATAGCATCTTCTTCCACTGAGACAGTGCTACCTTCAACATCACTAAGCTTGATGGTACAAATTATGCCTATTGGAAGAGCCAAGTTTGGCAGGTATTGGTGTAAAAATCTTAGATCAAGCCATTAAGGATGAATGGCGAGTAGCCTAAAACTATGACTGATGACGAATGGGATGAGCTTGATGAGTTATGCAAGTCCACCCTCATCTTGTCTCTCACTGAACAAGTGCATTACAATGTGGTTGAGGAAGCACAAAGTTCTTAACAGCTTTGGGATAAAATTCAAAACCTTTATGACAAGAAAAGTCCAGCAAGTCAGATGTATTGGCCGAAGTAGCTTATGGACTTGCACATGAAGGAGAATATGACAATGTCTGCTCATTTGAGCCAGTTCCATGCTATTCTCAAGAACTTGACTTCGTAGGGTATAGACTATTAGTTTTATGCTACACTGTCAATTTATGCCACCTTCATATTTTATGGTGCCATCACATTGATAGTTTACGATACATTGATAATTTATGCTATAGCGATAGTTTATGTTGTTGGTTTATTGCTCTAGTCAGGATGTAAAAAGTTTATGCTACAACATGTGCTATAATCATGATGGAAGAAATTGACAATGAAGGAATCACAAAGCCAACCATAGAAATAATGTTTTATACATTGCCGAAGAACTCGAGATACAAAAACCTATTGGCATAAAACTTGAGATTAGAATGTCTCTCTCGGATGAATAAATATGGGAAGACATCTTGCAAAATTAATGAAACACTATATGAGGAGATGTTGACCAAGCTCCGTGTTAAAATGCGTATCATGAGGAAGGAAATGGAAAGTGATATACAAGTGCGGGTTTGAGTTGAAATGATGGAGGAACTAAAAAAAGAGAGGCAAGAAACACTAGATGCACACATGGTAGAGAAAGACTCAATGATCTCTAATCTAAAATAAGAACTACAAGAATGCAAAGAGAAATTGGATGCACAAAAGGAACCACAAATCACATTGGAGCTGCAAAAAGAAATAGATGTTTTAAAAAAGGATATGCACACCTATGCAAATGTGGTGGAAGGCATCCAAAAGAAAATGGATAATGTTGAGAATGCTATCAAAGAAAGTGTAGAATGGATAGATGCGACAAAAAAAAAAACAAAGGAATGCATGGCAATAAAGTGGAAGTTATCGATGCTCCCTTGTAAGAAGAGGCAAAAAGACGGGCACATACACTCCACGTAAGTGGTTGGATTAGATGAGAAAAGCTCCCCAATTGGAGATGCTATAGCTCTTGCCACCAAAATTGGGCTACATATGTACCTATCATTGGGGCTTGGATGAGTTGGGAAAGACAACACACAAAAAAAGTCATCATCCAGAAGTTTAGAGACTTGGAAAAGAAGAGAGCCTTCCTCTCCAAGAGGACTGCTCTCAAAGGAGAAAAGATTTACCTAGATGAAGACCTTACCCTAGCCCATATAGCTAACAAGAGGGAAAACATGCCACATGTTCTAGAGGCATGAAAAGTAGGTAAGTGGGCTATCTACAGATATGGAGGAGTCATCATCACAGAGAAAAGGACAATAGGACGGTGTGTGGCCTATGAGACCTTGAAGTTCACACTATGGAATTGCAATGGCCCCCTTAAGACATATTTTGAGGATACTTTTAAAGGGATAGACATTGCTATGTATACTGAGACACGCCAATGTAAAGAAATCCATCTATCTGATGTATATGGATATAGATGGGAAAGTACATATCATCCTTAGCCTAGGAGGCCTAGAGGGACAAGGGGATCATGAGGTGTGGCAATTATATTCAGAGAAGAGCTTCGAGATACAATTTAAGTGGTATATAGAGATACATAGGCAAGATACATGTGGACTAGGTTACGTATAAATAGAACTCAAGACATATATATTGCCATATGCTACTTTTCCCTTGTATCCCCTCTAAGTTTGCTCCTGAAGAGGCATCCCTGAATACACCACCATATGAGGACATAATGAGATTTATGAGCATTGGGGGTTTTTTACTATTAGGAGACTTTAATGCACTCATAGGAAGCAATCAATTTGCTTTCTTTGATACTAGTAGTGAGATGTTCAAAGATATTGCATTAGATGAAGTGGGATTAGTCAAATCAGCCCAAGATAGAGAGATAATAGAATATGGAACACACCTATTGGCATTGGGAAGTGCACATGGTTTGGCCATCCTTAATGGGCTGCCCTAGTGGCCAAGATCTAATGGTTTCACATGTTGGAGTAACAAGAAAGGATCAAGCACCAATGGACTACTTGATTGGATCATCCAACTTGCTACCTGACATAAAAAGCTTTGAAATCTCAAATATGCCAATTCAATTACTAGCACACCATGCTATTCTAGCTTTCACAATGCAATATGGGCGTATACATGAGGCATAGTCACACATACCAAAATTACCACGCTATGATTTTGTGGAAGTGATCTCACACATATATAGCATTGCTATACAAGATGCATTGAGGAAGCTAGGCACAGCTAGGCCTCTTTGGATAGTTTATAGGACAGTTGGCCAAGATAATACATACTTCAATAATCTATGCTTTCCCACACACTACACCATTCAATAAGCCTCCATAGGGGAATAATGCCCCATAGAATGGATGGTATGATGATGAGTGCAGAGAAACACGAGCACATTTTTAGCGAGAGGTGGCACTTGGCATACGTGATACTCTTTAGATGATTGGTACACAAAAAGAAGTAGGAATACCTGAGAAGACTAGAAATAGAAATGTTTTCCATGTTCTTGGGATAGGACATCAAGATAGCATGGAAAATGATGCATGAGAGCCAACTACCTATACAAATTACTAGATCAGATGATTGGCATGAATATGCTTGCAGACTTTATGATATTCTTGGTCAAGAGCCTATGCCATTCCCCTCAACTTGAATACCAAAAAATTGTAGATTTTTCATAGAAAAAAAAAGTGAGGAATGCCATATGGAAATTGAAAAATCGAAAAGCTCAAGATCATGATGGTTTAGTAGTAGAAAACTTCACACATGCTTGTGATATCTTGGCACCAATGCTAGCTCATATCTTTAATAGGACAGTATGTGAGGATTTCCAACCAGTTAGCAAACCATACTAATGTGCCGCTCCTTAAGAGTGGAGATCCCATGCTACGTAATAACTATCTAACTATCATGATTGGACACATGCTGGCTAAAATATATGGCTCTATTATGGAACAAGCATTGAGTGAATGGGCCAAGATGCATGGCCTGAGATCAAAAGGCCAGGTTGGCTTTAGGAGGGGATATACAACTCTAGACCATATTTTTACATTGAGGGCAATCATTGAAGAAGGAAAGGGATTCAAGAAAAATATATATTGCTATTTTGTGAACTTTTTCAAGGCCTTTGATACAATTCCATGTGTTAGACTCATGAGAAGAATGCAAGACATTGATGTGCCCGTAGAGATACAATGGAGTATCTATGCCTTGTATGTGACAATGACATGCAAAGTCTACTTTCAATGGAGAGATAGTGGAGATGGTCAGGTAGTATGTTTATTTGGGGGTCACATTGAAGGAAGCATAGTTCTCTTAGAGAGAAACATTAGAGGCTTGTTTGGAAAAAGCATATGTAGCCTTAGGTGCATTAGAGAGGCAATGTGCTTACATACAGTTTCATGAACTATGCACTAAAATATGGAATTTTGACACCTCGGTTGCACCCACACTCCTATATGGGGTAGCTATTTGGGGTCCGAGTCTCTTCCACACAAGGAGACAACTTTTGGGAGACCATATGATGGAACATAGAAGGAATTCTATGATGGGTGGGAGCATATGGAAAGACCATTGGTCATGATGATATCATGCATGATACAAACAAAGAGCTTGGCCCCACATGTGATTATTAGAGTTGAGTTGGGAGCATCAACCATGGTGGTTGAGGCCTTGGTCCAAGTAGCGACTTTCATACATAGACTATGGGAGCTCCCCCAAGATACCCACGGCTAGACCTGGCCTCTTCTAAATAGCTAGCAACAAATGGTGATATACATTGTTGGTATGCTTAGATGAGTACATGGATGAGTTTACATGGGTTGTAGATTGACAAACTGCCCCCTTTGACTATATCCTGGACACTTGACCGAAGCCGATTACAACTGAATCATGTGATTAGAGCAGACATACTGAGGTTAGATATGAAGAAGACTTGGATCTGACCCCCTCTCCCCATGGCACGAGGATGGCACATCACCAGATCCATTTCCTTAAGGTATTTGAGGATGGTTTCATCACTTGACTTGGTTACATGGATACAAAATTGCCTCATGGACAACGCATAGATCCACACCTCATCCCACCACCTAAGGATTGAGATAGGAAAATGGAAGGGCATACAGAGAGAGAAATACATATACCCACAGAGAACTAGAGACAGAGGAACACTACATCTGTCGATGTTGCATGGTATATTATGATATACGAGGCAAATACCACTGTCTATTTCAAGAGGATTTTGGACCCTTGAGATGAAACATGCAGTTTGAGGATCAAAGATGCTTGGGTTTCTTCCTCTTGGAGCTCTAGAGGTGCAAAGAAACTATTCTATGGAGTAGGAGGTCCCCACAACTCAGCTCACATAGATAGAGAGTGGTCATTGTCTTTTTCACTGTTACATGACCGAGTATGGCACATACCACTACTTCTACCACATAGCCTATGGGAGTATATCATCATTGGACCTCATCTTTTGTAGGTGTCCCTTTCGATAGAGTAGTGGCACTCAGTCGGTCTAGGCGCCCTTGTCCACCCGAGAGGAAGGCCTAGACATCCACACCACCACAGAAAAATTAGAGCCATCATTGAGTGCCACAAGAGACAGATGGTGAGATGCCTTAGGCATGCAGAGATACATCTCCTTAGAGGAGAAACATCTCATTAATGGAGAGTTTCATTTTTCTACTTTTATTTTTAGATCATCGACATGTTTTCTTTTTATAGGATACTATTTATAGACATGTTTTTCATATTTTCTTGTTGTTTGCAGATGAGAAACACACCATCATTGTATGTATTGCTTTGGTTTCATAGGCCACATTGGCCTTTTAGAAATGTTAATATACTCTCTCTCTCTATCAAAATAATTATGATTTGAGACATTAAATCCTTGGAAAATTTGACAGAACTATTTGAGTGCAAAATTGCCAATTTTCACCTTGGACTTGAACTTAGAAAAAATCCTAGAAAACATTGAAAACGTTGGGGGAAAAAATTGACAATTGTCAAAGGTGCCATATTGTTAATTTTACTAAATTTATTTTATATTTATTAAAAAAAATCAATATTTTATAATTGCAATCAATCAAGTATTGGTGATCTTAAATACTAAAATAAAATAGTGGTTTGCAAGGTCTCTAGAACTTTTGAGTATATTTCTTAGGTCAAAACATGTAAACTTAGCACTCAAACAATTGTTTAAGAGCCTCCATGGAGTGCATAGGTCATTTCCTTAATTAGGTTTTTTGAACAGTAAGGCAAGTAGGATTGATGGGGGAAGAGTTAATATTTGACTAATTACATAAGGACTTGTTTAAGGAACCTTGATTTTAATATCCTAGCATGTGCATTATTACTATTTTGAAAGGAAAATGTGTGAAAGCATCTAAAATTAGCACATGGATCAAAGCAATCTTGAGAAAGAGGAAATTTTCCATTTTCAATGAGCGTTGTCTTAAAAAAAGTGCATGCTTAGATTTCTCATTTTTCTCAGAAGACAGGGATCCAAGAAAGAAGATTTTGTAGATAGATAACCAAGAAGATATTCATGATCAAGAATTGAAAGTGAGAGTGGAAGTGGGAATGTGAGTGACATACCCATCCCTAGCTAGGCTAGAGGAGGCAATAGTCAATAGATGCATGGACACCTCTATGCAAAAGCATCATCATCTAGATCCATAGTATACATGGACTTAGCTGGCCTAGTAGTCTTTGATTCTACCTTACAATGAAATAGGTCTTAACCTAAAAGGATTGGATTGAGTCCTTAGACTTCATCCTAAAAACAACCTTCTAACATCCCTCGTTAAGGAGAACAATTCCTTTTAGAGAAAAGAAAAAATTCTATTAATAATACTCCATGAAACAAAGTATCCCAATGCAATGTGTAAAATGCAAAGCAGCCCTATAAGAGACTTATAAGCAAATATGTAACAAGGTAAAGTCTATTACGAAGCGTGAATGAGTAGTGAATTAGGGGTCTATAATGCTAGGCCATGTGGTTTGGAAGATAAAGAAAGTGCCCAAATACTAAGTCTCGAGAAATGCATTTCTTTTTCTTCTCATAGTCTCCAAAATGCCTTGTATTCTCTCCCATCTCTCATGAAGACTATGCACACTCTATGTCCTGATCCTAGAAAGTCTTTGTAGTAGATATGTGCAAAAGATCAATAGCTTGATTACATCTAGCTATCCATAAATACCAACCACTAATGCTAGCTATGAGCTCCCACTTATGATAATGCCCCCGATTCCACTCTGTTTGTGAGAAATTTGGCACGACAATCTTGCTCACAAGCTACTTGAAACAAGATAAGTATAATTTTCCTTTACATCCTCATATTTGCAAGTTGGGCCTTGTCTATGACCCATTGTCTATGACCCAACTAATTGTCCCCCACACGTAGCAATCATAAAGTTTGTATCCATGTAACACCATCGTAAGCACTCTCCTCCATACTTTCTTAGCCCTAGGGAAATTCCATATACAATGCCTTTGTGTCTTTGTTGCCCACATCTAGCACAAGGGACAAGGTCTCTACCACCATAGCCAAGCCATGTGCCAAGTGCTAAACTCCAATGTGCTAATAACCAAAGAAAGAGTGAGAATTTCTTGATCTAAAGGTATCGTCTAATATCCTCCATAATTCTACAAGGAAAGGCCATGATATACCTTGGGCAATCCAATGCTGAGCTATAGTAGTTGGAACCACTTTGGTCCTACTCATTTGTACCCTCTTCCCTAGCCTAGTAGTATACCCAAAGAAAGGCGCATCTTGAGGCATCTTTGCAAATGGATCTCTTCGTAGCCACTCTCCAAGGTCCCACTGAAGTCTCTACAATGGTCTCCTACTATATGCCCAATGTCTCCATCCATCTTTGCAAATGGATCTCTTCGTACCCACTCTCCATGGTCCCACTGAAGTCTCTACAACGGTCTCCTACTATATGCCCAATGTCTCCATCCATCTATCATACAAGTATGAAGATTTGAGTTTAAGTACTAAATCTTGTCACAATGAGCCACAATTGTAATCCTTTATCAAGAGCATCCTATGAACTTGGACTGATCTTGTTCCTCTCGCTTGAGTTTGCCATCCATCTTGATTGAGAAAGTAAATAGAGCCTCTTTGTTGGTGTCTAGCATTGCACAAAGGATCTCTCCTCTAGTAAAGAGCCCAATCTATATATGCACAGTCTCTATCTTAGTCCCCCATTGTTGATGCTATCTGCGAAGAGAATCTCCCCAAAGATAAGAAGGCCCTCTTCCCAATGTTGTGGCCTCTCACTGTCTTGAGTAGCTGGTTGAAGAGAAGTGGTTGCCTCAACTTTTCTTCAACAGTGGTCTAGATCAATTTGGGGAAGTTTTTAGATACTAATCTCCATGCTTGTACGATAGATGCAACAAGATTGACCCTAGAATTATTCCCAAGCCTACACATGTAGCCCTATATTGAAATGCCATAGTAGTAGCTTCTTCCATGGCTCTTGCTTAGAAGGGCCGCTCACAATGAGTTTCACCATCAATGCTCTGCTTTGACTATCTAGGTCAACAATCCCAAACCCACTCCTAGATTTGGGTCGAATGGTAACCTCCCAAGCTACCTTAGCCCTTGTGAGGTATCCTCTCCACTAGACCAAATGAAATTCTTGATGAATCTCTTCAATTGGCCAATGGATCACCTAGAGACAACCCATAATGAGGTTATGTACCACATAGTGGTTAACAAAACTTGGTTTGCCACAACCACCTTGCTTGCTAGAGATAGTCTTATTGTGCTCTAACATAATAGCTTCTATCTTATGCTCAATAGTAGCGGTGCCAATTGCTACTTTAAAGAATCATTAATGCCTACATGGCAACCTAAGTATCTCAGTGAAGTGCCATGGGGAACCTAAGTGAAATCCTCATGTGGCTTTTGATCTAGCTGTTGAGTGTCACAAAGCCAAAATCCATAGGTTGTGGCAATTCATAAGAGCTCTTAAAGCTCTCTAGAAGATCCCTATCATAGTGAGAAAGGTCCTAAAATTCTCCTAATCTCCATCTAGGTAAACATTTGTGCCATCTACAAACTCTACATCTAATAGCTTCTCAAACTCTAGGATGGAAAGTCTAATGACTTAATTGCTATAGCTCTATCACCTTGAAAGTGTTGAGATGACAAGCTCAACACATGCGAATATTGATGATGGAATGCCTGGTTAGATGGGTCCACACGTCTACACTTAGCACGTCGGTAGTCATTATGAATCTCACATGGCCATTGACTCATTACTTATTATATTCAGGTTGTTACACCTATTTACAACTGGCATAGTTATAGCGCCAGTCGACTAGTGTAGTTGGTTATGCATTGTTTGACTTAGTAGGCCACTTTCTTTTATGTTGTATCTTATCTATACTTTGTATACATTGTAAAGTGTGTGAAAGAAGAAAAAAAAAAACCAGCAAGAAAACGTTTTGGCATCCATCTCTCTTCTTGTCTCTTGAGTGAGCTTCTCCTTGTGCATTCTGTGTGTGTTTGGCACAACATCTTGAGCAAGTCCCCCTATCACATGATTCTTGACATGGTATCAGAGCTGCGCCACTGAGAGAGGTTGATTTCAAAGGCTGAAGTGAAGGAGAAGAAGTAAGGTTCGAGCAAGAAAGCCACGGGTAAGAAGCTCTCCCATCCTTCCACTTTCTCTCTTGGATAGTGCTTGTGGAGGCACCGGAAGCAGGGCAGAGCAAAAATCTCAGATTGCAGTGAGATTTGGTGTGCGTGAAGAGCGCTGTGTATTCTGCAAATATGCCCTTTAGGGGTTCCTCACAGTTATTTTGGGCATTTGAGGCCGTTTCACGCCTTGTTTTAGAGCCGCAAGGTTGCGGATAGTAGTTCGAGATACCCTGCAATTTCAGTTGTGTCTATCGTATACAGGTGCACAGGTTACAAATTTCAGATCTGTAAGTTCAAAGGTGTTTACCAGAGAATAAACACAAGGTTTATATGCAAACTGGTTACAGATTGCATGTATTATTGAGCAGACAGTGAAAAAGGCTGTCTGGTGTATTGCTGTGCACTAGAGGTCGAGGGTTGCAGAAGATTTGCTTGCTGTTTGGTATTAGTTTTGTGATAATGGTAGAGAACAGTGGAAACCCCATCATTGAGAAGCTCGACAAGAACAACTACCCTTCATGGAAGTTCTGTGTCATGAACTTCCTTATGGGAAAATGCCTCTACGAGTTTGTTTCAGGTGAAGAAAAGGAGCCGGAGGTGAGTGATCCTCCAACTTCAGAAGAGACAAAGGCACGAAAGGAATGGAATGCAAAAGACAAAAAGTTCATGTATTGGCTATCTGCAGTAATTGACAATAATATGCTGGGACATATTAGAAATGCAGAGAATTCATATGCAGCTTGGACCATACTTGAAATTATATTTTTCGTAAATTCAAAGGCACGAAAGATTCAACTCAAGCAAGAGTTGAATACATTGATGAAAGGGAAGATGTCTATCAATGAGTATGCATTGAAGGTAAGGAGTATTGCAGATGCCTTGGCAGCGATTGATGCAATGCCCAATGATGATGTTTTGGTGTCGTCTACCTTGGGTGGACTTAACAATGAAAAGGCTTGGAAGTCTTTTGTAACCTCCATATATGTCAGAAAGCCATTTCCAGATTTCAATGAGTTGGTCTCCCTTATGATCACTGAAGAGATCAACATGCAAAGTGAGACATCTGAAAGAAGTGGTGAACAGGTCCAAGCTTTCTACTCCAGTTTAGGAAGGGAACATGGTAGGTTCTCTTCAAGAGGCCATGGTACAGGACGTGGTAGTGGCAACCAGCAAAACAGATTGAATCAACAATTTGGCGATATGCAGGTTTCAGGAGGTAGTGGTAACTTTAGAGACAGGGGGAGCTTTAGAGGAAGAGGTGGATGGTAGAACATAGGTTCTAACAACTCTGGTATTGTGTGTCACTACTGTGGCAAAGTAGGTCATATTGTAGCCCAATGTTATGCTAAGAAAGATGATATTCGCAGTGGTAAGTTGCAGCAAGGAAACTATGCATCGTCTTCACGACAGAATGAAGAAAAAATGAACGTTTGTTTGTTATGTAGCATATGCTGAATGTTGTTACAGGAAAGGGAACACATGATGATATTTGATATGTTGATTCAGGTGCATCCAATCATATGACCAGCCATGCATAATGGTTTGGAGAGATGTAGGATTTGCAAAATGCAGGTTATGTGCAAACGGGTGATGATTCATGCCACCCAATTTCACACATTGTAAAAGTTCCCTTGTCCTTGCATGATGGTAAGACAAGGAGTATTTCAGATGTATTACATGTGCCATCTATTACAAAGAACTTGGTGTCAGTCGGTCAAATGGTAGAGCAAGGGCTACAAGTCAGATTTAATGCAAAGGGTTGCTTTGTAGAAGACTTCAATGACAAGTGCAAGTTGGTAGCAAAGGGAAGTAGAGTTGGACGTATGTTTACTCTGGATGCTGGAATTCCTACTATGAATGCTGCTATGTATGCTAAAGAAAAATGTGTTGTTGTAGATATTGAAATTTGGCACAAACGCATTGGAATGCAAATGTACAAAGGCTAAAATTAATGCAGTCCAAAGGGTTGGTTACAGGTTTGCCTACATTTAGAGTTGCAAAATTTCATAAAGTATGCGAAGCATGTCAGTTTGGTAAGCATGCGAGACAACCCTTTTCACATGACAGAGATGTAAGCAAAAATATCCTTGATGTTGTGCATACAGATATTTGGGGGCCTACACAAAATGTATCTCTTGGAGGCAGTTCATACTTTGTCACATTCATTGATGATTGTTCTAGAAAGCTGTGGGTATATTTTATGAAGGAAAAGAGTGAAGCGTTTGAGCACTTTAGAACTTTCAAGGCTGCAGTTGAAAGAGAAACATGCTTGAAAGTAAAGTGCTTGAGGTCAGATGGAGGGGGAGAGTACCTCTCAAATGAGTTCAGTGATTTTCTGAGGTCTCATGGGATAAAGAGACAGTTCACATGCAGGTATACCCCACATCAAAATGGTGTTGCAGAAAGGAAAAACATGCATATTGTAGAAGTTGCACTCGCTTTGATGGCTGAAAAGAATATGCCTAAGTATTTTTGGTCTGAGGCTATTCATACTGCTGTGTATATTATGAACAGAACTCCCACAGCTGCAGTTCATGGGATGACTCTTGAAGAATGCTTTACTGGTAAGAAGCCTGATGTATCACACTTGAAGGTATTTGGCTGTGTTGCATATGTTCATGTGCCAGATGAGCTACAGAAGAAGCTTGATCTAAAGGCAGAAAAATGTGTCTTTATTGGATACTTTTTAGAGCAGAAAGGGTATCACTGTTATAACCCTGTCACATGTAAGTTTAGAGTGAGCAGGGATGTCATCTTTGATGAAATGAGCAGTTGATATGCATCTAGTGGTGATGCATTGGATGATGATGATGATCATGACACTCATGTGCAGGCTGAAAAGCAAGAATCACGGACTCTTAGTGGACCAGAGACATCATCTGGTAGTCCATGGTCTGGGAGACTAAGGAGTAGCTCTACATCTTCAGGTGCATCTAGTAGCACTATAGGTAAAGACAAAGGAAAGAATAAAGTGTCAGATGGCATTGATGCAGTTCTTGATGGAGACTCTAGTAGCTCAGAGAGCTTAGATGATGAGCTTGGTATTCCTTTTGTCAGGACACCAGGTGTACAAAGAGCTCATAATAATGTAAAGGCTCCATTGAGTGATCCGGTGGTATGCAGATCTAGCAGGGTCAGATACCCTGTTAAAAGATTTAGTTTTGAAGGTTATGCAGCTCACCATTATGCTTATATGGTGAAACTAGTTGAGGATGTTGAGCCCACTTGTTTTGAGGATGCTGTTGGTCATACTCATTGGGATGCAACAATGGATAAGGAGATGGCTGCATTAGAGGCCAATAAGACTTGGGATCTAGTATCATTGCTGAAGGGCAACAAAGCTATTGGATGTAAGTGGGTTTATAAGATTAAGCACAATGCAGATGGTTCTATTAGTAGATACAAAGCTAGGCTGGTTGCAAAAGGCAATCCCCAGACATATGGCATAGATTATGAAGAAACCTTCAGTCCAGTTGCTAGGATGGCAGTTGTCAACAGATGTGTGATTTGTTTGGTAGCAACCAAAGGTTGGAGGTTGTAGCAAATGGATGTGAAGAATGCCTTCTTGCATGGTGATTTGCAGGAAGAAGTGTATATGGATCAACCAGCAGGTTATGAAGATTTAGAGGATCCCACGTATGTGTGCAGGTTGAAGAAGGCACTGTATGGGCTCAAGCAAGCACCTAGAGCATGGTCTGACAAGATCAGAGAGTATCTTGTCAATATTGGCTTTTACGTTTCTGATGCTGATCACTCACTTTATGTGAGAAAGGGAGATGCAGGTTTGGTCATCATAGTCATCTATGTGGATGACTTGATTATTACATGTGATAGTGATAGTGGGATTGCTGAAGTCAAGGATTTTTTGAAGAAGAAGTTTGAGATGAAGGATTTAGGTGAGCTAAGGTACTTCCTTGGCATTGAGGTGATCGGATGTGATGATGGTATATGGCTATCCCAAAGACAGTATGGCTTGGATATGTTGTCCAAGTATGGTATGACAGCATGCAAACCACTTTCAGTCCCATTGGAGTAGAATGTAAAGCTGAGTGCTGATGTTGGGGATGAGATAGAAGACCCTACTATGTTCAGGAGGATATTGGGGAGTTTGATCTACATGACCATTACAAGGCCAGAATTGAGCTACCCTATTGGTTTTGTGAGTCAGTTTATGCAAGTACCTAGAAAGCCACATTTGGATGCAGTCAGATGCATATTGAGATATGTGAAGTCCACATTACATTATGGACTTTTCTATGAGGCAGATACAGATGTACAGGTGTTTGGATACACAGATGTAGATTGGATTGGTAGTATATCTGATAGAAGATCTACCAGCGGATACATGTTCTCTCTTGGTAGTGCAGCAGTTACTTGGAGTAGCAAAAAGCAATCTACAGTTGCTTTGTCGAGTACATAGATTGAGTATAGAGGTGCTACTGTAGTAGCATGTGAGGTAATATGGCTACAAAAGTTATTGACTGATTTAGATGTGCAGGTGAAAGGTCCAATTGTCATTTATTGTGACAACATGAGCAGTATGCAGTTGGCTAAGAACCCTGTGTTCCATGCCAGGACAAAACATATTGAGGTACACTACCACTTTGTGAGAGAGAAGGTACTAGCAGGTGAGATTAACTTGGTGTATGTCAACACACAGGATCAGATAGCTGACATCTTCACGAAGGCATTGGGTACAGAGAAGCTTCAAAAGTTTCGAAGCTTACTTGGAGTTGCAGAGATGCAGTTGAGCTTGAGGGGGAGTGTTGAGATAACAAGCTCAACACATGCGGACATTGATGATGGACCGCCTGGTTAGATGGGTCAACACATCTACACTTAGCACATTGGTGGTCATTATGACTCTCACATGGCCACTGACTCCTTACTTATTATATTCAGGTTGTTACACCTATTTACAGCTGGCATAGTTATAGCGCCAATCGACTAGTGTAGTCGGTTATGCATTGTTTGACTTAGTAGGCCCCATACAAGGCTTTCTTCAACCTGCAAACAAACTCAGGATGAACAACATGCATATAACTTGGTGGATTCTCCATATAGACCTCTTCTTGCAAATCACCATGCAAGAAGGCATTCTTTACATCTATCTGATGTAAAGACCATCCCTTTGATGCAGCCATAGCAATGACTGCTCTTACGGTTGCCATCCTTGCAACCGGATTGAATGTTTCTTCATAATCAATGCCATATGTTTATGCATACCCCTTGACTACTAATCTTGCCTTGTATCTATTCACAGAACCATCTGCATTGTGTTTCACCTTATAAACCCACTTACAGCCAATTGCATTCTTATCTTTAGGCAAAGGTACCAATTCCCATGTAGCATTTGCTTCCAAGGCATCCATTTCTTTATCCATGGCTTTCTCCCATTTTTCTTTTCCCATGGCTTGCTCAAACGAAGTGGGTTCTGGTTCCTGTATCACTTTGACCATATAGGCATAGTGAATGGTTGTAAATCCATCATATTTTAACCTATCCATAGGATACCTAGCTCTAGTAGACCTACGCAAAGTAGGTCCACTCCCAGGTGCTCTCAAAACATCCCTGGTCTTCCTTACTCTAGGTGTAACAATAGAAAGAATACCCAACTCATCATCAATGCTTTGCTCTGAGCCACTGGATTCACCATCCACATAAGAGTGACCTGCATTCACATCAAACATGGGCTGATCTACCTTCTCTTTTCCTTTTTGTGAAACCTGCATACCACTATCTGCATTGTTTTGAGGAGATTCTCCTGATCTCAATCTGCCTGTCCATGGAGAAAGAATGTAAACCACTGCTAGAGGACACTTCACGTCCACTAATATTTTGTGTCTGCTGCTGTGAATTCTGTGCAACATTACCATTTTGTGCATCTACATCATCAATCACATTTATTGTTTTATACCAGCTACTCATCTCATAAAAAACAACATCTCTGCTCACTGTAAACTTACGAGTAGAAGGGTTATAGCATCTATACCCTTTCTGCCTACGGAGAGTAACCAATAAAGATGCACTTCTCAGCTTTTGGATCCAACTTGGATCTCAACTCATCTGGCACATGAACATAGGCAATGCAACCAAAAATCTTCAAATGAGAAATATTTGGTTTCCTACCAGTATACCTCTCCTCTGGAGTCATCCCATATATTGCTGCAGTGGGAGTCCTGTTCATTATATAGATTGCTGTAGCAACTGCTTCAGCCTAGTAAAAATCTGGCAAGTCTTTTTCGTTGAGCATGGCACGAGATACCTCTCAAATATGCATGTTTTTCCTTTCTGCAATTCCATTTTGTTGTGGGGTATGACTGCATGAATATTGCTGCTTTATGCCATGCTCTTGCAGGAACCTTGCAAAGTCATTTGAGAGGTACTCTCCCCCTCCATCTGACCTTAGGCATTTTATTTGCAGGCCTATTTCTTTTTCAACCATAGCTTTAAGAGTTTTGAAATGCCCAAACACTTCACTTTTCTTTTTCATAAAATACACCCAAACTTTTCTGCTATAGTCATCAATAAAAGTGACAAATAATGACAGGCTCCAATAGATGCAGCTTTAGTAGTCCACACATCAGAGTGGATTAATTCCAATGGCTTCTTACTCTCTTGAACATGTCTAGGAAATGGTTTCCTTGTCTGTTTTCCAAATTGATAGGCTTCACATACCTTATTCATTTCTGCAACCTTGAATTTAGGCAATCCTGCAACAATATTTTGGGCTTGCATTGATTTAAGTCGCTGTACATTAATATGACCAATGCGTTTATGCCAGATATTAATATCTGCAACTACACCGGTCTCATGTGCAAACATTGCTGCACTCAATTCAGGCATGTCTGCATCCAACGTAAACATTCTGCCCTTCTTTCCTTTTGCTATCAAGCGACCTTTATTTTTCATATCCTCAACAAAGCATCCATGAGAATAAAATTGACCTACAAGTCCTGCTCAACCATTTGACCAACAGAAACCAGGTTCTTGGTGATATTCGGGACATGAAATACATTCGACATGTATTTCTTTTTCCCATCCTGCATAGACAAGGGATTTTTTCCAATTTGCACAATAAGATGTGCAGTATCATCACCAGTCTCCACAAATCCTGGTTTTCCATTTTCCTTGCATCCTACATCCATTCTGCATGACCTGTCATGTGGTTTGATGCACCTGAGTCAACATACCACACATCGTTGCTTTTTTCTGCACTTGTCATAGAATTGGTAATGTGCTGCACCATAAATAAATGCTCATTTCTGTCATCACCCTGTCTACTAGAAGATGCATAATTCCCTTGTTGCAATTTTCCATTCATGATGTCATTCTGCTTTTTATAGCAGTCTTTGGCCATATGACCCATTTTACCACACTAGTAGCATTCAACATTGCTGTTTGCATTTTGGCCTCTTTGCTATCCACCACGACCTCTTTGGCTCCCCCTACCACGTCCTCCTCCATAGGACTGGTTTTCTTGAGTTTGATGCATATTTTGATTTCTACCACGGCCTCCAGATTGGCCTCCTCTACCTCTGCCTCTACCTCTTCCAGCATTTGAGTAGAAGACAACTTCTTTTGAAGTTCCTCCTGAAGAAGATCCACCACCATTTCTTTGCTCCTTAGAAATTAGAAGAGCAATCAACTCCTCAAAATCAGGAAATCTTTCACGGACGAAAATCGATGTTCAGAACTGTGCATAATCCTTTCCTAGACCATTCAAGGTCACAGAAACTAAATCATCATCATCCACTGGCGACCCAATGGAAGCAAGTGCATCTGCAATCTTCTTCGCTTTCATGTGGTAGTCATTGATGCTCATACTTTCTCTTTGCACATTGTGCAACTCTTGCTTGAGCTGCATTTTCCTGGCTTGCGTATTTGTGCTATACATTTTTGACAAAGTATCCCATGCCTCCTTTGGCGTACTTGCATCTTGAATATGCATAATCATAGAGTCTGAAATATTGATAGACAGCCAGTACATAACTTTTCTGGCTCTCTCATGCCATCCTTTAAATACCTGCATTTGTTGTTGATTGGGAACATCAGGAAGAACTGGTTCTTCTTCATTTCCTACAACGAATTCCCAATATCCTCTTCCCATAAGGAAATTCGTCATTCTAAACTTCCACGCTTGGAAGTTGTTATTGTCAAGCTTTTCAGTGACAATCTGTGAAAGAGAATCAGACGCCATTACAGAACACTATAAAAAATTCTGTCACTGCAAAAAACACAGCTTCAGCCTCACAAGGGCAAATTTGCAAAACTGACAAAAGTGGTATTTGACCACACAGTCACTTCCTAGTGGCGATTTTGCATCAACAAGCAACAAGGATGATTCTGTAACTCCCTATGTCTCTGCACACAAGCATACGATGCAATTTCTATGGTAACTTTTCACCGACCTATAGAATAGTGGTCGCACAGCAAAAAACAGGGCCTTTTCCTGAGTGCGTGCATAAAACTTCCGCCTCCAAAACAGGCCCCGAAATGGCCTCAAATAAAAAAAACAGGGCAACCAAGGGCTAAAGCCCATTCTCGCAGCATATATTGCCCTCTTGCTACACCGCGAAGGGCGTCTCAATCTGAGACAATGCACTCTTGCACTTTCCGGCTGTGCTATCTGCAGAGACTTGCTCCCAAACTCGAAAAATGAAAGGAACACTGGTCCTCTTACCAGAACGCCGCGAACTTGGTTTGCTTTCTTGAGCTCCTTACCACGAACCAGGCTCTGATACCATGTCAAGATTGTGGGAGAGAAGGAAGGAGTCTCACTTGTAGCTTTCTCACTTACACAATGGGGGAATACACACAAAGGTGGAGGCTGAAAACAGTTTTCCTCTTCTTAGTTGTGTAAGCCAAAAGAATTCTAGTACAGAGAAATAGAAGAACCCTATATATGGGTCTCAAAACCAAACTCAACTAACTAAGGTGGCATACTAACCGAGTCACGAACTAGAGTAGATAAGGATAGATGTCATCTAGCTATTATTCATGGGCGGTGTACCAACCGCATCTGCAGGCTAACAAGTCGGTGACATAAATGCACAACGGTCACCCTGGCATATCACGAGTGGAGCTCAATATCTCAACATACAAGTGCCATGAAGATACAATTAAAGCAGAAATTTAACAACATGGATAGAAAAGGCATATCTATACAGGATTATGTCACAAAGATTAAGACCATTGTAGATTAGCTAGTATCCAGTGGCACACAGGTTGCGAATGAAGACATGGTTGCAGTAACATTAAATGGTTTGGGGCATGAATGTAAGTCATTTAATACCTCCATATCTATGTGGGCTGCAATGCCAAATCTTAATGAGCTAGTTGCATTGCTCATTCATGAGGAAGTTAAATTGGGTTTGGCTACATGTTCTAGCAGCTCGAAGAACAAGGATGCTGTCTTTTATTTGAATCAATGTGGGCGTGGCAACTGTGGTAGAGGTTTTGGTTCCGGAAGAGGAGACCAGCAAAATGTCTCATATGGCAATAATAACCAGCAGGGTTCAAATGCATGAGGAGGTGGAAATTTCAAAGGTAGGGGGAGATCTAGCCCTAGAGGCAGAGGCTTGTGGCAGCAACAGCACCCATCTGGCAATCCTAATAAGGATAAGGATTGTCACTATTGTGGAAAGTACGGTCATATTGCCAAGGACTGTTGGAAAAAGTAGGGCAATCAAAGAGGCAAACAACATGGACATTTTTCATCGTCTAGTCAAGCAAAATATGCATTTGGGGATAGATTGTTTGCCATGACATATGTGAAAGATAGGGCTGCTAAGAAGTCTCATAAGGATGCAATTCGGTACATTGATTCGGGGGCATCGAATCATATGACACCTCATGGTATCTATTTTACAAATATGGTACGTGAGAAGAATGGCTATGTATGAATAGGGGATGAAATGTAGCATAGCATAGAACATAAAGGCAAAGTACCTTTGGTAATCCATGATGGCAGGAAGTGTAAGGGATGTAGGAGACGCGGGAGAGAAGAGCACACACAATGTAGGTGCTGCCAACAATGTTATGACAGCCTTATTGCACTTTCATATATATATATGAATAAAGAATATGGGTGGTCACTGCACACAGGTAGGCCCAAGGGCCTTTTACCCCAACAACCTTCCACTAAAAGGCCAATGGGCCAGGGAGTGAAAAAACAAAACAAAACAAAAGAGACAGGGTGAGAAATCATGACATCTCACCCAATGCCCAATCGGAAAGCGAGATGTGCAATAAGTGGCGGGAATCTCCTCACAAGAAGAGTCAAGCATCCCTGAGTATGTGACATCTAGGAGATAAGCGATCCCATAGCTCTAGACAATAGAGCAATCCATGACTGCTTCCCATGAAGCAAGCAACACAACTCATAAGTGCACGGTTGTAAAGCATCAGAGTGGCGCATAGCATCAGTGCAGCACATAAAAGACAATGGAGAGCATATAGACTCTCCAAGGTCAATCATCAAAAGAGGGCTAGCATCCCAAACACAAGTCAAACGAGGTCTCAAGACAGTATGGCCTCAGCAAAGTGGAAGACTGACATACAACTGTAGAATCAGCCATAAAGCGCACTGAACGAGCATCAAGAGGTCTGAGAGGTGTCTGCGTCTCATAAAAGACAGCATGACGGTTGCGTAGAACCTGCTGGGCATCTAAATCCCAAAACTTGTAAGCCGTAAAGTCACCATCTCCATAACCAAGGAGTATGCATCTACGTGACATAGGCTCATGTGGCATACTGATAGATGCTTGGCAGCCAAACATCCTCAAGTGATCATAGGAGGGTCTCATGCCACTCCATTCCTCATGCGGAGTAATAACATCTAGAGAGAAACACGATGTCCGATTAACCAAGTAGACTGGCATCATAAGGGCCTCAACCCAAAAGTCATAAGACAATCTAGCTGTGGTAAGCATAGAAGCAACCTTTGCCTGTAAAGTCAGACACACGCCATGAGCAATCCCATAATACCATGGGCATAAGAAATCAATGCCATATTGTTGATAAGAGATCCATAAGCTGGGAGAGATAGTATGACTCTCATAATCGATCTACAAGCATCTAGGTCTGCTACCAGCAGAATCCATAAACCTGTCAAGCATAGTAACATCATCCTCAATTCATACCAAAGGGTAAGCCCAAACAAGGTGGGTAGCATGATCCATGAAGGTCACAAAGTACGATGCTCCACCAAGTGACTGGGAAGCCATAGGTCCATATACTGCAACATGGACTAGATCTAGAGGAGCATGCTTCACACAATCGCCATAAGCCAAAGAGGCTCTACACGGACCATGAGTACAATGAGGGCAAGTAGCACGGGGAAAAGTAGGCAATAAGCCCATATCACATTAAGCATCCATCTCAGTGTGTTGTACATGGCCTAGGCGACAATGCCATAACAATGCATGTGGTATCTGCGTAATTGCAACCATAAAATCTCCCACATGAGAGACATGCACTACATAATCACTGCCATATCTAGCACCTCTGGCCAATACGAAGCAACCATGATGGATTTTCCATGAAGTATCCCCAAGAGAGACATAATATCTTGCACCATGCAACTGACTGACAGAGATCAGGCTCTTACTACTGAGAGTAGGTATATGCAAGATATCATGGAGCATAAGAGAAGACCCATTTGGCAAAGCCAAGTGTATATCCCCTGTATGAATAACATGACAATCTTGCTCAAGGCCCAAAGAAATATATCCGTCAACCTCCCTATAAGAAGAGAACCAAGCTATATGTAGAGTAACATGACAAGATGCCATACTATCTAAAAGCCAATCAAAGGTATAGGCCGTATCACTAAGCTAGTAATCTACAGGAGGGTAACACGATGCCAGGAGTCTAGGCTCAGTTGCATTATCATGGGTAACTACATGCACCATACCACTATCAACAGTTGTCTCACCTACTGTGTCACTGACTCTACTCTCATGTCTAGTGCGGCGCAATCTTTTCTACTCTCTAATCCACTTGAAGCATTTGCTTCACATGCCCTGTCTTTCCACAATGAAAGCAAATAGAACCTGTAAAACCTGTAGAAGAGGACAACTGCTTTGTAATAGCATGAGTAGGGCTGTCCAATATATCCAAGGAGCTCAAAGAATCAGGGGAACTCTCATAAGAGAGAACATGCCCATCAAAAGGACTGTCTGCATGGCTAGAAGAGTTGGAATTTGTCATAGCATACTGTAGAGGGGACTCATCCAAACCAGAAGGGGAGAATACAAAGGCATCAACCACGGATGCAAAAGCTCCCACATGGACAAGCCTAACAGACAAAAGCATGTCATATCCAACCACTGTAGCTCACAACCATAAAAGTATAAGCATGCCTCGGAGCCATAAATGTATAAGTATCCCCGAAACATAGGAGTATACATAACTTTGCAGTGTCTCATACCATGTACTGACATACATGTCCAGCCAAGAATGGTAGGTGGCAAATAAACTTGGAAGAATCAAGCTCCAATAAAAGCCCAAATATCTGTGTAAAAGCATCCAGGTAAGGGGCTTTGTAAAATACATAGTAGCAGACCATGTGTATACACGGGTGGCCATAAAGATCAAGTGCTCCCTGACATATACGGGCAATAACAGCCCAAATAGCATAGATGCCATACAACAAAGAAGCAGGACGGCCATAAATGCAAATCCCAAGCACTATCCAAGTCCAATGATCAGTAAGTATCCCGCATATCAAATGCAAACGAGCAATCACAGCTCAATAGGCAACTGCCAAAACAAGGGAGCAGTTCATTGCTCAATACCTGTAAGTGCATCCAAGTAATAGCCAAGATCCATAATCAGAGCATCAAATCCCATATAGCATCCAAGGTCATAACGGAAAAAGCCAAGTCGTAATGGAAAAATCCAAGTCAATGTCCAACTACTCAAGCGAATACTCAAATGAATGTTGAGACGAGCTCAAACAACTGCCATCCATAGCCAAAGCATAAAGCATTCACCAAGACATCATAACCCAGTACTGGATAGCCTAGGCATAAACCATGTCATAGATGAAATTCCAACTGCAAAGAAGTGATATTCAAACCCAAATCGAGCTCTAATCTCAGCTCAAAAGCATTTTAGAGTATAAACAAGACATGTGGCATAGTCCAAATACATGATGACATCATACCGAGTATCCGGGAGCACCCCGTGACCAATAGGCATAACCCAACTGGCATAAATAGCTTCAGCCCTGAAGTTTCCTATAGCAAATAATAGTCTAAAACTGAGCAAAACAATTCTCAAACCAAGCCCAAATCAAGTGCCAACTCATAGTCATACATTCCTTGACATCCAACCGGGTATAATTGGGCATCAAATGCCAAGACCTGTAAGCATAAAATTGAAGTAATAGGTGGCTACCCTATTTTGGATAGATCTGGGATTTTTCAAAACAGTCAATGGTTAAGCTAAATCAGCTCCAAATGCATCTCACATAAGAGGCATAACATCCACAAGTGATCCGGTATTAATAGAAGCATCACATAAGCCATAGGCATACAAATACATACTATGTCAGACCTGAAATCTATTGCAAAATATTTTGTCATTAGAATTTGGAAAATTCAATATCACCATCATGTTTGAAGCGTGCCAAAACCCCAACTTAGACTCTTATCTTGCCTGAATGGGGTTCCAAATTCCTGAGATATGACAAAAAGAGTGAAATTTGAGCCATTTTTGCAAACAATCGCAAATAAAACGTCAGCATGCTGCTATAATTGAGAGGCCAAATCAAGGTGGGTAGGGAATATGCAAGAGCCGAATGAAGGTCTACAATAGGCCTACACAAGCCTAAGACAAGTCCAAGCAAGAGGTGAAGAGAACAAGCTTCAATGATGGAAGCTATGGCTGCCTCTTCATGAAACCCTGTTGTTCATGTCAAAGAATGGTTGAGAACTGAGTGAGAAGTAAGCTCCCATACCTCGTGTAGATGTCGGGGAAGGCCGGGAAGCACTCGTGAAGGACATGCTCTGATACCAATTGAAAGGGATGCAGGAGACACGGGAGAGAAGAGCACACACAATGTAGGTGCTGCCAACAATGTTATGACAGCCTTATTGCACTTTCATATATATATGAATAAAGAATATGGGCAGTCACTATATATGGGCAGGCCCAAGGGCCTTTTACCCCAACAGGAAAAAGAACTTACATGATGTACTACATGTTCGTCAATGACTAAAAATCTATTATCTGTGGGTCAGATGACTGAGAAGAATTTGCTGGTCCGACTTAACAAGCATGGATGCTTCATTGAGGAGTTTGGTAATGGCTGCAAATTGATTTGCTGGAGGTCATAGGAATGGCAGGATGTTTACTCTTGATGCCACTTTGCCACAGCTGAAATCAACAATGTTTGCCCATGGCTCTAGCACAGTTAGAGACTTGGAAATATGGCATAAGAGAGTGGGAGATGTAAATCTTCAGCGACTGCAAATGATGCAGAAGAAGCAGCTTGTGACAGGTCTACCTAAGTTTCAGTATATAGATATTGGTCATGTCTGCGATGCTTGCCAGTTTGGTAAATAGTCGAGATTGTCATTTGTCAGGCATGTAAGAAATAGTACACAACCATTGCAGTTAGTTCACTCTGATGTGTGGGGTACCAGAGTCCACAATGCATCCATGGGAGGCTCTAGGTACTATGTGACATTTACTGATGATTATAGTCGCTATACTTGGGTTTATATCTTGAAAACAAAGGACGAGGTGTTTGCTATTTTTCAATAGTTTAAAAAGAAAATTGAAAAGGAATTTGATTGTTACATCTCTTGCTTTGGATCTAACAGCGGTAGGGAGTATATGTCAAATGAGTTTGATAATTTTTTGGCTGAAAAGGGCATACGTAGGCAGCTTACTTGTAGCTACACTCCTCGGTAGAATGGGGAGCTGAACGAAAGAACACGGTATTGATGGAAGATGCTCGGGCAATGATAAATGAGAAGAGTATGCTACTCTATTATTGGGGTGAGGTTGTTATGACAACCATGTAGATCTTGAACAAGACTCCCACTGCAGGTATTCATGATATGACACCATTTGAGAAGCTATATGGCTACAAGCCTAATATTAGTCACATGAAAGTATTTGTACTTATGTGCATATCCTTGAGGAGAAGAGGAAGAAGTTGGATATGAAAGCACATAAGTGTGTCTTCATTGGTTATTCACAGTAGAAAAGGCATATAAATGCTACGATCCCTCTATTCGGGAGACACTAGTCAGCAAAGATAATATCTTTGATGAGATGGCATCTTGGTATGCATCACTGGCTGTGAAGTGCCATCAGATATGTCTTTCACACAGGTTTCTACAGCTGATTCGTAGTAGAAAACTGCATTGACATGCCCTAGTGGTACGATGGTATCTCCATGGACAAGGAGATTGCAGAGCTCTAGCTCACCGTCCACTAACACCACTATATCAGTGAGGGGGAGATATGATGTGGTGGATGGAAAAGGGAAAGAAAAAGTCCTCGATGATACATCTGGTGTGATGACACCTGGTAGGATGACTTCAGGCTATAACTCAGCTGACAATCTAGACAATGAGCTTGGTATTCCGACTATGTATACGCCTAGCACTAGGCAGAATAGGCACATTTTGCCTCATAAGAGAGGGGAATCGAGTAGTGCACCATATCTTAGATGCTCACAGAGACTCAGGTACCATGTGGATAGGTTGACTTATAGTAGTTATTTTGCGAAGCATTACGCTTACATGACCAAAGTGACGTATGTCAAAGAACCTGCTACATATGTTGAAGCAGTGATGGATAAAAATTGGTGCATAGCTATGGATGAGGAAATTTCTGCCTTGGTTGAAAATAGAACCTGGGATCTTGTGCATTTCCATAAGGAAAGAAGACCATTGGCTACAAATGGGTCTATAAGATTAAATGCAAGTCAGATGGTAGTGTAGAGAGGTACAAAGCCAGGCTGGTTGCTAAAGGATATGCTCAGTAGTATGGATTAGACTATGAGGAAACATTTAGCCATGTTGCCCAAGATGGCAACCATAAGAACAATGATCGCATTGGCTACTGTTAAAGGCTAGAAATTGTAGCAAATGGACATGAAGAATGCTTTCCTCAATGGTGACTTGGAAGAGGATGTTTATATGGATCAGCCCAAAGGGTATGCACACCTTGATTTTCAGCATTATGTATGTAAGTTGAAAAAAGTGTTGTATGGGCTAAAGCAGGCTTCAAGAGCCTGGCTGCAAGGATCATTAATTTCAATCGGCAGGGCTGATCACATTCTGTTTATGAAAAAGACAAGCAAAGGCTTGGTAGTGCTAGTCATCTATGTTGATGACTTGATAATCACATGTGATGATGACTTGGAGATACAACATGTATGCATATGCTGAAATCTGAATTTGACATGAAAGACTTAGGTGAACTGAAGTATTTCTTGGGTATTGAGGTGATCAACGGTGAAAATGGTTTGTGGATGATGCAAAAACAATATGCCATGGAAATGATGAAGAAATATGGCATGGCTGAATGTAAACCACTAGATACACCTCTTGATCAGAATGTGACGTTGGACATTAGCACTGGAGCTGAAATTGATGATGTGACTATGTACAGGTAGATGGTTGGTAGTCTGATCACTTGACTATCACTAGGCCGGACTTGAGTTATGTAGTAGGGCTCATAAGCCAGTTCATGCAGAAGCTGGGAAAGCCACATTTGGATGCTGTTAGGTGGATTATGAGATATGTTGAGTCCATTATAGATTATGGGCTGTTCTATGTGAAAGATAAGCCCTTGACACTAGTTGGATACATAGATGCAGATTGGGCATGATGCTCATATGATCACAGATCTATGAGTGGTTATGCTTTTGGCTTTCGAAGCGGAATGATCAGCTAGAGTAGCAAGAAGCAACCTACGATTGCATTGTCTAGTACTGAGGCTGAGTACAGGGGTGTTCCATTGGTAGCATGTGAGATTGCATGGCTGCTCAAGCTTATGGTTGATTTGGACATACAGGTGGATGATCCAGTGACATTGTTATGCAACAATCTCAGTAGTGTACTCCTGACAACAAATCCAGTATACCATGCCATGGCTAAATTGAGGTACACTACCACTTTATCAGAAAGATGGTTCTTGCAGGGAGAGTAGATCTTATGCATGTGAAGATTGATGAACATATTGTAGATATCTTTACCAAGTCCTGGGGTAAAGATAAGTTCAGTGTTTTTAGACAATTGCTTGCTGTACAGATAATGTCTTGAGCTTGAGGGGGAGTGTTAAGAATTCAAGCTCAGCTCTACTATCTTTAAGTTGCATGTACCCGACACTTAGGTTGTCTAGGTGTGCTCATGCATACATTAAATAAGTCACTGACTTTAGACTTAGTCTATACTTGGTGTGAATAGTCTTACAAACCTTAGTGTGTTGTATTCACTTCAGTTAGATGAGTTAGTGATATAATGAAAAAAAGAAAAGAGAAGAGAGGAGGCTGCTACTCTATGTTGGTTCAAAATCTCTGCCTGTCTCTTTCAATAGAGCAGCTATGTACGAATAAGTGCACTATGCAAACAAATAGCATGCTTATCATGAAGATTATGAAGAATACACAAGGTATGGACATCAATCTCATTATCAATAGTATTATGAACCGCAAACTTCTTGTCATGCATATTATGGACAACAATATGACTATGATTCGTAGTTGTATTATAACTGTGAGTATAATGAACATTGGTATGACCAAGAACATGCATATGATAGCTATGAGAACTCTATTGAGTTGCAATATCCAAGTGATGGTCATAATGTTTTTGGACAACAACAACATATCAATCATTATGCTATACTTGGGTTTATATCTTGAAAACAAAGGACGAGGTGTTTGCTATTTTTCAATAGTTTAAAAAGTAGATTGAGAAGGAATTTGATTGTTACATCTCTTGCTTCGGATCTAACAGCGGTAGGGAGTATATGTCAAATGAGTTTGATAAAATTTTTGGCTGAAAAGGGCATACATAGGTAGCTTGTAGCTACACTCCTCAGCAGAATGGGGAGCTAAACAAAAGAATACGGTATTGATGGAAGATACTCGGGCAATGATGAATGAGAAGAGTATGGTGCTCTATTATTGGGGTGAGGTTGTTATGACAACTATATATATCTTGAACAAGACTCCCACTACAGGGTATTCATGATATGACACCGTTTGAGAAGATATATGGCTACAAGCCTAATATTAGTCACATGAAAGTATTTGCATATCTTGCTTATGTGCATATCCTTGAGGAGAAGAGGAAGAAGTTGGATCTGAAAGCACATAAGCATGTCTTCATTGGTTATTCACAGTAGAAGAAGGCATATAAAAGCTACGATCCCTCTATTTGGGAGACACTAGTCAGCAAAGATGTTATCTTTGATGAGATGGCATCTTGGTATGCATCACTGGCTGTGAACTGCCATCAGATATGTCTTTTACACAGGTTTCTATAGCTGATTCCCAGTAGAAAACTGCATTGACATGCCCTAGTGGTACGATGGTATCTCCATGGACAGGGAGATTGCAGAGCTCTAGCTCACCGTCCACTAACACCACTATGTCAGTGAGGGGGAGATATGATGTGGTGGATGGAAAAGGGAAAGAAAAAGTCCTTGATGATACATCTGGTATGATGACACCTAGTAGGATGACTTCAGGCTATAACTCAGCTGACAATCTAGACAATGAGCTTGGTATTCCGACTATGTATACGCCTAGCACTAGGCAGAATAGGCACATTTTGCCTCATAAGAGAGGGGAATCGAGTAGTGCACCATATCTTAGATGCTCACAGAGACTCAGGTACCATGTGGATAGGTTGACTTATAGTAGTTATTTTGCGAAACATTATGCTTACATGAAAAAAGTGATGGATGTTAAAGAACCTGCTACATATGTTGAAGCAGTAATGGATAAAAATTGGTGCATAGCTATGGATGAGGAAATTTCTGCCTTGGTTGAAAATAGAACCTGGGATCTTGTGCATTTCCATAAGGAGAGAAGACTATTGGCTACAAATGGGTCTATAAGATTAAATGCAAGTCAGATGGTAGTGTAGAGAGGTACAAAGCCAGGCTGGTTGCTAAAGGATATGCTCAACAGTATGGGTTAGACTATGAGGAAACATTCAACCATGTTGCCCAAGATGGCAACCATAAGAACAATGATCGCATTGGCTACTGCTAAAGGCTAGAAATTGTAGTAGATGGACGTGAAGAATGCTTTCCTCAATGGTGACTTGGAAGAGGATGTTTATACGGATCAGCCCAAAGGGTATGCACACCTTGATTTTCAGCATTATCTATGTAAGCTGAAAAAAGTGTTGTATGGGCTAAAGCAGGCTTCGAGAGCCTGGTTGCAAGGATCATTAATTTCAATCGATAGGGCTGATCACATTCTGTTTACGAAAAGGTAGTGCTAGTCATCTATGTTGATGACTTGATGATCACATGTGATGATGACTTGGAGATACAACATGTTATGCATATGCTGAAATCTGAATTTGACATGAAGGACTTAGGTGAACTGAAGTATTTCTTGGGTATTGAGGTGATCAAAGGTGAAAATGGTTTATGGCTGATGCAAAAACAATATGCCATGGAAATGATGAAGAAATATGGCATGGCTAAATGTAAACCACTAGATACACCCCTTGATTAGAATGTGAAGTTGGACATTAGCACTGGAGCTGAAATTGATGATGTGAATATGTACAGGTAGATGGTTGGCAGTCTCATCTACTTGACTATCACTAGGCCGTACTTGAGTTATGCAGTAGGGCTCATAAGCCAGTTCATGCAAAAGCTCAGAAAGCCACATTTGGATGCTGTTAGGTGGATTATGAGATATGTTGAGTCCACTATAGATTATGGGCTGTTCTATGTGAAAGATAAGCCCTTGACACTAGTTGGATACATAGATGCAAATTGGGCATGATGCTCATATGATCGCAGATCTATGAGTGGTTATGCTTTTGGATTTCAAAGAGGAATGATCAGCTAGAGTAGCAAGAAGCAACCTACGATTGCATTGTCTAGTACTGAGGCTGAGTACAGGGGTGCTGCATTGGCAACATGTGAGATTGCATGGCTGCTCAAGCTTATGGTTGATTTGGACATACAGGTGGATGCTCTAGTGACATTGTTATGCAACAATCTCAGTAGTGTACTCCTGACAACAAATCCAGTATACCATGCCAGGGCTAAATTGAGGTACACTACCACTTTATCAGAGAGATGGTTCTTGCAGGGAGAGTAGATCTTATGCATGTGAAGACTGATGAACATATTGTAGATATCTTTACCAAGTCCTTGGGTAAAGATAAGTTCAGTGTTTTTAGACAATTGCTTGGTGTACAGATGTTGTCTTGAGCTTGAGGGGGAGTGTTAAGAATTCAAGCTCAGCTCTACTATCTTTAAGTTGTGTGTACCCGACACTTAGCTTGTCTAGTTGTACTACATGCATACATTAAATAAGTTGGTTGCTTTAGATTTAGCCTATACTTGGTGTGAATAGTCTTACAGACCTTAGTGTGTTGTATTCACTTCAGTTAGATGAGTTAGTGATATAATGAAAAAAAGAAAATAGAAGAGAGGAGGCTGCTACACTATGTTGGTTCAAAATCTCTGCCTGTCTCTTTCAACAGAGCAGCTATGCACGAATAAGTGCACTATGCAAACAAATAGCATGCTTATCATGAAGATTATGAAGAATACACAAGGTATGGACATCAATCTCATTATCAATAGTATCATGAACCGCAATCTTCTTGTCATGCATATTATGGACAACAATATGACTATGATTCGTAGTTGTATTATACCTGTGAGTATAATGAACATTGGTATGACCAAGAACATGCATATGACAGCTATGAGAACTCTATTGAGTTGCAATATCCAAGTGATGGTCATAATGTTTTCGGACAGTAACAATATATCAATCATTATGCTATACATGGGTTTATATCTTGAAAACAAAGGACGAGGTGTTTGCTATTTTTCAATAGTTTAACAAGTAGATTGAGAAGGAATTTGATTGTTACATCTCTTGCTTCGGATCTAACAGCGGTAGGGAGTATATGTCAAATGAGTTTGATAAATTTTTTGGCTGAAAAGGGCATACATAGGTAGCTTGTAGCTACACTCCTCAGCAGAATGGCGAGCTGAACAAAAGAACACGGTATTGATGGAAGATGCTCGGGCAATGATGAATGAGAAGAGTATGGTGCTCTATTATTGGGGTAAGGTTGTTATGACAACTATATATATCTTGAACAAGACTCCCACTGCAGGTATTCATGATATGACACCGTTTGAGAAGATATATGGCTACAAGCCTAATATTAGTCACATAAAAGTATTTGCATATCTTGCTTATGTGCATATCCTTGAGGAGAAGAGAAAGAAGTTGGATTTGAAAGCACATAAGCGTGTCTTCATTGGTTATTCACAGTAGAAGAAGGCATACAAATGCTACAATCCCTCTATTTGGGAGACACTAGTCAGCAAAGATGTTATCTTTGATGAGATGGCATCTTGGTATGCATCACTGGCTGTGAACTGCCATCAGATATGTCTTTTACACAGGTTTCTATAGCTGATTCCCAGTAGAAAACTGCATTGACATGCCCTAGTGGTACGATGGTATCTCCATGGACAGGGAGATTGCAGAGCTCTAGCTCACCGTCCACTAACACCACTATGTCAGTGAGGGGGAGATATGATGTGGTGGATGGAAAAGGGAAAGAAAAAGTCCTTGATGATACATCTGGCGTGATGACACCTGGTAGGATGACTTCAGGCTATAACTCAGCTGACAATCTAGAATATGAGCTTGGTATTCCGACTATGGATACGCCTAGCACTAGGCAGAATAGGCACATTTTGCCTCATAAGAGAGGGGAATCGAGTAGTGCACCATAGCTTAGATGCTCGCAGAGACTCAGGTACCATGTGGATAGGTTGACTTATAGTAGTTATTTTGCGAAGCATTATGCTTACATGAAAAAAGTGACGGATGTCAAAGAACCTGCTACATATGTTGAAGCAGTGATGGATAAAAATTGGTGCATAGCTATGGATGAGGAAATTTTTTCCTTGGTTGAAAATAGAACCTGGGATCTTGTGCATTGCCATAAGGAAAGAAGACCATTGGCTACAAATGGGTCTATAAGATTAAATGCAAGTCAGATGGTAGTGTAGAGAGGTACAAAGCCAGGCTGGTTGCTAAAGGATATGCTTAGCAGTATGGATTAGACTATGAGGAAACATTCAGCCATGTTGTCAAAGATGGCAACCATAAGAACAATGATCGCATTGGCTACTGCTAAATGCGAGAAATTTTAGTAGATGGACGTGAAGAATGCTTCCCTCAATGGTGACTTGGAAGAAGATGTTTATATGGATCAACGCAAAGGGTATGCACACCTTGATTTTCAGCATTATGTATGCAAGTTGAAAAAAATGTTGTATGGGCTAAAGCAGGCTTCGAGAGCATGGCTGCAAGGATCATTAATCACAATTGGCATATCACATTTTGTTTACAAAAAAGTCAGAGGAAAATGCTTGGTAGTGCTAGTCATCTATGTTGATGACTTGATAATCACATGTGATGATGACTTGGAGATACAACATGTTATGCATATGCTGAAATCTGAATTTGACATGAAAGACTTAGGTTAACTGAAGTATTTCTTGGGTATTGAGGTGATCAAAGGTGAAAATGGTTTATGGCTGATGCAAAAACAATATGCCATGGAAATGATGAAGAAATATGGCATGGCTAAATGTAAACCACTAGATACACCCCTTGATTAGAATGTGAAGTTGGACATTAGCACTGGAGCTGAAATTGATGATGTGAATATGTACAGGTAGATGGTTGGCAGTCTCATCTACTTGACTATCACTAGGCCGGACTTGAGTTATGCAATAGGGCTCATAAGCCAGTTCATGCAGAAGCTAGGAAAGCCACATTTGGATGCTGTTAGGTGGATTATGAGATATGTTGAGTCCACTATAGATTATGGGCTGTTCTATGTGAAAGATAAGCCCTTGACACTAGTTGGATACATAGATGAAAATTGGGCATGATGCTCATATGATCGCAGATCTATGAGTGGTTATGGTTTTGGCTTTCGAAGCAGAATGATCAGCTAGAGTAGCAAGAAGCAACCTACGATTGCATTGTCTAGTACTGAGGCTGAGTACAGGGGTGCTGCATTGGCAGCATGTGAGATTGCATGGCTGCTCAAGCTTATGGTTGATTTGGACATATAGGTGGATGATCCAGTGACATTGTTATGCAACAATCTCAGTAGTGTACTCCTGACAACAAATCCAGTATACCATGCCAGGGCTAAATTGAGGTACACTACCACTTTATCAGAGAGATGGTTCTTGCAGGGAGAGTAGATCTTATGCATGTGAAGACTGATGAACATATTGTAGATATCTTTACCAAGTCCTTGTGTAAAGATAAGTTCAGTGTTTTTAGACAATTGCTTGGTGTACAGATGTTGTCTTGAGCTTGAGGGGGAGTGTTAAGAATTCAAGCTCAGCTCTACTATCTTTAAGTTGCGTGTACCCGACACTTAGCTTGTCTAGTTGTACTACATGCAGACATTAAATAAGTCGGTGACTTTAGACTTAGTCAGTACTTGGTGTGAATAGTCTTATAGACCTTAGTGTGTCATATTCACTTCAGTTAGATGAGTTAGTGATATAATGAAAAAAAGAAAAGAGAAGAGAGGAGGCTGCTACTCTATGTTGGTTCAAAATCTCTGCCTGTCTCTTTCAACAGAGCAGCTATGCACGAATAAGTGCACTATGCAAACAAACAACATGCTTATCATGAAGATTATGAAGAATACACAAGGTATGGACATCAATCTCATTATCAATAGTATTATGAACCGCAATCTTCTTGTCATGCGTATTATGGACACAACAGTATGACTATGATTCGTAGTTGTATTATAACTGTGAGTATAATGAACATTGGTATGACCAACAACATGCATATGGCAGCTATGAGAACTCTATTGAGTTGCAATATCCAAGTGATGGCCATAATGTTTTTGGACAGCAACAACATATCAATCATTATGCTTATGGTGGTCAGCCCAAAAGCGAGGACGCTCTTGTAGTCATTTTGGACACTTCCATGAATGAGAATCATGTGGGAAGGCCACAAGGATTTGAGAATGGTTTCAACTCTTTTGATAGGCATTCAAATGGACGGGTCATACATGAACGTGTAGCAACATGAATATGATCATGATCTTGGATATGAGCAGCATTATGCTAGTGAACATGGTCAGCATGTTGATAAGTACTTCTATGATGATCAGCCATCGCATAGTCAATATTATGATGATGATCAACTCTTTCCTGGACATCAGCATTATATTAGTAGAAATGAATTTCATCATAACTATGGAAAATCATTTTATAATGAGAAATATGATAGTCATAGTGGCCAACATGATGTTATTCGAGGAAAACTCTTAACTAGTGATGATATTAGAGAAATACATGCACAAGGCTTATGTTATAGATGTGTTGAACCAATAGCTTCTAATCATAAAGATATATGCAAGAAAAGGAATGCTAAAGTGCTGTTGGTTATAGAGTTTCTGAATAATGAAGAGGAAGCTGAAGAGGCTGAAGAGAAAGTGAATTGTAAAGTCCAAGATGGACAATCTTACTAATCCTTTGAAGTCGATCATGATGCCTATCACCTTTCTAACCTACATCATGCTAAAGACCAAGTGAATGCAATAATTGAAGAGGGATATGTAAAGAAGCTTCATGAATCCATACTCAATCTATGGACTCAAATGACATGTTCTCAATTGATGACCTTATCTTTCCCTTTGATTTAGGGGATCATTAGGATGCTTCCTTATTTCCTTTGACCCAGGAGGCAATGATGGGATATATTTTTCTACAAAAGGATATAATGAAGGTCCTAGACTACCATAAAATCTAACTATGGAACAATGGAAAATGGAGAAATCACTGCATTAACCTATGCTGAAAACATGAATACAAGAAAGGATTCTTGGAACACACCCCAAGCTAGTGCCATGGAAACTCACCTCCATGTAGGTGAAGGACAAGAAAACTAATGTGACTACCAAGAAAACTTACATGACTAACATGTCCAAATGGCAAAAAGGCCCCTAATTTTTGTTAGGGCTTCCTATTTATAGCAAACCCTAAGCCCTAATCCTCTAATATTATTACATAGGCTTTTAGCCCTGTCTTGGCCTTATTTACTTCATTACAAACCCTCCCTGCTTCAATTAGCTTTGTCCTCAAAGATGCAAATGGGAAGATACTATAATGGATGTAACATAAAAGTTCAAAGGCACAAGTTGAAGAAGAATCCATGGTCCAAAAAGTTCATGACTGTCTTCATGCTGCTCATGCTGTCCAAGACAGGGATACCATGGTAAAAGGGTCATAATTTCTGAAATATAGCTCCGAATCAAACAAATTAGGTGTCATTTTGAAGCATACACCTAGGAGCATTAGATCCAAGCATAAAATCTTGACTTTGATGACATCAGACAATTAATTTTTATGACACAAATTTAATACAACAAGCTGTATTAAATAGTGAACTCATGCTTCTTCAATTGTCTCTTCCATAAGCCAAATAAAAATCAATGAAGACAAGCTGTCAATCATATTTGAAGATCAAAGGAATCAAATAGTCCAGCCATTCTTCCATAGCAATCCTCCCGGATCAAATGGGAATCCATCAAAGTTATCATCATCATGAAAACAACTGCCAAGACTATCAATGACTATGCTCTAGTCAAATGGGAAAGAAGAATCATCCCAATAATCCCCCCGATCAAAAGGGTAATGAACATTCTCATAATCTACCTCATAGTCATCATGGTCAAATGGATGTAAAGGAGCTTTATTATCCAACATGTACATATCCCAATCACCAATGGGCTGATATGCATCATCAATAGAATCACCATAGAAATCAAAATTTGCATAATCATATCCCTCTTGAAGGATAGAGATCTCATGAAAATCCTCCTCATTGTCCTCATATTCTTCAGCATTGTTCTCCATTTGCTCTTCTTCATTATCGTCATTACCATCTATGCTTTCCACATTTGCATGTACTTTCTCTTCATAGGTATCTTTAGCTTGTAATGCTTTAGCTGGCTTGTGTGGTACATAACCCATATGGTTGGACTGATAGTAAGTGTCATAGCTCTCATTCCCATAATGCTGCCCATAAAAATGATCATCACTACTGCATTTGTCCATGTCATGCTAGTCATGATGACTGGAATTCTCATAGACATTACCATAGGCATCTTTATAGGCATGTTGTCCAGAGTCATGTGGATGAAATCTTGTAGGAAAAACATGGTAATCATGATGAGAAGGCTAATCAAATACATCATGCTATTGTCCAAATGTATGTACATGTTGTTCATAAACAAAAGAATCTTCACAAGCATTATATCCTTGCTTGACCATGATAGTCATTTCTTTGGTAAGGAATACATGCATGATATTCTTGATCAAAACTATCATAAGAAACATCACCTGTTTTGCTGACTAAAATTATTTGAATGATACCCATTTTGCTCATCATGACATGAAGTATAGCATCCATTTTGTTCAAGACATCTGCCAAAATGTTGCTCATATGAGGGAGAAGTGCTATATGGTTCATATGCTGAGTTGCCATGAGATACATACTCATTCACTGAAGTATCATGACATTGATAACCATAGTTCTCACAAATGGAAGGACTTGAGACATTGGAAACTGCTGTAGGTGGTAGCCATACATCAACGAGAGTAATGAGTTTGTTAATGCCCATCTTCATTTCCCTAATATCATTTTCCACACTTGCCAAACTATTCTCTGCATTACTCTTTCTTGAAATTGAATTCCCTGCAACATACTCTTCTTCCATAAATTCCATTTATGCTCTATTGCTTCATGTATGGTTGATGGGAGGCAAAATCCTCTTCCATTTGATAAGAGACCTTGGATATTGGAAGTAGGAAATCCAATAATGGTTGAAGAGTTCAAGATTGGAGAGAAACTCAATGACTTTAGTGGAAATTGAAACCTATGCTGTCCATAACCTCCATAGGTCAAGGTAGGTCCAAATCTCTTCAATGTCGGTTCAATCTTGTCCAAAAATTGAAGTCATGAGTATGAAGATACTCGAATAGTGGTTTATCCTCAAAACCCCCTTCATTTGGATTGAAAAATCTGAGAAATTATTCATGCTTGGGAAGAAAACTAAACTGCCCAAGCATGTGAGTATTGACAATGCCCAGCATGGTAACATTCCATTTCACCACTATACTTGTAAGCCAAGTCTTGTTGAAATCTTGTGATTCTTTGATAAGAGTTTGAGGACCTTTCAGATTGTAAGAATTCTTGAAATGAACTGGTCTTTTCCCTTTCCTTGTAAGCCTCATGGACTGAGGATGGAGAACCTGAATTACTACCCAACGTATGCAAAGATCAACCGTCAAAGAGCTTAGAGCCTTAGGAGGCCTAAATGTATGCATGAAAGGATCTTGAAGCCTAAGCACCAAAGTAAGCCATTTTTTCTTCAAAGAATACTAGTTGCAATGGACAAATTAATGTGGAGTTTAGGTAAATCTTCATCTAGAAATTGAGACACAACTGCTTTCTTCATTGTGTGATGCATCACAGAGAAATATTCTCAACTCCTAAACATGTAGAACCTTCATCAACTTGGAAATAAAATCAGTTCATGTAGCACGGCTTCAAAGAAGTTCTATGTCCCCAGATAAACCAACTATTACTAGTGAGGAAAAACATTGAAGTTGAATACATAGCTTTGTCTAGTATCATCACTTTCAGGACTAGAGGATCCTTTCCATAAGGAGACTGTTCCCGAAAATTTGAATGATTTCCACAAAACAGATGCTCAGTAGTCAATCGAGATAGGTGAGCAAGATTCTAACATTTGGAATGAGGGATCATTGTTTGAGTGAACATCTATTCATCTAGTTGAAATGCTTCATATGTTTACCCCTGGATCAGATTTGTCACACTAGAGTTATTGCAATAAGGTCAAGTGATGGTTGCAATCGTCAACAAGGATAGCAAGCCCTCTTCTCCAAATCTGGCTTTTCTTTGCCACCACAAGTGTGTCAAATCAATCAGCAAACAGTGTTGCAATTCCTATAGATGTTGCTATGATGATGTAGCTAGGTTGCGACCTCATCACATATCCCTTCAGGTGATCTGCACTGGCTCCATAGACGAGCTTCTCCTATCTGCGGTTCAAATGATCAGATGATTTTTCTTATACGTCATCTTGAATGATGATTCTGTTGATGCATCATCTTGGATTCTTGCGTATGTTGGAGCATTTACTGTACAATGTTGGTGCTTTGTATGATGATCCTCCATATGTGTTACCCTCAAAACAATGCTGTTTGGGCCTCAAAACAGTCCTAGAAGGCTTTCCAACCCTAATTTTATGGCAGGCTGATGCCTTCAACCTACCCAGTGCTATAGATTCAAATGTATCAACTCCCTAGGCTTCAAGAATTGCATCTTAGGAACCAGGTGAAGGCGTTTGGCCACTTCCACAGGAGGTTTCATGATCACCCTTGACCACAATTCAAGGGTCCCTGTGCACCTGGCACTCCTCTCAATACAACCTCCTACCTGATGCACGCAAAAAATTCGGGAGGCATTGCCTCTTTGGTCTCACCTAATCCTGTCACTCCTGCAGTGTTGCCTACACATGTTCTGTCCCCTTTTCCTCTAGAGAGGGGGCTTGCAGAGGATGCTAACAAGGTGTGGGGTGTAAATGGTTATGGATCTATGAATGGATTGATACGCCTTAGGTCTTCAGAAATCGGTAGAGGAGACTATGACGATGAAAGTGGTAGTGATGTTGAGCAAGGTGTCCAATCTGTTCAGCAATTAGAGCAGAGACTTGATCATGACCTGAGCTGCTTTGTGTTGACATATCCTTCAAACTCTCCTCAAGGTAATGGCCAAAATATGGAGACTCGAATGGATGATCAAGATAGCCATATTGCACATCTGGAAGAGGAGAACATAGCTCTCAGAGAGTATCTGTATTTGATGCAACAGGAGGTTGAAGAATTGCTCCGCAGAATGCATTTTCAAGAAAGTGAACCAATTAACTGGAGATTGAGAGATACATATTGTGCACTCCTCCTTGGTTCTAGTGCTTCTCAAACTACTATTTTCGGTTTACATAGAAACCTTTGGAGTTTGCATCACTTGAAACGCAAATGGAAGTGGAGGCTGCTAGCTACAGTCCTCCATTTGAGAGTGATCGTTCCCAATCCCAGCCATTCCTAGACAGCTACAAAGAAACATGGAAACTGCCCTATCCACCATGGAAGCTTCAAGAGAAGCTTGGAAAGTAAAAGGGTAATGCAACCAGACTTGAACCTCAACAATAGGGTACTCTACTAGTTGGAAATGAAGCCAATATTTCTTTTCTTCAAGTCTTTGAAGCATGAGAAGAGAGGAAGATTAAGCTTTCCACCATAGAAGCTCAAATGGAGCTTGAGAAGAAAGAAAGGATCCCTGCTTTGCAAAAAGTAGTGATACTTTTAGTCTCCTCCAACCTCTTGTAACCTTTCCTTTGTCGAAAAGCTCCCAAAATGGCCTAAGAATGGCCATGACATGCTAAAGTGGCCAAAAAACCTCCATCTTCTTCAAGTTACATGTCAAGATTCTCCAAGATAGTCAAGGTTTTCTTTACAAGAAGCCTATCTTGAAGTGACAAGTCTTTTTACCAAGCTTCTAACTGCAGTTCTCTGTCTTAGTTCCTGTAACTTGATGGTAACCATGAAAATGACTTCTGACAATACCTAACCTATGCTTGAAAATGATCTAATGAGACTGATCTAATCTGATAGCTCTGATACCAATGTAATGAAGGTCCTAGACTACCATAAAATCTAACTATGGAACAATGGAAAATGGAGAAATCACTGCATTAATCTATGATGAAAACATGAATACAAGAAATGATTCTTGGAACACACCCCAAGCTGGTGCCATGGAAACTCACCTCCATGTAGGTGAAGAACAAGAAAACTAATGTGACTGCCAAGAAAACTTACATGACTAACATGTCCAAATGGAAAAAGGCCCCTAATTTTGGCTAGGGCTTCCTATTTATAGCAAACCCTAAGCCCTAGTCCTCTAATATTATTACATAGGCTTTTAGCCTGTCATTGGCCTTATTTACTTCATTACAAAGGAACTTATGGTTGTGATGAATATTTTGATGGTTATCCATTTGACCCTGGAGGCATATTGGACTTCAATAAATTTCATTGTTGGTGGGTTGTAAATAATGTTTGCATTACTGTTCCTTAGCATATTCAATCATCCTCTCTAAGGCTTCATGATTCCTTCAAAATAGTGGGATTATTGCAATTACAGAACAATGGATAGCTTGCTGTGTGAATTTTCTGTCATGAATTACATGGTCCTTTTTGGCACAACATGATTGAATTCTATGTTGTGCTGGATAGGTTCCTTATGGTATTTTCTATCCAAAAAGACATTATTTGTGCCATTTGGACTCTTTTATCACGAGTTACGTGCAACTTTTATTGGCTGCCATGCTTTACAGTTTACAGCAATCCACTGACCTCTCTTGGTTATTTCCATATTTTGAAGGACTCTTCTTTGTGACGTGAAGACTTTTATTTCAGCATGGAGTCTTAGTTCAGCATGACTTCATCTATTTCAAGCTATTCTTGTACTTATCCTTGTATCTTGTCCCAAATTCATCTTTGAGGACAAAGCTCTTCTAGGTCGGGATGGCTTGTAATAGAGCAAAAGTGACTAAATGCCTTAGTCGATATTTAGCCGACTAGGGTTAATTATAAAAGGCTAAGTTGTAACTAGCTTGATTTGTCATGTAGTCGTGTACATTTGGGTTTGAGGGTGGCATTCGAATAGTGTTGCTGGCCAACTTAGCTTTAGGCACCCATTTCCAAGCATTTCCCTTGTAATAGCCTTGTGCTTCTAAAAATAAGGCCTTGGGGACCCATTGCAGCTTTGACCATTTATCGGTGTGCCTATAGTTTCTTCTTTGCCTTCTCAATCTTGAGTGTGCATTCCTAGACTTACGGGGTCGTGATTGCATTCTCCTAAGCGGCAGTCCTTGATGTTTAGGCACCCACTTGAAATGTGGTTCAGGGGAGCTTTGATCTTAGCAGTGTGTTGCTAGTGTGATGTGGACAGTTGTAACAAGTTCCCACCCCCATCCTTAGATTTTGTGGTGGGTTTCTCTACCGGTGGCCTCGCAGGCTTTGATGGAGCTACACTGCCCTTGCTAAAAGCTATGACTATTCATACATTTCCGATAGCAAGGTAAATACGTTGTGACCCATAGTCACTATTACACTGTGCTTGCTTTTTAAATGAGCACCCTAACGGCGAATCCTGACCAACATCTTTTGTGTTTGGAAACATGTAAAAGACTACGAATATGCTTTTAGACTCAATAGAGGCTGCTACTTTGCACCTTCCTAGAAGGGCATACGATTGATCCTCAAATGGACTGAGTTTGGCATTGGTAGGGTGTAATTGTGGGCGAGTAATTTGAATCCAATGATCGTAAGTTAAGATATTGAAATCAAATCCCTCATTGATCAATGCATTGAAGGTATGTGTTTGTTGGGGAGTGACTGTTATGCGCAAATACACGGGTGCCATTGCCGCCTCATCTTCTTCCTCAATTTCCATTAATGTGGTGACTTGGACTTTCACAGGGGGCTCTAGCATGGGAGGCTCGTGCAATGGATGTGTGGGAGGGTAGTGCTTCTTTATGAGGCTCCCATTGATGAAGCATATGCCCTTTCCATCGAGGGCTTGAGCTTTACATTGCTGGTTTGGCTGATAGTGTGGAATAAAAAAGGTGCCAATCCCTTGAACTTCATCTTTTTTTTGTGGCCTTTTATTGAGTACAACAACACTAAGTCACCTTGTTTGAATTCTCGCTGCTTGACGTGCTTGTCAAAACAACTCTTGCAATGTGCCTTTTTGCAAATCAACACATGGATGGCTAGAAGTCAAGCCTCTGACAAGCATTCTAGCTTTGATCAGGTGGTGGGTCCATGCCTCCTTTCCATCCCATCTCTCTTGGTGGGTGGCTATTCTCAAGCTCGGGACAAGGAACTCTATAGATAGAATGGCTTCAGTCCCGTAGGTTAACTTGAAGGGAGTCTATCCTATCAATGTTTTATAGGCTATTCAATAAGCCTGTAAGACTGCCATTAGTTTGTTGTCCTAGTCACTATGCGAGGTAGAGACCACTTTGGTCAGGATGTTTACTAAGATCTTATTAATAGTAGACTTAGAATGGCCATTTGCTTGATGATACTAGGGTGAGGATTTTTTATGGATGATTAGAAAGGTCGACAGGAGGTGAGTGATCACTTCATTAATGAAGTGTGTGCCTTGATCACTAACTAGTTCAATGGGGTAGCCAAAGTGTGAGATCACCTGCTCCCAAAGGAATTTAGCAGTAGTTTGAACACCATTTTTTCTCGTGGATTGCACTTCTGTCCACTTTGTGAGATAATCCATAGCAACAATGATGTACTTGGCCTATCAGTACTATGCCGCATGAATGATTGGCCCAATGAAGTCAATTCCCCATTTCTCAAATGGTTACATGTAGCTCCACTTTGTCCTTACAAAATCGTATCTTTGTCCGTTGGCATTCATCGCAATGCTTTACAAATCATGTTGCACCTCGAAAAAGATTAGGCCACCACAGTTGGTATTGCAACACCTTCTTGCGAGCTGTCATGTCTTCGTTGAAGTGCTCTTCTGCAATCTTGCAGTGTGCTTCTGCAAGCACGTCATGCATCTCATGTTTGCACACACATCTACGCAACAAGCCATCATGCCCCAAACTGTAGAGTTGTCCTATCTATCAGCTTGATAGGTAGTATTTTGAGGATGAGTTACCGAAGTTGAGCCTTCTCGACAGGTCTCTCGGGTAGTCCGTGCTCAAGCACTTGGACTATGTCGTTTTCCCAATAAGGAATCAATTCCACTCTAAACAAGTCCTTTTCGCTGGATAGGTTTAACAAATGCACGCCACGCAAGTCGCATGTGATGCCTATCCAATGGCTTCTCTTGTGGGTATGCAAGGCATATGGTCCACCATGTAGTGCTACTTCCCTTTGCATACAACCACCGAGAAGTCAAACTCGAGTAGCAGTAGTGACCATCGAGCAATGTGTCCCGTAGTGTAGGGTTTGTTAACAAGATAAAGGCTTGATGATCAACAAAAAAGAAAAAAGGTGTGGCCAAAAGGTAATGCCCAAATTTCTTCACAGCAAATACTATGGCTAACCCCTCCCTCTCCATGGTGGAGTAGTTCATCTTAGTATCCGTGAGTTGTTTGCTAGTGAAGCTCATTGGATAGTCTAAATTATGTTCACTCGGCTGGCACAACACAACCCCCACAGTAGAATTTGAGGCATCAATGTGAACGTGGAAGGTTATGGTCCCAGTCTAGGGCTCGTAAGATTTATGCTATGGTTAGAGCCTTCTTCAACTCTTCGTATGTGCATTGGCATTCCTTGGTCCACTCAAGTACCACTAGGAATGTGTATAGAGGACTAGCATGATTAATGCATAGTTTAACACAAATCGTTGATAGTACCCTGTATGGCCGAAGGAAGCACTGAACTCCCTTGTAGTCAGTTGGTGGTGGAAGATCAACAATAGCCCTAACTTTCAAGAAGTCGGTGGCAATGCCATTCTTTGACACCACGTGCCCTAGGATGCATCCGTGCTTTACCCAGAACTAGCATTTCAAGGGGTTCAACGAGAGACAATGCAATTTACATATTTCAAAAACTACTCGGAGCTTGCCTAGGTATGCCTTCCAAGTGGAGTGGACATATATATTGTCAACAAATACCTCTAGCCCTTGCCTAAGCATCTCTTTGAAAATGGCACACATGAGCCTTTGAAATGTCGCTAATGCATTTTTTAACCCAAAGGGCATGACTACGTAGGTAAAGACACCCGAGTCAGTTAGCAGAAGCGGTCTTGTGCCTATCATTTGGATGTACTTGCACTTGGTTGTATCCAAAGAAGTCATCCATGAAACTATAAGCCTCTTTACTAGCCACCCTCTCAAGCATATGCATAGTATATAGCAGTGGATAATTGTCTCTCTTTGTGGCAGCATTAACTTTCTTGTAGTTGATGCACACTCTAATTTTTCCATTCTTCTTCATCACGATCACTATGGGTGACACCCAATCCATGTGCTCAATTTCATAAATGAATCTTGCTCTCAGTAGCTTATTGATTTCCTCCTTGACAGTGTGAGCGTGTTTGGGATTCATTGGATATGGTCGATGCTTGACCGGCGTTGCGTTGAATGGCATTGGGATGTTATGAGTCACTACACTTGGATCTACCCCCTTCAGCTCATCAAGGGACCAAGCAAATACATCTATGTATCAAGAGTTGCCTCCTCCTCCTTGGTCAAGTCATCAGCCAAAAAATAGGTTGGGGTGTCTCCCCTTCCTTAGCTAGATTGACCTCTTTGACTTTGGTAGGTCCTTCTATAGGCTCGCTCGCTTGTACTAGTCTTTTGGATTCGAGCGAGACCACTACCCTCTTGCCCTTCTTAAATCTTGTGAATTGTCTCATCAGGACTTGCTGCTTCTTTTGCTCTTTAGCTTGTAGATCCCTAGAGTGTTTCCCATTTTCCTCCTTCGACCTTTGGTGCCTTAGGTGAACTGGTAGGTCTCCCTTGGTGCGCTTGGTCTTAGGTGGTTAGGGTATCTTAGGATCACTATCCGAGCTTACTTCCATCTCAGAATCAAACTCTCCGTCTTCACTAGAAGAGGGAGTCTCTCCTAAAGGTTGTAGCTCTGATGGTGATTCCATCCTGATTACTGGTGTGACACTTGGTTGGGCAAGACCTACCTTGTCATAATCAATCACTCCTATGTGCTCCAACCATGTGTGATCGCAACCCATTCGTGTGACTCCTTTCTCGAGTCTGAAGATGCTCCTTTTCTGTGGTTTGGAGTTTCCCTTATCTCTTCAATCTTGTGCCCCTCTGTGTCATACTCTCTTGTGTCGATCTACTCTTTGCTCTTGTCATTGGAGGAACATCAGTCTTCATACTCATCATTGGAGTCATCCTCATCCAACTACTTGTTATATTCTAAGTGTGGTTTGTCATCAACAACGGCTAAGGCCCAATTGTATGGCAAGTTTAGGTCATGCACCTTAGTCCATCGCCACTCTGGTTCATCCAAGAGATCCTTGAGCAGCTTAAGATTTGTAGCTATGTCACTAGCTAATTCGTTCATTAGGTGCTCTAAGGTCTCGTGGAGGTCTCTTTTGTTGTTCAGGACATGAAACAAGACAGAGGTAGGTCGCTCATGCAAGCTCCTAGCCGTCATGCAGATTAGTGTTGTGGGCATGTCTCTGGGCTTGATGACTACCTTAGCAACTTGCTCGTATTCCTCGTTATCTGAGAATGGAAAATCGCTAACAATTGCATCCAATCTCGCTCATCCTTGAGACAAGGGATATACTTTGTCAGTGGTGCATAAGATTTCCTAATCAGAGCATTGCCCTTGAGCATAGCAGAGATGGTGTCTAAGTCAATTGGTGTATTCTTCCATTTATCCATCTCCACTCTCACACTTCCTTTCAATTGCTTAGGAAGATTAGACCATTACCCCAGTCTTTTTTATGACACGTGCCTTGCGCATCTAGGGTTGGCCCAACAGGATGTCATAGTCCACTCCTTTCATGACTATAAAGTCCACAAAGAACCGGACTTCTATGATCTTCAATGGCCAATTTCTCAACACTCTGGATGGCTTCACTTTCGTTCCATTAGCCAGCATGACATTGAACCTAGAATTCTTGACAAGTGGGTTACCCTATGCTTGGAGTATTGCGTGGCTAAGTACACTGACACCTACCCTTGTGTTTACAATCCCTTTCCGCGTGGTATCACCTAGAGCTAGAATAGGCAAGACCATGTGCATTTCAGTGCCTTCCCAAAAAGCATTAATATGCAAAGACTTGGGCACTGAGTGCACCATCAATCTCGGTATTTGGGTTACTGCATCATGGTCCTTTAAGTCAATGGCGGCATGCTCCATCGACCCTTCCACCACCCATTGCCTTAGCTCCTGCCATAGTATCAAATGTTACCTTAAAAAATATCCTAGGCTTAGTGTAACACACTAGTGTAGTGAGAAGATTGCTAAACTGCTGGCTTGTCTCCTAATTCAGTGCTTCATGGCCCATGGCCTTGACTGGTTTGCTGGCCTGTGGCATTCAAGCTCTGTCTAGGTAGCACAATTTGAGATGCGGGTGCACCTCTTGGTCATGTGGGAGAGACTGTTGTGCTCACGCTAGAGAGATCATTGATCTCGTCCTCCAAGATGGGCTCAGAATCCTTTAGGTGTTCCTATGCTTCTCTCACCCACTCCTTGATTTTTTCTATGGCTTCAAGTTGGCACTTCGGGTTGGGGTACTCCCTACCTTAGCACTCCCTTTTTCAATGGTCTTTGGGGTAGATGTTTTGGCCTCAGTGTCTCTGAATTTCTTTTTGACATGCATTGTCATTGTGCTCTCAATTCTCAACCTTTGCCTCGCTTCTCTTCTTCTTTGCCTATGAATTTTCTTTCTGATTGAGGCTACATCTAGGTTGGTAGTCCCTAGCAATGATATGATGGCCTGCTTCATTTGCGCGTGGGTCATGACATGCAATGGGATGGACGTGGCCTCCCCATCGAGCATCTTGATGCCGAATAGTGCTAGTGGAATTGATGGCACAATAGTTAAACTGGATGGTTTTCACCTAGGGCAATTGGCAAAAAGGTGAGTGTTTCCGCACTCAGCACATCAAACATTCGCCTTATCTCGATTAGCTTGCTCCCTCTTGGAGCAATGTGAAGAGTTGTGTCCTGGGTGACCACAAGTCCAACAAGAAATTGATTCTTGGGTCTTCCCTCCCAATCATCTACCTCTCCCCTCTTCCTAATGCCATCATCGACACTAGTCGATAATCGATGAGGATTGAATTACCCTCTTCCTTATATGAGACATAGGGGTTCACATAAGGCTCCTCATCATTTGGTTTCTCCGCATAGGACTGGAGCGTCGCTCGCTGGATGGGTTATGTAGGGTCCAAGTGTGGCCTAGGTATGTCTGTGGGGTGGCTTTGTATTGTTAGGTGATGGAAGGTCCAATGAGAGTCCTCTCCCAAAGAAATTTGGAGGACTATTCCCTAGGTAAGGCTAGTTGTAAGGCTACAAATATGAAAGTCTCCACAGTAATTTGTTGTTGTGCATTGTGTTGCACTGAACCCTAACACTCAGCTAGAGGGTGGTTTCCACCACAATACACGCATTGGACATGTGACTGCATAGGTCTTCTCATCATCTCTTGCAGCTTAGCCAACTCTAGCTTCACGTTTGCCAACTCCTGGCTTTGATCGACATTCTTTCCTTTGTCTTGGCTGCTTTGACTAGATCCTTCACTAGTGGTCATAGCTCTTTCTAAAGTTCAAAGGAGCAGTGGTATCTCAGGTTGTGGGTCTTGAGATCCTCTTTTTAAGCAAATCATCCACTCATATGGCATCTTCAAAGACCCTAGCTAGCACATCCCTTTGCAGGTGAGTTGCTCACCAAGGCTTTGTAAAGCTCTTCACTTCTAATTCCACTTATGAACACAATGAAGACCGCTCATTCACTAGGTCTCTCTACGGCGGCTGGGATTTTCTTAAAGAGCCTTCGCAGATGAGTGAGGTAGTCTCGGATCGATTGGTACTTGTCTAGTTGTTTTGCAACCACGGGGATCCTCGACTGGATCTTGGAGCCCTGGGTAACTTGTGATATTGCAAGCAATGATATTACTAATGTTGCCACACTTTGCTCTATTGATGTGTTGTCTATTAGTCGCTTTGTGAGAAGCTTGCTTAGCGTTAAGTCTACCTCTAGTGCTCTTTCCCTCTCTATGTTCGGTCTTGTTAGATTTTTATTCGCTAGGGCTTGGACCTCTTGCATTTCCATGTCCTACTAGAGTCTCCTAGTCTGTTGCTATTGGTTGTATGCTAATATGCTCTACAAGGCCTTTCTCGCCAGTCTTCTTTCCTCCTTGAGGTCCATTATGATGTCCTCTAACAGCTTGCGTGTTGAGATATCAAGCTCCATTCGTGATACGCCAGGGTGACCGTTGTGTATTTATGTCACCGACTTGTTAGTTGGCAGATGCGGTTGGTACACCGCCCATGAATAATAGCTACATGATAGCTATCCTTATCTACTCTAGTTCGTGGCTCAGTTAGTATGCCACCTTAGTTAGTTGAGTTTGGTTTGAGACCCATATATAGGGTTCTTCTATTTCTTTGTACTTGAGTTCTTTTGGCTTACACAACTAAGAAGAGGAAAACTGTTTTCAGCCTTCACCCTTGTGTGTATTCCCCCATTGTGCAAGCAAGAAAGCTTCAAGTGAGACTCCTTCCTTCTCTCCCACAATCTTGACATGGTATCAGAGCCTTGTTCGTGGTAAGGAGCTCAAGAAAGCAAGCCAAGCTCGCGGTGTTCTGGTAAGAGGAGCAGTGTTGCTTTCATTTTCTGTTTTGGGAGCAAATCTCTGCAGGTAGCACAGCCGGAAAGTGCAGGAGTGCATTGTCTCAGGTTGAGACGCCCTTCGCGGTGAAGCAAGAGGGCAGTATATGCTGCGGGTAAGGGATTTAGCCCTTGGCGACCTTGTTTTTCTGATTTGAGGCCATTTTGGGGCCTGTTTTGGAGGCGGAAGTTTTCTGCACGCACTCAAGAAAAGGCCCAGTTTTGTGCTGTGCTGTTCTACAGGTCGGTGAAAAGTTACTGTAGAAATTGCATCGTATGCTTGTGTGCAGAGACATTGGGAGTTACAGAATCATCCCTGTTGCCTGTTGATGCAAAATCATCACTAGGAAGTGACTGTGTGGTCAAATACCACTTTCGTCAGTTTTGCAGATTTGCCTTTGTGAGGCTGAAGCTGTGTTCTTTGCAGTGACAGAAATTTTTGCAGTGTTCTGTAATGGCGTCTGATTCTCTCTCACAGATTGTCACTGAAAAGCTTGACAAGAGCAACTTCCAAGCATGGAAGTTTAGAATGACGAATTTCCTTATGGGAAAAGGATATTGGGAATTTGTTGCAGGAAATGAAGAAGAACCAGTTCTTTCTGATGTTCCCAATCAATAGCAAATGCAGGCATTTAAAGCATGGCATGAGAGAGCTAGGAAAGTTATGTACTGGCTGTCTATCAGCATTTCAGACTCTATGATTGTGCATATTCAAGATGCAAGTACGCCAAAGGAGGCATGGGATACTTTGTCAAAAATGTATAGCACAAATACGCAAGCCAGGAAAATGCAGCTCAAGCAAGAGTTGCATAATGTGCAAAGAGAAAATATGAGCATCAATGACTACCACATGAAGGTGAAGAAGATTGCAGATGCACTTGCTTCCATTGGGTCGCCAGTGGAAGATGATGATTTAGTTTCTGTGACCTTGAATGGTCTAGGAAAGGATTATGCACAGTTCCGAACATCCATTTTCGTCCATGAAAGATTTCCTGATTTTGAGGAGTTGATTGCTCTTCTAATTTCTGAGGAGCAGAGAAATGGTGGTGCATCCTCTTCAGGAGGAACTTCAAAAGAAGCTGTTTTCTACTCAAATGTTGGAAGAGGTACAGGCACAGGTAGAGGAGGTCGATATGGAGGCCGTGGTAGAAATCAGAATATGCAGCAAACTCAAGAAAACCAGTCCTATGGAGGAGGACGTGGTAACTCTAGAGGCAGGGGGAGCCAAAGAGGTCGTGGTGGATGGCAAAGAGGCCAAAATGCAAACAGTAATGTTGAATGCTACTACTGTGGTAAAATGGATCATATGGCTAAAGACTGCTATAAAAAGCAGAATGACATCATGAATGGAAAACTGCAACAAGGGAATTATGCATCTTCTAGTAGACAGGGTGATGACAGAAATGAGCACTTGTTTATGGTGCAGCACATGAACAATTCTGTGACAAGTGCAGAAGAAAGCAATGATGTATGGTATGTTGACTCAGGTGCATTAAACCACATGACACGTCATGCAGAATGGATGGAGGATGCAAGAAAAATGGAAAAACCAGGATTTGTAGAGACTGGTGATGATACTGCACATCCTATTGTGCAGATTGGAAAAATTCATTTGTCAATGCAGGATGGGAAAAAGAAATACCTGTCCGATGTATTTCATGTCCGAATATCACAAAGAATCTGGTTTCTGTTGGTCAAATGGTTGAGCAGGGCTTGCGGGTCAGATTTAATCCTCATGGATGCTTTGTTGAGGATATGAAAAATAAAGGTCGCTTAATAGCAAAAGGAAAGAAGAAGGGTAGAATATTTACATTGGATGCAGACATGTCTGAATTGAGTGCAGCAATGTTTGCACATGGGATCGGTGTAGTTGCAGATATTGATATCTGGCATAAACGCATTGGTCATGTTAATGTACAACGACTTAAATCAATGCAGGCCCAAAATATTGTTGCAGGTTTGCCTAAATTCAAGGTTGCAAAAATGCATAAGGTATGTGGAGCCTGTCAGTTTGGAAAACAGGCAAGGAAACCATTTCCTAGACATGTTCAAGAGAGTGAGAAGCCATTGGAATTAATCCACTCTGATGTGTGGACTACTAAAGCTGCATCTCTTGGAGGCTGTCATTATTTTGTCACTTTTATTGATGACTATAGCAGAAAAGTTTGGGTGTATTTTATGAAAAAGAAAAGTGAAGTTTTTGGGCATTTCAAAACCCTTAAAGCTATGGTTGAAAAAAAAACAGGCCTGCAAATAAAATGCCTAAGGTCAGATGGAGGGGGAGAGTACCTCTCAAATGAGTTTGCAAGGTTCCTGCAGGAGCATGGCATAAAGCAGCAATATTCATGCAGTCATACCCCACAACAAAATGGAATTGCAGAAAGGAAAAATAGGCATATTGGAGAGGTATCTCGTGCCATGCTCAATGAAAAAGACTTGCCAGATTTTTATTGGGCTGAAGCAGTTGCTACAGCAGTCTACATAATGAACAGGACTCCCACTGCAGCAATACATGGAATGACTCCATAGGAGAGGTATATTGGTAGGAAACCAGATATTTCTCATTTGAAAATTTTTGGTTGCATTGCCTATGTACATGTGCCAGATGAGTTGAGATCCAAGTTGGATCCAAAAGCTGAGAAGTGCATCTTTATTGGTTACTCTCTGCAGCAGCAAAAAGGGTATAGATGCTATAACCCTTCTACTCGTAAGTTTACAGTGAGCAGAGATGTTGTTTTTGATGAGATGAGTAGCTGGTATAAACCAGTAAATGTGATTGATGATGTAGATGCACAAAATGGTAATGCTGCATAGAATTCACAGCAGCAGTCACAAAATATTAGTGGACCTGGAGCGTCCTCTATCAGTGGTTCACATTCTTCGCCATGGACAGGCAGATTGAGATCAGGAGAATCTTCTCAAAGTAATGCAGATAGTGGTATGCAGGTATCACGAAAAGGAAAAGAGAAGGTTGATCAGCCCATGTTTGATGTGAATGCAGGTCACTCTTATGTGGATGGTGAATCCAGTGGCTCAAAACAGAGCATTGATGATGAGTTGGGTATTCCTTCTATTGTTACACCTGGAGTAAGGAAGACCAGGGATATTTTGAGAGCACCTGGGAGTGAACCTACTTTGCGCAAGTCTATGAGAGCTAGGTATCCAGTGGATAGGCTGAAATATGATGGATTTACAGCCATTCACTATGCATATATGGTCAAAGTGATACAGGAACCAGAACCCACTTCTTATGAGCAAGCCATGGGAAAAGAAAAATGGGAGAAAGCCATGGATGAAGAAATGGATGCCTTGGAAGCAAATGCTACATGGGAATTGGTACCTTTGCCTAAAGGTAAAAATGCAATTGGCTGTAAGTGGGTTTATAAGGTGAAGCACAATGCAGATGGTTCTGTGAACAGATACAAGGCAAGATTAGTAGTCAAGGGGTATGCACAAACATATGGCATTGACTATGAAGAAACATTCAGTCCGGTTGCAAGGATGGCAACCGTAAGAGCAGTCATTGCTATGGCTGCATCAAAGGGATGGTCTTTACATCAGATGGATGTAAAGAATGCCCTCTTGCACGGTGATTTGCAAGAAGAGGTCTATATGGAGCAGCCACTAGGTTATGTGCATGCTGTTCATCCTGAGTTTGTTTGCAGGTTGAAGAAAGCCTTGTATGGCTTGAAGCAAGCACCTAGAGCATGGTCTGACAAGATAGGACAGTATCTTGTCACTATTGGCTTTCAGATTTCCAAGGCAGATTTCTCACTTTATGTGAGAAAAACAGAGAAAGGTATTATGCTACTTGTCATTTATGTTGATGATTTGATTATGATAGGTGACAGCGATGAAGATATCCTTCATGTGAAAATGCTATTGAAGCAGAAGTTTGAGATGAAGGATTTGGGAGAGCTGCGTTATTTCTTGGGCATTGAGGTGATTAGATCACCAAGTGGGATACAACTCTTGCAGAGGCAGTATGGATTGGACATGCTGTTCAAATATGGGATGACAGGCTGTAAGCCTATTTCAGTTCCTTTGGAGCAGAATGTGAAGCTGAGCACAGATGCAGGTGAGCTTCTAGAAGACCCTACTATGTACAGACACATAGTAGGAAGTTTGATTTATATGACTATTACCAGGCCATATTTGAGCTATGCTGTTGGATTGGTAAGTCAGTTTATGCAGGCTCCAAGGAAACCACATTTGGATGCGGCTAGACGCATACTCAGGTATGTGAAGTCCACATTGCAGTATGGACTATTTTATGAGACTGGGGTTCAGATACAGTTGCATGGATACATTGATGTTGATTGGGCTGGTAGTATTTCTGATAGATGATCTACCAGTGGATATGTGTTCTCTTTTGGGAGTGCTGCAGTCACTTGGAGCAGCAAGAAACAGCCTACAGTTGCCTTGTCGAGCACAGAGGTTGAGTACAGGGTTGCAGCAATGGCTGCATGTGAGGTAGCTTGGTTGCATAAGCTACTTTATGATATGCATCAGTCTACAGATGGGCCAGTTGTCATTTATTGTGACAACATGAGTAGTATACACTTGGCAAATAACCCAGTCTATCATGCTAGAACAAAGCATATTGAGGTGCATTATCACTATGTGTGAGAGAGGGTTTTACTAGGTCTTATTGATCTAGTTTATGTCAGCACAGAGGATCAGGTAGCTGACATATTCACGAAGGGATTGGGCGCAGAGAAGCTGCGCAAGTTCAGAGACCTGCTTGGTGTGCAGGAATTGGGATTGAGCTTGAGGGGGAGTGTTGAGATATCGAGCTCCATTCGTGATACGCCAGGATGACCGTTGTGTATTTATGTCACCGACTTGTTAGTTGCAGACGTGGTTGGTACACCGCCCATGAATAATAGCTACATGATAGCTATCCTTATCTACTCTAGTTCGTGGCTCAGTTAGTATGCCACCTTAGTTAGTTGAGTTTGGTTTGAGACCCATATATAGGGTTCTTCTATTTCTTTGTACTTGAGTTCTTTTGGCTTACACAACTAAGAAGAGGAAAACTGTTTTCAGCCTCCACCCTTGTGTGTATTCCCCCATTGTGCAAGCAAGAAAGCTTCAAGTGAGACTCCTTCCTTCTCTCCCACAATCTTGACATTGCGATGGTGATCCAGCTTGGTTTGTGTGTCATATTCGTTCACTATTCACTAGATTTCAACCAGGAAATCTCCCAAGTTGAACTCCTCATTTTTGTGGCTTACACTGGACTTTGCCATGTATGCGGTCTCTTGTTTCATCAATGAGGTTGATCAAATTGAGCAACGTCATGCTCCCAATGGTGTTGTTCCCTCGATGTGTCTGGCCTTCTGCGTTGTGTCTGCCACTTGGTCCTACCAATTGGGGTTGCTTGATCCCCTGTCGAGGTTTGAGGGTCATCTCCTATTGGTGGGTTCGTTCTGTTAATTAGATTTGAGTGTGTTCCTTTTTATTGACAACCAACCCTCAATTTACGTTCACTATGTGTGTGTGTGGTGCTCTTTTCCATGCACTGTGCAAAATTAGACTTTTCAATTTTCCAAGTGCACTTCAAGTGTTGAAAACAATGTGGGTGCAAACACAAGATAATGAATGCAGCCTTCGTCCTCCAGTTTAAGCTATCGGTCGAATAGGGTTTTACACTCATTGGCTGCTCTCTTTGGTCTCTAGGGTCTGTGCTATGTTGTTTAGCTTGCTCAAGGTCAAATGGGGTTCTAGGAGTCAATTTCATTGCTCTAATAGGAAGCTGATGTAATTGTTAGCAGCCGTGTTTAGCCATCCGACTATGATTTCTAAGGTCAACTACACCTGTAAGGCTTTTGAAGCCTTCCCTGGATGTGGGAGATATTCTGCCTCACCTGGGATGTGCTAGATTTGTCAATTTCCCTTATTAGAAATTTGGTCCGATTTGATATTTTCCAATCCTCAGAGTTAGACATTTGATTTTAACTGGTCTCACTTTCATATGTCCAAGTAGCTGATGGGGCCGAGTGTCTGAGTTTGATTTTGAAAGTTTAATGAGTCCAATCATCTGAATTAGATAGGGTGAATGTCCAATCAGACATGCGAGGGATGGTTTGATTTTCAGGATCGGACAGACAACATCCAAAATCAAACAAGTCAAGTTAATCCAAATGTCCAAATTTTAGGAATCGGATGTCTAAGTGTCCAATTCTGGGAATCGGACCCCTATGGCCCGTGCCCGATTTTGCCGACACGCAAATAGGGCAACAAAAAATCGATTCATGGCAACGATTTTGGCCACACCCACATGCAAGGAGCTACAAAATCCAAGGATAGATACACAAGAAGGTTTCTACATACCTGATCCAAGCAGAGAACTCCTGAGGAAGCCGATCAATTCGTTGGAAGCTCGAAGTCTCACTCTCAAAGCTCTCACTCTCTCTTTCTACTATAGAAGCTAAAAATGAGCCTTCCACCCCCCTTCCTTGGGTCTTAAACCTTTGTTCTAATGCATGAGTGCTGCCCCATTAGTGCTTATGCTTTGTCAATATATTGCAAGCCCAATTTCCCTCTATTTTTGCCTTGTTTTGACCTGTTTTATAGCAAAAACCCTGAAGATTTTTTCTTCAATTTCTTGATCCTATCCTACTCTAAATGTAACAAAAATAAAAAACCAAGTACTAAAATGATTCCTCCTACTTGTCTACTTATCCAAAAAACAAAATGCTTACTTGTTTTGAAGATTTAAAAGCCCAAAGCTCCTACCTATATCAAGCATCGGTTTGGAGATGCAACCCTACTTCGACGCTCAATTTGAGGCACGCAAGTGCTCAAGCTTGAATCCGTTGTCCTTGCAACGAAACCAAAATATAGTGGAAGTTCATGCTCAACCGCCAAGACCCATGGACCGCTTATTGCTTCAAGTGTTTCAAGCAAGCACAAATGGCTATCTCTCACCTAGCCGACGCACCCTACAGAGGGTGTAGTGAGCTTACTTTGATGCCCAAATGAGTAGCCTCCTCCTTCAAGCACACCTGTAGCTCTAGATTCGAGATGCAAGCTAAAGAAACCTCAAGCCTCCTCCTTCAAGCTCCATCTTCCATAGCCACGCACAAGAGAAGAAAAGAGAAGAGAAGAGAAGAAGAAGAGAGGAGATGATGGAGAGCTTCTTCTCCAAGATCCTTCACCCTCACACACTCACTCCCTCACACTCCCTCTCTCAAGCACACACAAGAAAGAAAGAAGGAGAGAAGAAGATAAGAAGAAGAGACCACTTTTGCCACACACCACAGAATGAGCTCCTCATTCACTTTTCAGGTTTATATACAAAACCCTAAATCCCTTGGGCACCTGTCTCCTTTTTTACATGACCGACCATCTTGCCAAGGCCCTCTTTCCCTATTCCTTTCTAGTTGCATTATCCCTTCACCCATGTCTGTTTAGACTTTACAACTTGCACATTGACACTCTTATAAAATGAATTACATTACGCCTTGCACTTTCCTTGCGAGAGCCCTCGAAGGTTCTTCTTCATCCTTGAGAAAGCATCCTTGATCCTTGAGAGGACCTTCTTTATCCTTGACAAGACGTCCTTCATCCTTGACAACAGGACATCCTTCATCCATGAGAGAGCCTTGCTAGAATATTCAGTGGTCTCCCACATTTTTTCTAAGCTTGCCTTCTCCTCCACTTTTCCTGCCTCTAGGCAGAATGAGCTTCTTCATTTACTTTTTGACTTGGGCTTCCTTGATCTTTCTCTGCTTCTTTCTGGCTGCGTGGTCCATGTCCGTGACATGCCTAAAGAACCATAATTGGCTAACAAGGTGCCTAAAGAAGCATAGTTTGGAAAATCATTAGCATATAAGTATATATCTTTGTTGTGAGACATATATGTATGTATCCAAAGAGAAGCATCAGAATCTTAATCCTAAGTTGAGAAATGGATGTTTTTTGGGTACACTAATATAGGTGAGTTTGGATACAAATTATAGGATCTCAAAAGCTAAGAAGATTGTATGTCGCAATGATGTTATCTTTGTTAAAGATAAAGTCTATGCAAAAGATGCAAAAATAGTAAAGTAGGGAGGATTATATTTTAAGACAATGGACATGTGTATCAATCATGTAGAGATGCTTGAAATAAGCAATGTGATAGATAGAAATATGTTATCTTTTAGAAGATTTGATAAAGTTTTAAGAGGGTCCTAGAAGATTCCTTGAAAGAATCTACCATCATCACTTATATCACTACATATGTTAGTAATACTTATGCCATCAATGATATGATCATGGTACATCATCTTGCTTATATCAAAATTTCTTGTATCATTGGTTATATTAGAAATTCTTATGTTATTGATGATATCATCATCTACATTCTAGAATCTTCCCCTAAAGGTATGAGGCTGTTACACCCTTTGTAGTTCTAGTTCAAGCCTGACGACCCGCTAAGAAGCCCCCAAATAAACATGCAAGATAACTATATGTGAAGTCATTATGTTAACTAAGGATTAGAAGTGGAGTTATAAGCTCTCAGTTATCCCCAAACTATCAGTATAAAAGACATTCTATATTTCCCTTATGTAGTCCAACTATCAACTCACCCCCTTTAAGTTACTTTTGCGGTCTTTCAAATATTGCTTCTTAACCCTTATTTTGAACTATAACTCCTAACATATCAAAACATTTTATTCAGCATTTAAATCAAAGATAGAACTTATCTAAAAACTCTTAATTTACCATTAAACTCGGCCAATACTTCAATAAAACCATTAATATACACTAATCATTACTTCAGTCCTGAATAGCATTTTATAAAGGAAGTACTTGCAAATGGATTCCATTAGACATGAAATTTTAACAACAAACTTTGAACATAAAATAAACTATAGTCTCTTCTCATTTGTTTCACTAATTCCTTCATTATCAAGACTTATGGTTTTTTTAAACTCAAAAAATAAAAATATTCATGATATTTATTTATGAGCTTAAAAACCTTGAACCCTCATAACCAAATATTCTTCACAATGAATGCAACCCACACCCCATTTGGCATCAATAGATTCTCTCATTTACTCTTAATATTCACTAATTACCTCCTAAAAACACCCCAAACGGTCATTTTCAATCTTAAAAATTAGATATCTCTAATTCTAGAAATCCATTTAAGTTAAGAATTGATGAGGAGATCCATCATAATATAGTTCAACTTTGTTTTTATATTTCACCCTTAATCCTTCACTAATATCTTTAAATTTTTATACTAAAATGCTTATATCTCTTAGTGACTTCATCTCCAAAAGGTAAAACTTCATCCCTAGATTCATTTTACTATTTTTTTAATCTTTTTCAATTCGTCTTCCATTAATACTACTCAAAATCCTATTTTACATCATTTTCTTATCATTAATCCATACAATGCAAGAATTCTCATTTCCATCCATTTGAAACTCAAAGATCATAAATTCAATGCATTCAATACCAAATCATTCAGACTATACATTTTTCATTCAATCTTTAATAGAACTTGGCATACTCGATTAATGAGAAAAAGGAAGATCTTCAGGTCATATTTGATGATGTTGCTACGTGCTCCTCCTCTCCCTTCACGCTAAAAAATCTTCAAGTCTTCTAATCTCCCACTTTTTTCTCTAATATCCCCTAAATTTTCCTTAATCTTGTTGAAAAATCTCTCTCTCTACACCCAAGAATGCTCTTCAAGAACAAAATGATGAGGAAGGAGATGAGAGAAGTGATTGTCTACAACTAAATGATGTTGAAAATAAGACCAAGTGCTACAACAAAATCATCATCACACTCATGCAATATGGTGCCCAGCTTTTTATCACTTTCTTGTTTCTTCCTCAAAACCCCCGCCTCCCCCCCCCCCCCCCCCCCCCCCCACCCCCCGCCACTTCCCATGACATCCTCCTCCAACTTCTTGAATATCATCTTTTCAAATTTTAAGATTTTTCCACTTGAGCCAAGTCTTTTTGGCACCCTTTCACATCTTTCGACTTATTTTTTACCCTACCCATGGCTTCTCAACTCGAATTCTGTGTATGCATGCCAAATTATATTCACATTTTTTTCTATCTTTAAAATGTCAACACTTTTCACTAAAAAGAATTCTCGCATCCGCTTTCTATCACTTACTATCTATCGCTTTTTAAAATTTCCCGTCTAAAATATCTCAACTCTCTACTTCTAACTCCACCTTAGCATGATCAAATATGGCTTTATGATCTTATTTTTATTAAGTTTTTATGAAAAATATTGCATAATACAGAGCCAAAGCCCTTCAGTTTACATGAAAAATAGTTTAAAAATAGCTCCAAATAAGCAGTTATCATTCCTCTCTCACTAGCTTTAGTGAGCTCCCGTGAACTAACACAGAGGGAATTGCTCCAGTCTTCAAGAATTGCTTCAACGGTGGCATCATCCATGAAAGCTTCAAAGCCAATGAGCCAATAATTGTGATGTGAAAGATAAATACTCTCCCCCTCCAAGCCGTGAGTATCCCTGCAAGCACAGCTATAAGATCTGCAAAAGCACACGAAAAAGACTAGTAGAGATTAAAAAGATAAGAAAGTGCTTGGGATATAAAGTAAACAACCAAAGGATAGCATTTAAAGAGTTTGAAACATGTGCAAACTAGCAGTCTCCTTACTCACTCTCCCCATTAAAGTGCATAACTTAGTTGCATCACAACATGTAGTATACCAACTAGAAAGCATTCTAGAGCTGCTAAGCAATAAGAATCCCTCTAGGCAAGAAAATGCCACACTACTTTCCTACTAGAAATATTGCTTTGAAAACAACATCATTGATAAGGTCCATGCCTAACAAAGAACCCAAACAAGGCAAGCTAATATTACAATACCAAATAGGACTCCTAGGGTTTATTCTCCGTTCCAAAAGAGTATATATATTTATTCTCTATCTCGAAAGGTCCGAGGTCCCACCCTGAAGCGATGCAAGGCATCAGACGTAGGGCACCTATCAAGGAAATCCCTACAATAGCCTACCAAGACCGCAAAGAGAGTCAATGGTTATCTTCTTTAGGTCTCTTTTTCTTAACCCTTCGGTCTATAGGGTGTTTGGTTTTTTTTTTTCCTTTCTTGCTTTGAAAGAATAAATAGATAGACTCTTCAGAACTTTACTTATTTTAATTTAGTTTAAGTCTATGTTCGTAAGGGAAACAACTAGAAGGCTAGGAATTTATCACTAAAGTGAACGTTCAAATATTTCAGCTCAACAGCTTTGCTCAAGGAACCTAATCTAGCACATAATATTAGTTACTCTATGTGGGTAAATGATAGACAAGATACCCACCAACACAGTATATCTCATCTACGCTACTACTAGTCAAAACCTTGTGGAGAGAATCTTGTTGCTTAGCTACCCTACTTCACTGAAAGGAGCGATAAGAAAAAGGAATAAACTCTATTAGATTTCTAATCAATCACCACATACAATGAAATTCACTAAGTCATGCACACACACACACACCATCCCCTTAGATCATTGCCTAGTGCGAATATCCCATCCCATACGGGTGTAACTCACTTATATACTTAACCTTTTATGTGTTTATGCATTTTTAGTTTGGCTTCTTTCCATGAATTATTTATTCTAAAATGTTAAATCATTCTAGCCAATTAATATGTTGTTTTTTTGTTCTTTTTAAAAGAGCATAGATATTATGAGGTTAAGTAATAAAACAACCTATTCATAAAGGTGACATTGCAACTCCAAAGTATACATGAGATAAGCACGTAGTGGCTTTCAAATTATAAGAATCATCAAATCTGCACAGAACTCAACCACTAATCACTAAAGCATTAACGGGTTAGATCAATAAAGAGGGAAACTCCCTAATTTTGGCCACCTAGCCAAACTTCCTTGTCATGAACTCATAGCATTGAAGGAATATCCCAACTGTGTGTGCAACTAACTACCTAACTATGTGGATACTAACTAAACTAAAGTGCGCTAAAACCTAAAATAAAAAAGCATAAACAAGTCTTATTGTTTTGTGCTTTTTTAAGGGTTTTCACTTTGTTTTGTTTTTATTTTTATTTTTAAAAATAAGGTAAAATAAACACAAAAGAAGCCAAGAAAACAAAATATTTGAACCTAAATCCTCACACTCTCTAAGATCCTCTAATACAAATAATAACCCAAAATCATTGACACTATCAAAATCAAACCTATTAACTAAACTACTATCTATAGGATGCTCCCAAATGGCCTCCAATACAAGCACATCAGATATCATATATCCGCTATCATATGCATCACTAGAATTATCCATCATCTCATGGTCCAGCAAAGCATCGATAGTTGCATCACCAACATAAGGCATAGGTGCCACAGGTAAACATCCCAAAGAGTAGTCTTCCATCGCATCCATGTACTCACAAATGTGGTCCCAATAAGGACAACTATTATCTAATTGAAGGTCTAAATATGATGGAGTCAGATGGTAGATAGCGGCTTGATATCTAGCAAACTCCTACTGCTCTCTGTCCATCTGGTATACTAAGGACGAATACCATGCTCAGGGGTAAAAACACTAGCAGAATCATGACTCTTAGAAGTGTCACTAATAGCTTCATGCATGGCAATGGTACCATAGCATCAAAAATACATCTGACACTCCCAACACAATAATTGCGCGTGTACATAAAGATACCTCTGGCACAATCGACAACTAAACTAGGGGTGATACTATAAACAAAATATAGTCACAAAATGTGCACCACAACACATCTCACCCCATGGAGCATGCAAAAAACTATCATGCGTCTGAAATCGAGAAATACTATAAGGACCCACATGTATAGGATCAAAACCATCGGCATCGAGGCGATGTCTGGGGGCATCCATCCATAGAATCTCTATATCTGTATCGCATGAAGAACCCCCCCTCCCCCCTCATACAAAACAAAACAAAATATCAAAATGAGCAAGAAAAACATTCGAATGACTTTATCTATGCCATCTAACCCAAACTTTTCAATTAAGTCACAAAAGTTTTCAAGTGAAGACCATTAACTCAAAAGGGTTCATGTTAAGTCTTGAATATCCACTAAACCATTATCATGAATCTCTTTAACTTGAAATAGACCTAACCACCATATACAAAGTTTCCCTAGAAATTTATAGTAAACGACTATCATATAATAAAACCAAATCATCCATCTGAAAGCCTTTAAGCTTCAAGCGTCTATCATACCATGCTTTCCATAGTTTATGACGTGCTTCTATACGTTGTAAAGCAAACATAAGACACTCGTCAAGCTTAACTAACTTAGAAAAGTGATTAGTAAGAGATTTCCGCTCTCTAAGGCAATTAGATAATACAACACACAAAGTAAAAACTTCTAATTCAATAGAAAATATAGCTTCAGTCATCCCATAAACCAAACTAAAAGGTGTGTTATTAGTCAATACCTTGTAGGCGGTCCAATATGCCCAGAGTGCCTCTAGCAAGTGCTTATAACCCAATCACATCTATTCTTGGCTACTATTTTTGTTAAGATTGTCATCACAATACAATTAGTAACCTCTACAACATCGTTGGCTTGAGGATAATAAGGGGTAGACTTTCAGTGTTTAATTTTATAGAGATCCATCAATTCCAAAATTAAATTGTTCAAAAAATGAGATCCATGATCACTAACTAACTCTAGTGGACAGCCAAATCGAGTAATAATATTCTCATAAAGAAATAGAGTGACATCCTTGCCCCCATCTGTCTTAAGCACTTTAGCTTCCACCCATTTAGTTACATAATCAGTGTATACCAAAAAATATCTATTAGAATGATATTGTGTAGGTGGATCAATTGGACCAACAAAATCTATATTCCACTTCTCAAAAGGTACAAGGGCTAATATGGGGGTTCATGGCATTGCAAAACATTTAGTCAGTCTCCTAGTACATTGGCATTTATCACACTTCTTACAATATTCATATGCATCCTTGAATAATGTAGGCCACCAATAATTAGCAATAAAATTTATTGCAATAAAATACGACAACGTTCATGCTTAGTTGCAGTTGTTGTGGCTGGTATTTAGCCTGGGTATTTAGCTGTACTAAGAAAATTGGCAATATCTCCATACCATGGTATTATGATAAAAAGCATCAAGTATATTATCATCTACACCCTTCTTTGTATCATCAGTAATTAACCAAGACATGTGGTCTGCAAAAACATGTGATTGAGCAGCACAAGTAATTACTTCAAAATCAAACTCTTGAAAAAGGAGCATCCATCTTGTAACTCGGCCACTAGGTTTGGGTTTATTTAACAATTACTTCAATGTTTCATGATCCACATAGAAGATAAAATTGTTGCCCAATAAATAATGCCAAATATTAGTAATGGCAAATACCATCAATAAGCAATCATTCTCAATTGTGGTATAATTTTTCTCCACATCACATTAGGGCCGAAAATGCTTCAAAAAATGCACTTTTGTTAATCACGGGATTAAGAAAAGGGCCAAAGAGAGTTTGCCACGTGTGCAAGAATATGGTATTCTTGTCTCCTCTTTTTTGGAGATAGTAGAGTCCACTTCGTGATTCTCTCCTCCTTTTTAGCCAAAATCTCCAATGTCTGACATGTTCTAGTAGTCCCGAAGTCCTTATTTACTTATAAAATCTTACAAATGACATAATAAAGTTGATGTGAAGTTAATGATGATTTTTTTGAAAGTCGAGAACTTTTGGCGCCCAATATATTTTCATTAGTCTTCTTAATATTCCTTTTTAGTTCATTCACCTTTCTCAGTGAGCTTCTTTCTCTACTTTTTAGTTCATTCATCTTTCTCGATGAGCTTCTTTCTCTGCAAATATAATTTAAGTATGGCATCCAGAAGGCGCTCTTCTCATTTAGTAAACTCTTGCACTGTCTATAGCCACAGAGTTGATGAAAATTGGGAGCCAAAGATCTTTAGTATAAACGATTAGGTTGCCATGCTGCCCTCTTGCAAGGACTCTCACAAGGTGAAAAGAAAAAAACGAGAGGATAATAAACATCACCGGAAGGGACGTATCATTTCTTTCAAAATTATGCATGAAGGGTGGTTTATCAAACTGCAACATGTTTACATGGCGAAGGATATCCACTTGCCTCCAAACGAGTGTGTTTCGCAGCAAACACATTGTAAGACCTGAGTTGATAACCTTTTTTTTTCCATTTAAGCAAGTACTAATAATGAATTCTTGGTTGTAGATATATTTCTATCAACAAGTACGGAATGGCAACCTATGGGAAGCTTAAGTGGAACCTTCCATGCGATTCATAAGGTGTTCACAGACATTATCTATGCTGATCAGATTGTGGGTTCCTTTATTTATGCATGTTTCGTGGCTTTGTGGAGGGGAATCAGAATCAACTAGTGTGATTACCCTATCCAAAATCAACTCATTACATTGCTCCCGTATCCACTGCATATATGAGTTAGGGTAATCTTAGCACTATGAGAAAAAATGTAACAAGTTGGTAAACTAAAAAATGGTCCCTAAAAAAACCAACAATATGAAAGAGACTTACATTCACTCCATCTATCTTGAGTATCTTTGAATCTATTGTCCTGCAGACATTTGAAAAGCACTCTCTTTCCACAAGTATATGTATGACTTTGTGACTTTGCGATGGTACTTTTTGTTAGAGAGAGTTATATGGTTTTCTAGGATCAACAATATCCTCATATGTGGTGTCCAAGAAGGTAGTCATGAGCCTGCCAGCATTGCAAATAGAAACATGTAACTAAAATAGACAATCAAATAAAATAAATAATTAACCAAAAAGCAAGCAGTATTCCATTCAACCCACATTCTTCCTTGGCCATGGATACCACTTAGAGAGTTCATGAGGATAATTTCTCTGGTGAGTGTATCCGATGTAATGAAAAAAAATATGGTAGTTGTGATGGAATCAAAAGCTTTGAAAGACATTGCTATATTTGAACCAAATCTCGAAAAAAATTCCATTGATAACAGTGGATCAACAATACACATAATTTTAGAGATTTATTGGCTAAGAGATGCAATCAATGTCCTAAAGCTAATAGCAAAAATAAAGGCGTGTTATTTGCAATCAATAGCACAATTATTCTATATACTAAAAATTTTTAGAGTCAAAATGCCTTACCTTATGCAATAATAAACTACAAAATCTAACAATTAAATATCCTTTTTACAACTAGCATGGACTTGTCCTCATGAGATATGCTAAGATAGTCCTCTTCCTCAGAAGTGCAAGAAACATTGATAACCATTTGCCCATACACCTCACCCATTCTCTTATAATTAACAGGTCGTACATCGATTTTTCTCTTGCAAACATCATCCTCGGTACCTTATTCTGCTAATCATATTAAAATCTTTGTTCATTAGGGTGATCTTATGAGCATGAGCAGCAACAATGTAAGGATAATTCATAAAGTTAATAACAAAGTCTTCAACTGCCTCCTAAAGAGAAAGAGTCGCTGCAAGCTACCATTTCTTTTGCAAGCCAGTTTCAGTCAACATTCTTGAAAATCTATCAAAAATATCATTGATTTGTTGGCTAATCAAGTACTCTAGGGAAGATTGAAACCTTGGCAGTTGTCTGCTTTGTCCTTGTTATTACTATTGCCTGAGAAAATGATAGGAAGAGTAATAAAGAACATGAACTTCCTTGAGCATAAGAGGATCTAGATTGATTTGTTGGTTGATCAAGCACTCTAGGGGAGATTGGAACCTTGACAATTGTCTACTTTGTCCTTGTAATCATTGTTGCACCTGAGAATATGACAGGAAGAGTTTAAAAAAACTATTCACTGGTATGGTCGATACGACATGGAGAGGATAAGTTAATATGGCGCGAGAGCAGCAAAGCCAAATTTTTGCAGGGTCCTATTCGCACTGTATCGTGGAGTAGCTCATACGGCGCGAGTGTGGCAAAGCATAATGTTTGGTACTATACTTCTCGCTCCATATCGTGGATGACTTGATATGGTGCGAGAGTGGCACAACGAAATCTCCGTAGGAGGAGTTCTTGCTTTGTATCGTGGAGGAGTAAACATGCGCGTGCAAAGTATAATCCCCCTATAATGACTTATTTTTTGTGAGACCTTAAATCCATCAAAAAAAATTTCAAAAATTTTCCATAAGTTTATTAGGCATTGAAATTTTTTAAAGAAATTTCTAAAGATTTTTTAAAGCTCGTTTGCTATTTTAAAACTATTTTTTGCTAAAAAATAGTTTTAAAATAGCAAGAACTTTTGCGCCGTATTAGATATGCTATTTTTGGGTGATTTTTTGGTCATTTTTAGGCTATTTTTTTGCTAAAAAATAGTTTTAAAATAGCAAACGAGCTAAAAAAATCTTTAACATTTTTTTAAAAAAATTCAGAGCCTTATAGCCTTATGGATTTTTTTTAAATTTTTTTGATGGGTTTAAGGTCTCACAAAAAATAAGTCATTACAAGGGGGGTGTACTTTGCACGTGCATGTTTACTCCTTCACGATAAGGAGTGAGGAGGATCTCTACGGAGATTTTGTTGTGCCATTCTTGCGCCATATCAAGTCATCCATGATACTGAGTGAGAAGTATAGTACCAAACATTATGCTTTGCCACACTCGCGCCGTATGAGCAGCTCCACGATGTAGCGCGAATATGACCCTGCGAAAATTTGGCTTTGCTGCTCTCACATCATATCAACTTATCCTCTCCATGTCGTATCGACCATACCAGTGAATAGTTTTTTTTTACCCTTCCTATCATATTCTCAGGCGTAACAATGATGACAAGGACAAAGCAGACAATTGTCAAGGTTCCAATCTCCCCTAGAGTACTTGATCAACCAACAAATCAATCTAGATCCTCTTCTGCTCAAGGAAGTTCATGTTATTTATTTATTTAACTTCATTGACTTGTCAAAAGTTCATGTTATTTCATGTAGAGAACTTTGTATACAATCATATAATACTCTTTAAACTATTTTTAAAAAATAAATAAGATCATGAATGCTATAGAGTAAAGGAGATCTATAATCACAAAGATTATTTTGATGGTCTTTTTTTTTGTAAAATTGAGATATATTACATTTGAAAAAAGATATACAAGGATAAAGCATCAATAATGTAGTGATGCTTTCAATTATAAAATCAGCATGCATTAGAATCAGAGTTCTGAGAGAAAGAAATAGAGTCAAGTCCTTTCTATTTCTTCTTACAAATCAAGGGAAGAGATCTTAAGAGATTTGCTAGGATATGATAGCATGAGTAGTATCATCCCATGACATCAAGCCACCATTTAGGTATTGAAATCTGATAGTGCTAATAAGAATCACAATTGAGGATATTGAAACTTGAAACCCCATAGTGCTAATCATAGTTGAGGGTATGATGAGAAAAAGACTCCCAAGAGCTAATATCAAGTAAGAAGTTGTATCCTTCATATTCTTCGAAGCATCCTGCATACATAAAATCGTCTTAGTCCTAAAGTTGATATGATACACAATATCACTAATACTTCTATCTATTACTTGTTTAATGTTTTTTATATTTTAAGAGACAAAATTGAATAATAAACCTTTTTAATCTATTATTAGGTAAATATTTTTATCTCCCAGAAATCAAAGTACTTCCTTTCTTCTAATTATAATATATTGTCCTTGTCTTATCCATTAGTGCTTGCTAAAAAGTTGATATTACAACATTGTATGATGAAGATATTCTATTTTCAAGTGCCAAGATCAAGGTGAAAATTTTCACTTTCTATTCTATTAGCTTAAGGATTATCCTTAGTATATCTATCCCTACCAATTTGTATCAACACCATGGGACTCTTTTACCCATTTTCTTATGAATCAAATTGAAGAGATTGAAGAAAAAGCTTGGATTTAGTTGAAACAAAATCTTACAGAATGGATGTCTCAGGGGTCGAAATAAAGATGCAGCTTCGATGTCCCAACCTAGTTGGGTCTGCTGAAAACTAATGAGATGATCTCGTCTCAGGTCCATGGAGGACCATATCTCTATAGCTCAATCGACAAGTAAGTGGTATTGATCCTCTGTATAGAGACTCTTTTGATTGTTGATCACCTTCTCAAGATTTTGTGAAAGGAGACAAAGGGAGACGAAGGGAGACCAATGCACGCTACTAGTAAGAATCGGACGTGATTTTGGTGAGAAATTTTACGACAGAGTAAAACTTGCTTTAAGAACTAAGAAACAAAGTGAAGAGGAGAGAATGATGATTCAAATGAATGCAGACGAAAAAATAAGCGTGATTTTGGTGGGAAACGTGATAGTAGAATATTCAAAAAGAAAGAATAATGGCCGAAAAGTGACCTCTGACATGAGTTAACGTCCTTAGGCATTTAATGGCTGACCTCTTAAATGAATAATAAATTCTCTCATTAATCACGTTTGAATGACCAAATTTGGAGGGTTCATTATTTTAAAACCTCAACTAATTAGTAACTTAATCATTTTCTTACAAGTGCCATTTTTGAAACGTTTTTGGCCCTAATGCTTAGATTATAACTAGCATAATAAGTTGGACGATCGATATTCTTATCATCTACTTGGTACAGAACAACTCCCATTGTATACATAGAAGCATCAACATGAATATGAAACTCTTTAGTCCAATCAAGTGAAACCAAGATTGGTCCTCCCACTAACCTAGGTTTTAGTTTCTCAAATGCAGCTTGACATGCTAAGTCCCAATCATAAGGTCGATTCTTCTCAAGTAAGGTGGTTAAAGGTGAAGCTACTACTATTGCAAATGACTATGAATATCGGTAAAAATTTAGATGACCAACCCTCGTAATTTCTTCAAATTTTGCAATGTAGATAAATCGTCAATTTTTTGCAATTTTTCCATATCCATTGCAATGCCATCACTTGAAACTACATGGCCTAATAATATGCCCTGTGGCACTCCAAAAACACACTTCTCTAGATTTAAAGAGACTCATGTACTCTCACAATGTTGGAACACCTCTTTCAAACAATCAACCATATTTTCTTTGTCACCATGTACACAGAAGTCATCTAAGAAGACTTCCATCCATTTAATTAGAAAATCTTGAAAATTTGCTATCATTGCTCTCTAAAAACCAAATGGCATTACCTTACAGGCAAAAGTGCCCCACTCTATAGTGAAAGTAGTTTTGGGCTGATCTTTGAGGTTAATGAGAATTTGATTATATTAAACCCATCCATAAAAGAGTATAATTGATGTCCTATCACCTAGGCAAAGAAAGATAATCTTTACAAGTAAGCTTATTCAGTGCGTGATATCCACACATATCTGAATTTTACTAGAGTTCTTCTTAGGAACAATTGCTACAGGTGAAACCCAATCGATGTACGCAACAAGATAGATAAAACCCGCGTCTAACAACTTAGTAATTTCAACATGCACTTTTTTTGCATAATTAGAATTTGTGCACCATTGACGTTGGTTTATAGGTCTAACACTAAGTTCAGCATCAATATAATGTTGACATAATTTAGGTTTCATGCCTTTCAAATTTGCATAGCTCTAGGTGAACACCTGAGAGTATTTCTTAAGAACATTATGTAATTTCTCCAAAGCAACACCTTGTAATTGACTATCCAATAATAGAAATTTATTGGGCTCCATTTCAAAACGTGTTGTTTCAATTCCAGAATCACACACATAAGTTGTTTAAACCCTATTAGGCTTAATCACTAGTACCTCAGTAGATCTCATCATGGATGGGTACATGACATATCCTATTACTCACTCATAAATTGCCCATCATTAACCTTAGATGGTGAATCTTGAAATGGAGGTCTAAAGGATATTTGATACATAAGTAATGCCTTGGAAGACTCCTCTAGTTATGAAAACTCGATGATCTCAACCATGTAATGATCTAACCCATCTTGCTTCCCCATCGACATTTGCGAGTCCCTTAAACAATGCATTGTATCTGTATATTTATTCTTACTTTGGTCATGCAAATTCTAGCGATAATATCGTAGAATTTGATTACAACACTCAAGACATTGCTGATCATGATAAGTCCACCTCCATTTCTTTCACTACAATTTAAGTATCAACAAGTAAAGTTTTTTATTTCCTTCTCCTTGTATACGACAACCTAAATAGTGAATAATCCTCTTAAGCGCTTTGTGAAATTTTTTGGAGCCACTAGTTTGTGTTGTGAAACATGTGGTTCAACCCCATCACCATAAACTATAAATTCCCTAATCTTTTTGTAGGATGTGGTAAAATATTTTTCGTATACCACTCATCACTTACTCATGCAGATAAATTTCCCATCCTCAATCTTAAGGACACTCCCCATTTGGGATGGTTTAGTCAATGTAATTGATGATAGAGCCAAGGGACATTTATAGCCCCCTGCCCCCAACGAGTAGGCATCATGACTCTTCCATTTTTGAATGTTAGGCTTGCCCCCCTTGATTGCAAGGCACTAATCCTTGCATCTCTCATAGCTAACTGGTCCATGAATTGAAATTGTACTTGTTCCATGTTTCGCTTCTCTTGTAACACATGCTTGGAAAATTTCTCAGTTTGAATCACAATCTTCTAAATGATTCATCTCTTCGCTATAATATAACTGTAAGGGTTGAACCAACTTCTAGTTCTTTAACGCTTCACACTCTACAATAGCTTTATCTATTTGTAGTTGAGTGATTTCATTCAATAGTGGTTGAATGAGATCACTATCCTCTACAACCTCATCTTTATTATTAGGTTACCATGTTTCCATCATGCAAGGACTCGCACAAGGTGATAAAAACAAAACAAGAGGATATCAAGTATAATTGAAAATGATCTATTATTGGTTTCAAAATCACATCCTAGGAGTGTTTACTCAGGTGCAACATGTTTACATGGTGAAGGAGATGTGCTTGCCTCCAAATAAATGTTTTTCTCAACAAAGCCACTATAGGTTTGGTTTTGAGTTGAGTACTATATACAAATATAGTTTCTAATAAAAAAATCAAGTAAATAGTGAATTATTGGTATTAGATATCTGTCTATCAACAAGTTTTGAATTGTAGCCCATGGAGAGCCTTAATGGCACGTTCTATGAAATTCATACAAAATTTGCTCACATTATCTATGCCGATAAAACTGCAAGTTTTTTAGTGAAGGTAAGTTTTTTGTATATTATGCACAATATGTGGTTTTGTCAAGAGAAGGTGTATATGGACATATTGAGGATTTGCCATTGTTTGCCAAGCCTTGTACCTTTGAATTGGGAGACTCTTGATGAAGTAACAATAAAGAGCTTCAAACTAAAAATAACCAAAGATATTCAAAAGGCCATGATTCCTAGAAGGATATCAAGAAGAATACACATGTCATGCTTTGTACTCTTATGCATCTTTGTAGTTTGTTTTAAAACAAAAAAATTACGAAGGACGAAAGTTTCATGGCTAAATAGAAGCTTTGAGAGGAGGTTTTGGACAACATTCTAGGACTATGTTAGAAATTTAGAGAATGTGACCACTAGGGTGATTTTATATGGTACAATGCATGTCTTAAGTCTTTGCCTATATCTTACAATATCTCTCGACAATATCTTGTTATGGGTTTTGATTATATAAGATACAAACTTAAATATGGTACTTGGATTCCTTTAGATTTTGATGTTGATTGTATTCCATTAAAATTGGAGGTGAGAGTAATTGGACAATAAGTAAAGGAGATTAATGTAACTTCTAGATGAAGTCTAAAAGATGTTAGAGATAAGAGACACCTTAGAATTTCTAGATAATATAACTCTTAGGTATAAATTCAAGATTAATGACACTACAATTGGAAGAAGAGTTGAATGCTCCTTCTTTTGTATGCGGTATTTGTCTCCTAGTATTTTGAGTTTTGAACTATGAATATATAAATAATTTTAAAATTTAAACTATGAATATATAAATAATTTTATATTTTAAACTATAAATACATAAATAATTTTAAATTTTAGGCTATGAATAAATAAATAATTTTATATTTTGAACTATGAATATATAAATAATTTTGTTTTTTTCTCACAAACATTATTGCCAAATGTATTATTCAATGCACTTGTAAGCATTGCAGAGAATTTATGTGGTCAAGATATGAAAATTTCATTATATATGGGTTACAAAATTAAAGTATAAATGTACAAAGGAAATATAATTGTGGTACAAATATACAAAGGTGTAAATACAAGGTTAGTCATTTTTCTAATCTTCAATTTCTTCTTCCTTTAAACTTTTCTCCATCTTTTGCATAGATTCATATTCATTGATTTCATTCACATCACTAGCTTCCTTACTACATGCCTTTTTTTGTTGTTGGAAGAATTTGAATTTCACGAGTATCCTCTTCTCTTGAGGCTTTACAAGAGATTGATCAAACTTCAAAGGAGAAAACTTTGACATACCTTTCTTTGTAGAGGCAACAAAAGTTTTTCTTGTGGTTGACTTGGCTATGCCCTTATCCTTCTTTGTAGAGGCATAGAAGTCTTTTTGGTGGTTGACTTGGCAGTGCCCTTAGCCTTGCTTGTAGCTTTCACCTCTCTCTTGGCTTTTCCCTTGGAAGATTTTAGGAAGAATAGGGGAGTTAGGGTCCACCAAGTGTTATTGCTCTATCCAAAAGTATCTTAATATACCTCTCCCTAATCCACCACATATATGACTCATGGTAATCTTTGCACTAAAACAAAGTACACAATAACTTAGTTGAGAACACAATAGAATTTTAACTTAAAAGAAAAATAAAAAATACTTACATTTACCCTATCTATGTTTAGCAACTTTGAATCTATAGTCCTACTTTGAAAGGTCTCTCAAAGTCAACAATGTCTTAAAAATTTGGCATCCAAGTGGGCAGTAATAAGTCAAGACCATATGCCATGATGAATTCTTGAAAGTGAATTTATAAGGATGACCTCTCGAGTAAGAATATCAAAGTAGATTAGACTTCAATGATCCCTGTAAAGAAAACATTAGTATGCAACAAATATGAAAAAATTATAAGCAACTAACATCTTCAATGATAGTCTCTTTTAGTTTTCTCGACTTTGGGGAAACATTGACATCTCAAAGGCTTTATTATCAGTAGTGGGCAAGGGCTTCAATACATTGTCAAACCTATGCGTAAGCCTACTCACCATACTGAAGTCCTTGTTTTGATAGCTAAAAGTTGCCACTTCTTATGGATTCCATCAATGGTGGCAATCTTAGACAATCTCTTTGAGATATCCCTAGCCACTCTTATAAATGTGACCTTTAGGATAAGATGGTTTCTGAGCTTTTTGATTTCTGTAAAGCACCTATGGCTCGTGTTAAGGATTGAAATGATTGGATTTTTTGTTGTTTCATGTTATTTTTTAGATACTAAATGATTAAATTTGTGATAGAATTAATTGTTTGAATGGTACTTAATATGTTTTAAAGAGTTTTGGGATGGATCAAATTTATTTGAGAAACTCATATTGATTTTTTTGATTGATTTGAGATGTTCTTTTAGCTTCTATAGCAGTACTACGTCTGTTTGATTTTGATAAGTTTATTTTGCCTCTATTTTGGTCTATTTTCTTTCTCTTTGAGAGGTTGAGATTGTGAATTGTTGGGTTTGAGTGTAGTTGATGATGTGTTGAATGGTTTTTGATGACTTGGATTTGGATTTGAGCTATGCATTTTTTGTGCTTTCTGTTGATTTGCTATTGATGGTATCTTGAGCTTCTGTATATATATTCTGTTTGTTTCTTTGAGAATTCTATGGGATGAATGTTTAGCAGCTTGGAAAAGTTTTCCAATATTGGAAAGAGAAGAATGGAAGTCTTTTACAGGTCAAAAAAGTAAAGATATAGCTATTGAAGACTTTTAAGTGAACACTGAAGTGATAGTGATACTAGTGAGTTCTAAAAGATAAATGTACTGTCTCTTGTGTCTCTTTATATTAGGCATACATTTGAGTTGTGTATTCATGACCAAGAGAGGATTATTGTATATTATTCTATTGTATTAAATGATGATCATGGTGTATGAGTGATTGAGAGTATATGTGAGAGAAAGTGTGAGTAAAAGAAAGTCAATTTTCTATGATAAAATATTGTATCTATAAGAGATTGTGAGATTTCAAAGGAAGAAGATTATGAATCATGAATAATAAAGCTTATGTGATAGTCTCCATTTAATATTGAGCATTCATTTTTTTAATTTTATTTTTGGTTGGTGGATATAAGATTTGGTGCACTAAATTTGTGGGAGATTCATTCTATGATGTTGCGTAGAGAATTCATGTTCCCGGTGTTCTTTTTCTTCCTTGGTTTCTTAAAAGCATGAAGAAGAAGCTTGTTGTTCTGACAAGATAGTTTTTCTTGCAATATTTGCCATGTTTCTTTGGTGTTCTCTAAAGAACTCTAGCTCGTCATGCTTAGGAGTATCTAGACGAGGTAAATGCTTCCCTTGGTCGAGAACATTAGGAGGAATTGAAGGATGACGACTAGCAGAAGCTACATTTTTTAAATATTATTTGAAGATGTAGCCTCAAATCAAGTTTCATTAGGAATCTCTTGAGTCACTATAGAAATATCTAGGATAGCCTAGTCAATATTGTAATATGAAGGAATATCAAAAGCTTGTGGTTGTGGCTATTCGATATAGATCTTTCTTGTAATTTGCACGGTCCTTTGCCATTAAGGATTTTTTTTCTCACAAAAAGACAAGCAAGATGAATAACTTGCGAATATGAAAGTAGGTACGAAGCAATTGGAACAATTGGTGGAGCTGTAGTGAGGCCCATATTGCATCATAGGGGAAGTTCTACACCAAATGTCTATTATGGTGTGATAGAGACATTTGACTAACATATAAGAAGTGCTATCATGGTATAAGAGAAGTCAAGGAGGAGTTGGCTGTGATATTGCAAGGATGACGATTCATGGAGATGCATGAAGACTTCTTGCACCATATGGAAAGTCCATGAGCAGATGGCCATAATAGTACGAGTGTGATAGTTCGTGTCACAAGGATATGAAATTTTATTACTTTGCTTATCATTTGATTAAAAGTCAATCGAATGTACAATGTGACTTGCACATGTGAGGTGTAAGTCAATTATTTCACATTGTGGGACCTAAGACCATGAGATATCAGTTCGGCGCAAAAGGCAAAAGTTGTAATAAGTTATGTCTGATAGGTACTAGGTGGTACTCGGTGTCAAATTTTAGCCCATACTAATTTATCAACACTAATAGCAATTGTGATATTAGAGACTAGGTATTAATTAATTAAGTAATACCAATCTAAGGACTAATGGCTACTCAAGGATACTTAGAAGATAAATTTACCTAGCCAATTTGATTATTGACTAGTAAAATTAAATTTTTAAGTATTAGAATAATTATATTCTAAAAATTGATGTAATATGCTTGATAATGCTAAAAATGAGATTAAAAGACTATCACTTAGTAAAACTTATTTATAAAAGTGGAAAAAACGTTTTTAGGGACTGGTGGAGTCTATTCCAGTCATTGTGAGAGAGAAAAAGGCTGTTAGAGAGAAAGGAGAGATTGTTGATGTGATTTTCAACCACCAAGGATTAGTTCTATATCAAGTGGTAGCAGTTTGGAGTCCTCCAGGAGCAAGTGGCATCAACCCAAGGTCCTTTTAGTGTAGATGATAGCATACAAGAGGCTATAGGGAACAACTTCCATGGCTATTTGGGCAAGGCAACAATAGCTTTTCAGCATGAAACTCTAAAAACTCTCTCTCTATAGCACTCTCTCTCATCCCCCATCCATCTCTCAAGTTATCTCAATATTTTTCAATAGTTTGAGCTATCAGAGAAAGAGATTTCAATCAATCTCTATTGTAAATTCTAATTTACAACAACAAATAAAATTTTGACAGTCGCCTCAAGATACGTGCTTAGAATTGAGGGCCTATGACTTGAATCCTAGGAGCTAAAATTGAGAAATTTCAAGGAGATTCAAGAGACCAGCGAGCCAATATCAGATTTGGGGCTAAATTTGTCTTTTAAGGAGGAGGGTGAAGACTAATCTCCCTGAGCAAACCAAGGGGAAAATTGGTTTGGAGGCTTGCTAGTCAAGTTTGATAGCAAGAGGCATTGGATTAGCCAAGGAGATCAAAGGATCTTAGATGTACTCCTTTCATTTGCAATATAAGTTAAAGAAATATCGAAAGGGCGCCAAGTTTGGGGCCAACAAGATGTCCAATGTCTAAGATTAAGTGTAAAGTGTACATTTTCAGTTTTGTGAATTTGTTACTTTTTATAATTAAGTGTGTAATCAAGCTTCACTACTCTCTTTAAGAAGAAAGGCTAGTTTCATGGTTCCATTGTCGGGATGCCATCAGTTCCTCGAATTGGTGGGCTTGAGGCACCTAATTGAAGATCAAAAGCTTTGCTCTAGTGCCAAAATTGTATTCAATTGAGCATTACATCAAGAATGTCCTCAAAATAATGAGATGGGATCAAGCAAGAATAATGTCTCTCAATCTAAAAATTCACAAGGTGTTGGGAAAAATACAATACCTGATCTTTTACAAAGCATAAAGCATGGGTAGCAAGCTGAGAATGAGGGAATTGGACAAGAGGTGGGTCCTTCTAGGCCGAGGAAGAGGAATTTGATAGCAAGTCTAAAGATCAGTTGAGGACAATAGCTGAAATGTTAATGCAATTGGTAAATGATTCTTAAGTCCCGTATAGTGTTATTCATATGATAAAAGATACAACTAGTAATGATTGCATGAGAAAAAATGCACCTAGTAGTAATGTATTCAATGTATGAAAAAATGTATCTTGGTATAGTTCGTAGCATGTGAATTTTCATATACTATCACACTACAATGGTCCAAAGTATGCAAATAAGAATGTTTCAACCTCAATTTTTGAGACGAAAATTCTAATCAATTTCAACTTAGTTTTTTATTAATTTGAAAATCGTTTTTGGTCACTTTTGACATTATTTTTGCATCAATTTTACACTAGTTATTGATTAGTTTTTGCAATCAATTTGTGGTTAGTTTGGGATTATATTTACAATAGTTTGTGATTTGTTCTCAAATCAACAAAAGTGATTAGTTTATGATCAATTTATACTTAGTTTTTAATGCTTTACAACTGGTTCTATGGACAACAATATGTTAGTAAATGCCATTAATAGTTTTAGTCATGATTTATGCTGAGAATATACTTTATCATGATTTTGAAGTCAAAATAGTTGAGAAACATGAGTTATGGATGTATCTAATGGGTTTCTAGTTGTAGTTCAAGACTAATTTTTAGTTTTATATTATGTATATGCTAGCTAAAAGTTTTCAGTAGGCTTAGGGCATATGGCATGGTTGGACAACAATGGTCAATCTTGTGACTGCGATGCCTTATAGAAATTCCAATGTAGTATGCTTTTCCTTTGGTACAATGCAATACAATCCATGATGATTGCAAAGATTTCAAGGGAGTGGTTTGTCACGAGGACGTAAAATTTTATTTCTTTGCTTAGCATTTGATTAAAAGTTAATCAAATGTGCTAATGTGACTTGCACATGTGAGGTGCAAGTCATTTACTTTACAGTGTGGTATCTAGGACCCGGAGATATCAGTTGTTGGTGCCAAATACAAAATTTGTAATGAATTATGTCTAATAGATACTAGGTGGTACTCGATGTCAAATTTTTATCTAAACCAACTTATTGGCCACTAATGTTAGTGGTGACACTAGAGACTAAATATGAATTACTTAATTAATACTGATCTGAGGACTAATAACTACTCAAAGATACTTAGAAGACAAAATTTCCCAGTCAATTTAATTATTAGATTGTAAAAGTAATCTATTGAGAACTAGAATAATTATTAAATTAATTTTTAAAATTAATTTAATAAGCTAGATAATGCTTGAAAATGGGATTAGAAGGCTGCAACTTATGGCAAAAGTTCTTCTGTTTGTTCTCTTCATCAAGAAGAGAGTGCTCAATATCTTTAAGTGAGAGACTTGGAACATTACTTAGGGTGGACACAAGATTCTCACATGGATCCTTATTTACACTTGCCAAGCAATACTGCTATTGCTTCATCTTCATCAATATTCTTCTTAAGAGTTGCAAGCTGGGTTTTTTGGCTCTTGAACTTGTTAATGTATATGGTCATGGAAGCACTGTCTTTTATATCCAATTTATAAAACTGCATGAGTTTACCTTTGAATTCTTTGCTTGGGTACCAAACATCCTGTCAAGTTCCTCCCAAGCAGTTCTAGAATCTCTGATGCCAAAGATATGATGTAGCGCATCATCACTTAGTCCCCAGGCAATGATGCCTAGAGCCTTGTTGTTCATCTTTTTCCACTCATTTATCTTGAGCTGGTCTTCTTCAACGAACCCGTCTTCATCATGTTTCTTCTTGCTATCTGTATCATCCTCAAACAAGTCCCGCAAGTCCTTTCACATAAGGTGGTACATTGTCTTCTCCTTCCAAGCATGAAAGACTTCTCCATTGAACTTGGCTATTTGCTCAAATTCAGACATTTTGAAGGAGGTCTTACCACAAGTGTACTCAAGTAGTGTCTATCCTTTTACAAGGAGATTGAAGCTTACAAGAGATTTAATAAATTGGGCATTCCACATTAAAATTCTTTGTCGTTTTTGTCATTGCAAGACTGAAGTAAAACCAACAGTCAAATTGTTATTGGATGTGTCAAGAAACACAAGTGTCAAGAAGCACTAGGTTAGTATTAAGAGATACTAGCTTGATTTCAGGCTTGATGTTGCCTGATTTTACGTGGTCTGCTTGAATGTAGGTGAGTTGCTCCATATCTTCTTCTTGAAGGTTTATACTTGCTGGAGACTTTAGTGCTTATAGCTCAGTGACCAAAACCACTATTGATAGCTTGAGTGAGAGGAACCAGTGATAAATGTCAAGCTTTTGAGGTTTTGCCTATGGAGTCTTTAGGGTTTCTGACAAACCTAATTGGTTTTTTAATCATAGCAGCCTGTAGTAGAGGCAACCAATTGGTGAGTCCTTTGTTGATGGGGATTAATCTCATTACCCCACCTTTGATTGGCCTATGCTCGGAGAGGAAATCACAGCCTATGTGCGTAGCAACAGCAGTGCGATTAGAGGAGGTGCAGTTCTGGACAATGAGCGTGAATTTCTACAATGTCGTCTTGTAGAGGGGCTAATGTTGAGCTATGATTAAATACAGAGAAGTGCCCTGAGGTGTAGAGGATATGTCTAGAAGGAAGCTTTGAGTAGATATTGCCTAGTTTGGGAGATCTAGAGGCTCCAAAGTAGGTAGGTATTGTTGGTTATGGCTGCAATAAACTGTTAAGTGAAGATAGAGATGAAAAATGAGGTCATAAGCTAGCATTGAGTTGGACTGAAGTTGAGAAGACTTGAGAGAACAGAGAGGAGAGATAGATTGAGCTAGGCCATGCCAACTGAGCTTTGATACCATGTCAAAAGAGTGGATCTAGAGCATGGATATGGTGGTTTGAAGAGTTAGAGTGAACTCATGAAGACATAGAGTTGAAGATAGAATGTCACACAAGTGAATTAGGTTCCAAGATTGATTAGCTTGGACTCATAAACATAGTCTTCTATGGTTGGACGATGACTCTGACTCTCAACTGAAAGAACAAAAGTACCATCATATTACATCACTCATCTTGCAAGTACAATGCTTTATAGTAGTTGCATTGTTCCACTCTCCTCACTGTGTGCATATGGGATTCAGGACATCTCTTCTTGCAGCATACATCATTTTTCATTTCTCAACACAAATGATAGCCTATTAGGAGGGGGCAGCAGTCTTTTTGGTGGGCTGTAGGTGATACCTTCCATGGCTATTTGAGGAGGCCATCAATTATAGTTTTTCAACATTTCTCGTGGATGAAACTCTAAAATTTTTCTCTCTATAATATTCTCTCTCATCCCCCAACTATCTCTCAAGTCATCTCAGTATTTTTCAATAGTTTGAGCTATTAGAGAAAGAGATTTCAATCAATCTCTATTGCATACCCTAATTTATAGTAAAAATTAGGGTTTTGATAGTCATCTTGAGATGCATACTTAGAATTGAGAGTCTATGACTTGAATTATAGCAATTGAAATTGAGAAATTTCAAGAAGATTCAAGAGGCTAACCAACCAATATCAGATTTGGGGCTGAAATTATCTTTTAAGGAGTGGGGTGAAAGCCAATCCTCCCCAAGTAAACCAAGGGGCAAATTGGTTTCGAGGCTTGCTGGTCAATTTGATAGCAAGAGGCACTTGGATTAGTGGAGGAGATTAGAGGATCTTAGTTATACTTCTTCCATTTGCAATATAAGTTAAAGAGATACCAAAAGGGGTGTCAATTTTGGGGCCAATAGGACATCCAATGTCCAAGATTAAAGTGTAAAGTGTACATTTTCAATTTGTGAATTTTTTAATTATTATAATTAAGTGCTTAATCAAGTTTCACCACCCTCTTGAAGAAGGAAGGCTGGTTTCATTTCATAGAGCTGCATGAAGCCCTATCACACCCTAGGGGAAGTCTAGGAGCAAATGGTTGTTACAGCGCAAGAGTGATAATTCACCGAGTCACAATAAGCCCTATTGCATCATAGAAAAATTCGTCAAGAAGAGCACACCATAGGAAAATTCCACAAGCAAATGGCACTTACCATGTGAAGGAGGAGGTTGGTTGCACCACATGGGTAGCTAATTGCAATGTGAGGAAAGTTTGCAAGGAGACAAGGCATAGGTCCACATGGAAGAGCTAGAGTATGAATGACATGTAATGCAAAAAAATCTATCATTTATAGTTGCTCACTTAGCATGCCATGCGTCAAGCTCCTATTCATCAAACGAGCTAGGATTTCCAATTGCTAGTTCTTATAGAAAAGATCAATGGCTAGATTTCTGCCACATGTCCAATGTTCGGATCCAACGGATAATTTTTTGCAAAGTGTCAAGAGTGCCTATAAAGAGACCCGCTTAAGCTTTTCTCTGGCTTTTTTTACTCTTCATATATACTCTCCACAGTTTTTGTTTCACATCGTTGTGGCTCCCCTCACGCCCTTTTGGCAATCTTCGGCTTTTCCTCTATGATGCGATTGGGACACCAACTAGGTCTTGCACTGACTCTCCTCACGTCCTGTTGGCTAGTTTTCCACTTTTCCTCTATGATGTGACTAGGGCACCAACTGGGTCTCACACTCCCCCTCCTTATGCTATATCAATAGATATCCCTTACCTCACATTTTACTACTCCAAAAATTCTTAATTCATGTTTGAAGAGTTAGGAGCCCTCCCCATTTCTTCTACCAAGGTAGTGAGTCTTAAAAGGAAAAGGGTTGTCACCTCCATAGCATCCAAGGAGTCAGCAAAGAGAAAGATAGGCCCTATCCCAACTTTCCTCTCTACTACCTCTCCAGAGTCCATAAAAAGTGTGGAAATTTTAAGAAGGACTCCATCAAAAGCAAAGGAAAATCCCCATTGAGAATCCCATGCCTCACTCTCAAATTATAGGGATCATACCCTCTGAGAGGCTTTTATACTTTCTTATTCAAAGTAACATTAGAGTGTCATTTTTTCTGATTTTCAAGAACATATTCAATCCTAAATGGGATCTAGATCAAGTAGTAAATTATTGTAAACATTTTTACAAGGAGGACTATACAGAGTTTGAAGATTTAGTAGATCCAATTGTGTAAGACGATTTAAAAGATTTTTATTCACATACCTATTAGCAAATCACCCGTAGAGAAGACATCATTCACAAAGATGTGTGGAAGGTATTCCTTAGAAAAAAATTTGGTTCAAATTTTGTGCTCCATGAAAGGAAATGCAGGCTTCTATTGAAGTCTAATGCATTCATTATGTATACTCTTGTGAAATATCAAATGAAAACTGATGAGAAATAGTTGGAGACAATAAAATCCTCCAACTATTGTCTGCTCAAGGAGATGGAGGATGACAAAGATGGGGAGGATCACATTGACTCTCAAATAGAGGCATCTATTACAAAGAATCTAGATGTTGCTCATTTTAATACTAAGACTATTATTGATGAAAACAGTGCTGCTAAGGTCCGTCATGTATCTCTAAGCTGTCATCGAGCCTTATTGTACCCTTTATGCTGACCTTTCAATCAAAGACAAGGATTACTTGCTATTTTTTTATATCAAAGCTCTTTAATTTCATAAAATACCATTTTTTAGAAGTTATTGCATATGCTAATGGCATTATTGATATTGAACACAAGTCTAAATATGAATTTCTCTTATTAGATACACAAGTTTTTTATGACAAGTTCATCTATACACCTAAGACTTATGTTTGATTAAAGCAAAAAATGCTGAGAAGGAATCACATATTACTAATAATGAGTTTCATGAGCTTTAAGAAAGACTCAAAATTTTCAATTTTGGGAGAGATGAGTCAAGCATATTTAAAGAAACTCAAAGACATCAAGAAGGTTACACCATCAATTAACTTATGGAATCCAAGTAAACTAGAGAATGATGAAAATCAAATAAAAATACTTTGTTTTTCTCTCATGAATATCCAAAGTTATATTACATTTTCTTTTCACCACTTTTTTTCTTGCATCTTCTCTTATCTTATATTATTTTTCTCCCGTTGAAAATTGCAAATGATGACAATTTCTTGGGAAGAGGCAAAGGATCAAGTAGTAGTAGCTCTATCAAGGATGTTGTACTTGGACACTACCTTGCCAGAATTGATCCCCACATTTTTTCAATTTTACATAGCACTTTTTCAAAGGAGGCCTCATGGCCCATTCTTTGTATAAAAGATTTTACAATGCTTATTGGCTACTCATAATTATAGTATAATACCCACAAAGTAATGTTTCTTGAAAAGACAACAATCATTCAAATTTTAGCTATGCTCCCGGCTAATCTGCCTTTAGAGTTGGATAGTTTCTAGCATTCTCCTCTTATGCTTTAGTAGCATAACAAACAAATATAAAATCTATAGCCAACTATAAGAGAATATTTTTTTTGCATTCTAGAGGAAAGGTACCTAGGATATAAATACTATTTTAAAAGCTAGCTAGTCCTTGGTATCTTTGGCTATTCAGATTTCATAAACATTTGTTGTATTCCTCAGTCTTTAAAGCTATCTTTGAAAAAACCAATTGAATAACTCCTCAAAAGAATTACTTTTTTTAACTTCTTTATCGTATCTTCTACTACGAAAGTAACATGTACATCCTTGATAGTCGGATTTTTCCATTCCTTGTGGCTACTCTTAGTTGCTAAAGGCTTGTGCTCTTCTACAGAATGAGACCTATGAGTTAGAAGAATGTGCTACATCATATAAGAAGCAAGAGTTAGTTTATATCATTTGATCTTTTATTTTAAAAATAAAGGGATTGAATTCTCTCTCTATCTTACCAAATAGAAAGTAATATCATTTTTCCTTCGTGCTCTTTTATTTTAAAAATAAAGGGATTGAATTCTCTCTCTATCTTACCAAATAGAAAGTAATATCATTTTTCCTTCGTGCTCTTTTATTTTAAAAATAAAGGGATTGAATTCTCTCTCTATCTTACTAAATAGAAAGTAATGGGTGGATTTGTTGATAATTGATGGCTTAGAATCTATTTGGTAAGATAGAGAGAGAATTCAATCCCTTTATTTAGTAAGCCATCAATTATCAACAAATAACCACAAAAAGCCACGAGTCTCTTCAAACTAGCACTCAATTCTTATTGACATAAGGCTTGAGATACTCAAACCTTTACAACGATTTAACTTGATTAATAGTATTGAATGTGAAACTTAAATTATAATGACAGTTACATTATATATTTCAAATCCACCCATTGCTATTTATTACATAGATCTATGAGTTATGAATATGCATGGTCATGAATTATTAGTTTGTCCAAGCACTCTCATTTGTGATCGTGAAAATATAAATGATGAATTTGTGAAAAGACACGAGATCTAGAGCATGGCAATGGCTATGGTGGATCGAAGAGGAAGATTAAGCTTATGATGACATAGACATGACTTGACTTGTTACACAAGGATTCCAAGATTGAGACTTGGACTCATAAACACAATCTTGTGTATAAGATCGACAATGGCCAGGACACTAACTGAAATGGGAAAGCATCATGATACTACATTCATCATATATCAGAAAGTGGTAGTCAAGTACAATGCTTTATAGTTGTTAGATGGGTAGCAGTTTCCCTTTCTGTGCATATGGGATTTAGTTTGTCTACATGTCCTAAGCCTAGAAATTCCTCATACAAAGAGGCCATAGTGGGTGTGATTGCAAATATGTCAATAGAATTGTTGCATAGCAAGCACTCTCATTTGTGACCATGAAAGTATAAACTATCTTTAGACATGAAATAGTTGATTAACATGATGTGATGGCTTCCACTTTGAGTATCTATGGAGCAAATACATATTCTAGAATTCTCTCTCTCTCTCTCTCATCAATTGCTATGGGATAAATTGAGACCTCTCACTTCCTATGTTTGAGCTTCCCTAGTTCTTTCCAAGGATTCTCCTTCAAGATGAACTCTCCAACTCATGGCTTCTCTCTCTCTCTCTCTCTCTCTCTCTCTCTCTCTCTCTCTCTCTCTCTCTCTCTCTCTCTCTCTCTCTCTCTCTCTCTCTCTCTCTCTCTCTCTCTCTCTCATCAATTGCTATGGGATAAATTGAGACCTCTCGCTTCCTATGTTTGAGCTTCCCTAGTTCTTTCCAAGGATTCTCCTTCAAGTTGAACTCTCCAACTCATGGCTTCTCTCTCTCTCTCTCTCTCTCTCTCTCTCTCTCTCTCTCTCTCTCTCTCTCTCTCTCTCTCTCTCTCTCTCTCTCTCTCTCATGTTTACATTTCTCTTCCCATGTTCAAGATTTCCTAGTTCTTTCTAAGGATTATCCTTCAAGATTATCTTTCCAACTCATGGTTATAAATTAGACTAAGACTTTTCTCTTTCCACATTTGACCTTCCCTAGTTCTTTTTGAGGATTCTCCTTCAAGTTGATCATCCTTCAATCTTACTTTCTTGTTAGTGACCTTTCTTGGCTCTAGAGTGAGAAGAGAGAAGTAAGGCATACACTCTTAAGTCTTTTCAAATCAGATCTTGACTTATCAATTGTGAAAGTTTTAATATTTCAATTTTGTACTTGACCTAATGTGTGGATAAGAGTCAAACGATCCAATAATAGCCAATGTTGTACATAAATGTAATGATAAGCCTATATCAAATGAGGCAAGATTCTTGGGTTGGCATGCTTTGACATGTAGAATTTGATTCAACATATTGGACTTTTGAAATATTGGTATCGATTGTGTCAACTACACGTACATAGAAATTTTAGAATTACTCGATCCCAGATACAAAAGACATTAAAAAACTTAGCAATAGCTAACACCAATAAGCACAAATGTGTCAATAAGCTATACCAAGTTAGAAGGCTAGAATCTTTGACATACACTTGACGCATGCCAAGATACAATTAGCTTCAACTATCACTACGATTGCATGTGGTGCCGTACCCAACTTGATACAATTAATGTTTGGAAGCATCATCATCACATCAACTCTTAAGCATTTATATCCATCTTTTTGCTAATGTGCCATGCAATCATATATGTATGGACTAAACCTATGTATTCATCTTTTCATTTGCTAACATCCACTCCCATCACACTTTGCATGCTACCTTAGAATGTGGTCTAGGGTTCTATTTGAAATCTTTTTGTTCAATTTATTGGTTCCTAATTGTAAACGCCCCGAACAACGTAGTATGCTTAACAATTATGATATTCGATGGTTTTCGAGATTTAATATAAAAGAGAATGAACGCTTAAAGCTGAAAATGAAAATTACTCACAAAATTACAGCCATGAAAATGTAAAAGTAATGGAGACAAGATTGAGGGTTGAAGATGGGCAACCCCCCCCCCGGAAGGAATGTATTTCTGCTCAACCCAAGTCCCTTAGGGAAGAGCTCAGTTACAATCAACCTGAGAGTGAGAAGAAGTAATTCTCACTCTTACAAGATCATGCAAAGATGTACAAACACACATGCATTATCTATTATGCAATGATAAGAACTGATTTCTTTACTGTATGAGAGAAGAAAAAGGGGAATTCAGCCTTTCTCCATCGTTGATCAGCAATACATGGATAGGGCTTGCTTCTTGTAGCTAAAATGGAAGAAAGAGCTCGAGAAGGAGGTGCTGTAATGAATTTACAGGCTTGCTGTCTTGTAAAACAACAGTGATAGAAGAGGGAATATGGAGGAATTTGATAATGGAGAAATGGGGAATGATGATGGGGATGGATGGGGCCAGTTTCTGGCTATCTGTGGGTGCTGTACATGAGTTTACAGCAAAGAAAAATGATGTTGAATGAAGAAAAACGAGCTCTTATTTATAGGAGAGGGGAGAGCTAGTACAAAAGGGGAAAGTGGAGTAGCACAAGACAAGTGTCCAGCCACATGACATGAGATGTGACAAGTGGTGGGACACTTGGAAACTTGTATGACAAGTGTCTTGACACTTGTCTCTTCTCTATGGCCTTCCTTTTTGGGTTGAATACTGTCAAGAATAGAAACAACCAAATTTAGTAAGCATAGTCAGAGTACAGAACTTACTATTTTTAGAATGACATCCCTATTTTTTAGGACTAGCATTTTTAGGCTAATTCGAGGCTCCTAAAATTTAGGGACCTCCTAAAATTTAAGGATCTCCTAAAATTTAGGGACCCCCCCCCAATATGGGTGTCATATGAAATCTTTTTCCGTGTACATCGCAAAAATGGTATCCGAATCTTCATGTGACTTTCTTATGCAAAGAAATGTGCATTTCAAGCTTTCAGCCACTACATGCACATTATACAAGCATTTCATGATCATGCCATCTTGTTGATTGTAACTATCTGTTCTGGTGGATCTAGCCCACACTTCAAGGCATCAATCCTTTCTGTGTGCGAGTCTAACCCTAATATGCGTGAGTTCTAGTCACAGGCGCCCAATCAGGCCATATAGGTGGAAGTGTGAACTATCTTTTCTCTAACCCACCGCGTGGGTCCACCATAACCTGTGACCACTCATCAGTGGCCAGCTCCAATGCACTTTTCTTTATATCTAATTAGTGCAAAGGAAATAAATTTAATAAATCATTATATATACAAATTAATGAAAAAGGATACAAATTCTGTTTCTATAGAGTTGTGACAACCCTCTGGCTTTTATTCAGCTGTCCTCAGCTGAAAAGCTTCTTGATATTGCTGTAGAATATTTGGGTAATCCTTCATGAATTTTTCATCTACCCACTGTGCATCTGTTGTGGGTAGATTCTTGAATTTTAGTAAGAATTTTTCGTGTCACAAGGCCACTTCTCGTGGTTCGATTCTTGAGAAACAAAATCTTTTCAGGTTCCAAGAGTTGCTCTGTTTCTTCAACTTTTAGGGGATCTTCAGTAATGGGTTCCTTTGGTTCTGGACCTATGTAAGGTTTTAGCAAACTTACATGAAAAGCGCTGTGTATTTTCCAATGAGCAGGAAGCTCAAGTCGATAAGAAACTTCATTTATTTTCTCAATCACTTTGAAGGGTCCAAAGTATCTACTGGAGAGCTTTGGAAAAGATGAATTTTGACCAGAACCTTGTTTGAGCTTGCTTTTATCAAACTTTAGCAAGACATATTGACCTTTTTCAAAAGCCAAAGGTCTTCTTCGTTTATCTGCTTGCTTCTTTTGTCGCTCTTGGGCAACTTTGATAGTGGCTCTAACTTGATCCATTGTGGTTTTTAAATCTAAAGCAAACTCATCAGCAGCAAAAATCTTATCTTTAGTGCGAATAATTGGAGGAGGAATCACTTTACCCTGTACTAATTCATTTGGAGCTTTTCCTGTGGATGAGTGCACTGTATTGTTGTAAGCAAACTCCAATAATGGAAGATATTTCTCCCATTGTGACTTATGTTCACTAACATAAGCTTTCAACATATCCAAAAGAGTGAGATTCATCACCTCTGTTTGGCCGTCAGTTTGAGGATGAAAAGCTTAGGAGAACTTTAAAGTGGTTCCCAAATTCTCAAATAAAGCACGCCAAAAGTTACTTGTGAATTTGGAGTCTCTATCTGAAATGATCTCAGAAGGCATACCATGTAATCTGAAGATATGTTGAATGAAAAGTCTTGCAGCTTGTGCGGATTTCGATGTTTTATGACATGGAATAAAATGTGATTTTTTGCAGAATCTATCAATTATGACCCAAATCATATCATGACCTTGAGGTGTTCTTGGAATACCTAAGATGAAATCCATTGTGATAGATTCCCATGGATCTTTGGGCACTTGAAGAGGTTGCAACAATCCTAGAATCTTCTGCCTATCATATTTGGATTTTTGGCATACCAGACAAGCCTCAATGAAGTTATGTGTATCTTTTCGTAATGTTGGCCAATAAAAGTAGCGCTCAATTGCACTTAGAGTGGCTGCCCTCCCTCTATGCCCTGCATAAGGGGGTTCATGACTTTCTTTAAGCACCTTTTGTCGAACAGGAAGAGTGACACAAAGGCGATTGTTCATGAGAAGGTAACCGTCTTTGATGGAATAATCTGGATGAGAACCTCCTTGCTTTTCTCCACATCATTTAGACGGGGGCTTTCAAAGGCTACGGCATGGCCTTCTTGATTTAGCACTACACCAATACAATCACCGCAAGCATATGCTTCCACCACAAATGGTTTTACCAGATCTGGAATGATAAGAACAGGTCCAGAAGTAAGAGCTGTTTTCAGCCTTGTGAAGGCTACCTTCTCTTTTTCCTTCCATTGGAAAGAGATCTTCTTCTTTGTAAGGTCATGAATTGGAGAAGCCATATGTGCAAAATGCTTGATGAAGCGGCGGTAATAAGAACATAAGCCAAGAAACGATCGCACCTCATGTACATCACGAAGATGAGGCCATTCTTGGATTATCCTGATCTTTTCAGGATCCATCTGAATCCCTTCAGAAGAGATGACATGCCCAAGGTAATTTATTTTATGCATGAAAATTTCACTCTTTTTACCATTTACCAATAGTTGATTTTGTTGTAGTAATTGTAGAACAATTTCCAAGTGTTGATGATGATCCTCTTCATTCTTGCTAAAGACAAGAATATCATCAAAGAAAGTACCGACATATTGTTGATGCTCTCTAAAGATGCGCTCCATCATTCGATTAAAGGTGGCTGGTGCATTGGTTAATCCGAAAGGAACCACCAAGAATTCATAAAGACCGTATGAAGTGCGGAAAGCAGTTTTGTGTACATCTTGTGGTATTACCCTAATTTGATGATAACCACTCTTTAGATCAATGCGGCTGAAAACCTTTGAGCCTCCTAGACGATCCAAAATATCATCAATTCTAGGAATAGGAAACCGATTCTTCACAGTGATTTTGTTGAGGGCTCGATAATCAATGCACATCCTGAATGTGCCATCTTTCTTTTGAACAAGAAGAACCGGTGAACAAAATGGTGAGCTACTTGGCCTAATTAGCCCACGGTTGAGTAGGTCTTCGACTTGCTTTCTGATTTCTTCTTATTGAGGACGGCTCACACGGTATGGTGCTATATTAGGAGGAGAACTGCCCGGGATAATATCAATATGATGGTCTTCTGGCCTTTCTGGGGGAAGCTGATAAGGAAGATCTTCCGAAAAACAATCTTTATACTTTTCCAAGAGCTGAAGTTGCTCTTGGTTTTCAGCATTCATATTATCTTTTACATCAGTGACATAAAGTAGACAACATTGAACACAATCCTTAATTGCTCTAGAGACTTGCATATGGCTTACCATAGGTATGGTGTCTCCAGAAACTCCAACTTGGATCTTGTACTTCTTGCCTTTGTTGGTGAGTTCTACCTTCTTTTTCTGAGAGAAGATGGTTGAATCTACTCTATGATTCCAGGGCATGCCAAGAATCACATCGCAACCATCAAGGTCTCCGATACAGAAGGTATCTTCGTCTCTGTAGTCTTGAATTTGAAACTTGAGCTTGCCAATGTAGGGTATCACAGTCTTCACTGTGTCACCTTCATCAGCATTTAAAGCTTGGCGAACTTCTGCCGGAGTGTCCATCTCTTCGTTCTTTAATCCAAGCTCTTTAGCTAATTGCAAGGAAATGATATTTTCATTCGCCCCAAGATCTATCAAGAATAGTGCTTGCTTACCTTGCAACTATCCCAAAGCTTTTAATAATTTGCACGTCTCTGGAGTGTGAGTTGTGTTTGCAACTACATCACTGATAGCATTGATTTTCACTAGCGACTTAGGCTTGTTGTCAGAAACCTTGCTTTGTCCCTTGTTTGGACATTGCTTTGCTATGTGGCCTGTTTGTCCACATTTAAAGCACTTCCCTTCTTTCATGAAGCGTTGCTTTTCTTCTTCGGAAAATTGCTTTGCTTGTGGGTATAGATTGGAGCGAAATTGAGGAGCATTAGGAGGTGTATAGGGCTTCTTCTTCTTTTGATTTGATGGCTGCTTTTGCCACTGTTTTTGTCCTTCATTTGGGGCTGAATACTCCTCATTGCCAGCTACTCTCTTGTTATCATTATTTTGGAATGATTTGTTGCCATTGTGCTCCATTTCCCATGTCTCAGCATGGTCAATGAGTTCCCTAAGACTAGAACAATGATAATGATTAAGAGCAGTACGAAGTTTAAAATGCAAACCTCCTTGAAACTTCCTAAGCTTTTCTGAACTGCTGATCTTCTTGAAATGTTGGACCTTCAAAAGTAGCTCCCAAAATCTCTTGGTATAGTCACCAAGTGACTCATTTTTCCTTTTCCAAAGCCGATCCCATTCCATTTTTACATCTCTTTTGAAACGAACAGGAAGAAATTGGCTTTGTATCATGTGAACAAAGGACCGCCATGATTTTGGGGCAGTATGATCATATTCCAACCCCATCCACTAAGTATGGGCTAAGTCGATTAAATGTAAAGCTGCAAACTTAATCATTTCTTTTTCTTTATACTTGTCACGACCATACAAAATTTGAAATTGACGAATAAACTTCAGAAGAAGATCAGGATTTCGGGAACCATCATACATACTGAACTTGATCTTCTTTTCAAGTTGAGATAGTGACTTAGTCTTCTTCTTCTTCTTATGCCTTCGTCCATGCTCGGATCTTGAGGTTGAAGATGATGAAGTGCTTGATGGGGATGAAGATGGAGACGAGGGTGAAGAATGTCGACACCTTTGACGATGATGAGGTCTTCCACGAGAAGGGTGTGACTCTTCGTTACTAGAAGAGGATCCATCAGAATAGGCGCCAGATGACTTTGAAGAAGAGGATGAGCTTCGACGCGATCTCTTTCTTTGTCTTGAAGTAGAATGGGGCTGCCTCTTAGAAGTAGTTGGACTTCTTGATCGGCTCCTTTCATTGGTATGGCTTTGTCTCCTTGAAGTAGATGGGCTTCTTTCCTTGAATTCTTTGGGATTCTCAACTTTTTCTAGTTTGAGAAGTTGCTCACGAATTTGTTGATTCTCCTCTCTAAGACTTTGAATGGCTTGAAGGATAGCACTCGATTGATCCATTGAGACTAAAGAAAAAAAATATGCTCAAGCACTCAATACAAGGGCTGAAAACAAACAAACTTATAATTGTAAGCACTACCAGTGTTGGGGGTGAGGACCGAGCCAAAGCTCTGATACCACTGTAAACGCCCCGAACAACGTATTATGCTTAACAATTATGATATTCGCTGGTTTTCGAGATTTAATATAAAAGAAAATGAACACTTAAAGCTGAAAATGAAAATTACTCACAAAATTACAGCCATGAAAATGTAAAAGTAATGGAGACAAGATTGAGGGTTGAAGATGGGCAATCCCCCCCCCCCCGAAGGAATGTATTTCTGCTCAACCCAAGTCCCTTAGGGAAGAGCTCAGTTACAATCAACCTGAGAGTGAGAAGAAGTAATTCTCACTCTCACAAGATCATGCAAAGATGTACAAACACACATGCATTATCTATTATGCAATGATAAGAACTGATTTCTTTACTGTATGAGAGAAGAAAAAGGGGAATTCAGCCTTTCTTCATCGTTGATCAGCAATACATGGATAGGGCTTGCTTCTTGTAGCTAAAACGGAAGAAAGAGCTCGAGAAGGAGGTGCTGTAATGAATTTACAGGCTTGCTGTCTTGTAAAACAACAGTGATAGAAGAGGGAATATGGAGGAATTTGATAATGGAGAAATGGGGGATGATGATGGGGATGGATGGGGCCAGTTTCTGGCTATCTGTGGGTGCTGTACATGAGTTTACAACAAAGAAAAATGATGTTGAATGAAGAAAAACGAGCTCTTATTTATAGGAGAGGGGAGAGCTAGTACAAAACGGAAAAGTGGAGTAGCACAAGACAAGTGTCCAGCCACATGTCATGAGATGTGACAAGTGGTGGGACACTTGGAAACTTGTGTGACAAGTGTCTTGACACTTATCTCTTCTCTATGGCCTTCCTTTTTGGGTTGAATACTGTCAAGAATAGAAACAACCAAATTTAGTAAGCACAGTCAGAGTACAGAACTTACTATTTTTAGAATGACATCCCTATTTTTAGGACTAGCATTTTTAGGCTAATTCGAGGCTCCTAAAATTTAGGGACCTCCTAAAATTTAGGGATCTCCTAAAATTTAGGGACCCCCCCAATATGGGTGTCATATGAAAGCTTTTTCCGTGTACATCGCAAAAATGGTATCCGAATCTTCATGTGACTTTCTTATGCAAAGAAATGTGCATTTCAAGCTTTCAGCCCACACATGCACATTATACAAGCATTTCATGATCATGCCATCTTGTTGATTGTAACTGTCTATTCTGGTGGATCTAGCCCACACTTCAAGGCATCAATCCTTTCTGTGTGCGAGTCTAACCCTGATATACGTGAGTTCTAGTCACAGGCGGCCAATCAGGCCATATAGGTGGAAGTGTGAACTATCTTTTCTCTAACCCACCGCGTGGATCCACCATAACCTGTGACCACTCATCAGTGGCCAGCTCCAATGCACTTTTCTTTATATCTAATTAGTGCAAAGGAAATAAATTTAATAAATCATTATATATACAAATTAATAAAAAAGGATACAAATTCTGTTTCTATAGAGTTGTGACACTAATAAAGTTTACCATTATTAATAGTAACACTAGCTAACTCATAGAGAACCACAAGCCAACAGCTTATTAATATAGGGTACCAACACTAAGAGCAACAATAGCTAGCACTAATTGAGAGTTGTAAGCTGGCAACTTGATGAAGTGGACCCCCAATATCATTACCACTAGATTATTTCTCTACTATAAAGTTTTGGTACAAAGGAATGGTAAAAGATAAGTACAGTGAAAGAATGGCATTCTCTACAACTATGAAAGATGCATATAATGAAAGAATTGTATTCTATGTGGTTATTCATATGGACACATAGGAGTTATACATGGAAACATGGTTCTCTCTAATTAAGGTCCTTTAAGGATAGATTAGATAATTGGTGTGAAAAGAATGCATTAAATTTTGAGATTCGATTATGTTGATCACCCCAACAATGTTCTGAAGGGAGGTCCTTCTCATGTGAAAGGAAATTCCATAATAGTTGGCTTCAAGCTTTTGAGTTGTTTCACTACAACAAAAAGGCCTCTTAGACGCACTTTTAGACATGATTTTTGAATTGAGACAAAATCTTACGGGCTCGTCTACCCGCCCGTCTATTTGCGCGTCTACAAACTCACGTCTATAATCGCATGTATGAAGAATTTTACACGCAGAAATAGATGCGCATATACACGCGTGAATACAAGTGTATAAAAAAACCAAAATTGTTATTTATTTAATTTCTTTTGTGCGTCTACCAACGTGTCTACATGGCAAATTAGACGTGCATATAGACACGCCCATAGATGCGCTTTTACAAGCCCCCATAGACGCGAACACAAAACAAAAAAAATGCTCCTTTTTTTAAAAGATATTTAATTTCTTTTTTTAAATTTTAATTATTAGCACGTGTACTCTGCATTTTAGATGCGCTTATAAACGCGTGTTTTCTGCAATTTAGACGCGCAGATAGACGCGCAAAACAGAACTGGAAAAAAAAACCCAGAGAGCATGTGGTTATTTTGCAACCATGCTCTCTGGTTTTTTTTTTCCCCTCCTATACATCAAATTGTGCATTTGGAAAAAACACAATGGATCTGAAAGCACGAGAATTGAAAACAAAAATCCATGTATTCATTATAGATAAAACGCATTTACATGGGGAGTTTAAGTGCTTGCGACCTAAAGTGTGGCCACAAGAAATAGGCTCAAAGATGGATAATAGATATACAAGAAAACAAGGCCATAGAGGAGGTATGGTGCTCCTCTACGAATCTGAAGAAGAAACATCTTCGCTAGTACCACCATGGCTACTAGCGTCGCTATCCCCCTCCTCGCTATGCTCCACATCGAGGTTCACCTACACACACAAAAGATCAAGGTTGCTTACGTACAATTGCAAAGAAAAAGTTATAATTAGCTATACTTTTAATAAGAAAGTAAGAAAAACATATCTCATCTGGTTGTCGAATCCTCATAGCCTGGTTGTATTGCTCCTCAGTGATGAGACCCTCCTCATAGAAGTGAAGTCATGTGGCTGGGCGGTTATGGCCTCAATGGTAACCTACCTCTCTAGGAGTAGGTATCCTACCAACGATAGTAGTCTACAAAATAATTATGATATATACAAACAATTATGAGACACAATGTATTAGAACAAATTATATAAAGAGTTGAAAGAAATATAAATTTTAAAAAACTAGAAATCAAAATATACTTACAAACTCTGCCTCCCACGACTCTTTGCCGCCCGATCCGTAATGCGACGATCCCATGGTTTCCATTTGGATGCGTCGCGCCTCTGCGTGCTGGCGACTCTTCACTTTCTCTAGTGCTTTCTTCTTGGCTTTCTTCCACTCTATGTGGTGGCATATAGGTGGTTGGCTATAGGCTCCACGCCCCTCCTCCTATCTCCGCAGTGACTCCCTGGCGCGTGTCATGAGGTGGGATCTTTTGTTATGAAGCAAATCCCTCACTTTTGTGCATCCCTAATCATCCAAGAATCGTTGACCCTCAGGATTTGGGTACCTCCTATGGACTGTTCTCAACACCTCCTGCCACAAGCCGCTTTTTTTATTCTTGAAGTAAACGAAACAATCTTTATACGTCGTATGCACGACGCTCCTCATGTACGCCATTACATCCCTTCCTTCATCATCATGGAAGATGCCACCAGTATCTGTAACTCTATAGTACTGACATACATGCTCCTCTACGTGATCTTCTAGTGAGAGTGATTGCTCGCCACCTCCTAGGCAACCCCCACACAAGCCTCGTCCTCCCCCTCGACTCTCCCTCCTCCCTCTCTGTCGACTACCCTCTGCCTCGCTGGATGCACGTGCTTCTGCAAATGCACGTGCGTCGACTGACGCTTGTGCTTCAGCCGATGCATGTACAGGTGCTGCACGTGAAGTACCTGCAATTGGAGTTTGGACATTTGGTGTTTGGGAAGCAATGCCAAGCAAAGACGTCAGAGGCGTTCCAAACATGACGCTGAACATCTCGTTTGCTGTGGGAGAGCGGCCAAGGTGTCCGATCATCTCTCCCATGAAGTCTTCCTTACTAGGAAAACCTCCAAAAAATGCATTGACCCCTCTACCGAACAAGCCCAATGTATCATTCATGCAATCCAAATCCGAGTCATTGCTAGATGAACCAAGATGCGACATCTGCAAAAAAAAACACAGGAAAAAGACAAATTCGTGCAATTCCAGAAATAAAAATTTATTTTTTTATCAGAGCTGGCTAGCGCGTGTATAATCGCGTCTAAAATACAGGATAGACGCACTCTCAGACGCATCCCTAAAGTCAACCCTTTGGTCAGAGCGTGTGTATATCTGTATTTGAGATGCAACATAGACGCGCTATCAGATGCGATTCTAGAGTCAATGCTTCTGGGTGCGCGTGTATCCTCGCGTATGGAATGCAGAATACACGCGCATGGAGACGCGACTCTGAAGTCAAAGCTTCTGGGCAGGCGCGCGTATTCCCGCGTCTCACATGCAGGATACACACGCTTGGAGACGCGGCTCTGAAGTCAAAGCTTCTTCTGTGCAGAGCGCGTGTATTCTCGCGTCTCAGATGCAAAATACACGCACTATGAGACGCGGCAATATGACAGCAAACATAGCTTCGCGTCTATCCCTGCGTCTGTACTGAAATGTAAACACGTTGGTAAACGCGCTCAATCGGTTGATTTCAGTCCAACGACCGCCATTCATGATTTATTTGTGCTATACAAAATGCAATCATAGATCCTAATACATAGAGAGAGAGTGTGTGTGTGAGTGAGAGTGAGTGAGTGAGTGAGTGAGTGAGAGAGAGAGAGAGAGAGAGAGAGGAAATTACCTTGGGTGTTTGGTGTGGCGGGTGGTGGCGTTTCTTCCTTCTCCTTCTTCCTCTCCTTGGTGAGTTACTCTCCCTTGATGCTTGCTTGCTGCTTGTTGTGTCCTCCCTTTGCTTCTTCTTCATCTTGTTCTCCTCTCTCTTGTTCTCTCTTTCTTCCTCTCCTTGGCTTTCCTTTTTCCTCTCTTGTCTCTTTGAAGTGAAAGAAGAGGTGAGTCATGAGGAGGTGAGGCATGAAGAGACTGCATGTCGGCTAAACTCGAGCTTCAGAACGCGCAAAAAACGCAGGAAAGGAAAGGCGCAGTTTGAAAAGAAATGATTCAAGTATCTTTTGAATTTTGACGTTTGCGTCTATTTTCGCGTGTATATGCGCGTCTAAGTTTATGTAAACGCGCGTATAGAGGCGAAGTATAAACATATTCAAGCTGGCGTATTAATTATTCTAAGATCTCAATTTTAAATACACAAAACTTATCATAAATACATAAAAACTTATGATAAGAACTTACTATCAAAACTTATCTTAAAAACAAAAATCCATGATAAAAGCTAAATGCTCGTCTATATCTGCGTTTATCTACGTGTCTAAATCTGCGTCTATTTGCGCGTCTAACTTCGCCTCTATACACGCGTTTACGTAAACTTAGACGCGCATATACACGCGAAAATAGACGCAAACGTCAAAATTCAAAAGATACTTGAATCATTTCTTTTCAAACTGCGCCTTTCCTTTCCTGCGTTTTTTACACGTTCTGAAGCTCGAGTTTAGCCGACATGCAGTCTCTTCATGCCTCACCTCCTCATGACTCACCTCTTCTTTCACTTCAAAGAGACAAGAGAGGAAAAAGGAAAGCCAAGGAGAGGAAGAAAGAGAGAACAAGAGAGAGGAGAACAAGAGGAAGAAGAAGCAAAGGGAGGAGACAACAAGCAGCAAGCAAGCATCAAGGGAGAGTAACTCACCAAGGAGAGAAAGAAGGAGAAGGAAGAAGCGCCACCACCCGCCACACCAAACACCCAAGGTAATTTCCTCTCTCTCTCTCTCTCTCTCTCTCTCTCTCTCTCTCTCTCTCTCTCTCTCTCTCTCTCTCTCTCTCTCTCTCTCTCCCTCTCTCTCTCTATGTATTAGGATCTATGATTGCATTTTGTATAGCACAAATAAATCATGAATGGCGGTCGTCGGACTGAAATCAGCCGACTGAGCGTGTTTACCAACGCGTCTGTACTGAGACACGAGAATACAAGTGCTCTGCATAGAAGAAGCTTTGACTTCAGAGTCGCCTCTCTAAGTGCATGTATCATGCATGTGAGACGCAGGAATACATGCGCCTGCCCAGAAGCTTTGACTTCAAAGTCGCGTCTCCAAGCGCGTGTATTTTGTATTCCACACGCAAGGATATACGCGCGCCCAGAAGCATTGACTCTAGAATCGCATCTGATAGCGTGTCTATGCTGCATTTCAAATGTGGATATACACGCGCTCTGACCAGAGGGTTGACTTTAGGGATGCGTCTGAGAGCGCATCTATCCTACATTTTAGACGCGATCATACACGTGCCAGCCAGCTCTGATAAAAAATAATTTTTTATTTCTGGAATCGTACAAATTTATCTTTTTCCTGTGTTTTTTTTTTTGCAGATGTCGCATCCTGGTTCATCTAGCAATGACCCGGATTTGGATCGCATGAATGATACATTGGGCTTGTTCGGTAGAGAGGTCAATGTATTTTTTGGAGGTTTTCCTAGTAATAAAGACTTCATGGGAGAGATGACCAGACACCTTGGTCGCTCTCCCACAGCAGACGAGATGTTCAGCGTCATGTCTGAAACGCCTCTGACGTCTTTGCCTAGCACTGCGTCCCAAACACCAAATGTCCAAACTCCAATTGCAGGTACTCCAGGTGCAGCACTTGTACATGCATCGACTGAAGCACAAGTGTCAGCCGACACACGTGCATTTGCAGAAGCACATGCATCTAGCGAGGCAGAGGGTAGTCGATAGAGAGGGAGGAGGGAGAGTCGAGGGGGAGGACGAGACTTGTGTGGGGGTTGCCTAGGAGGTGGCGAGCAATCACTCTCGCCAAAAGATCACGTAGAGGAGCCTGTACGCCATTACTATAGAGTTACAAATACTGGTGGCATCTTCCATGATGATGAAGGAAGGGATGTAATGGTGTATATAAGAAGCGTCGTACATGCGACATATAAAGATTATTTCGTTTACTTCAAGAATCAGAAAAGCGGCTTGTGGCAGGAGGTGTTGAGGACAGTCCATAGGAGGTACCTAAATCCTGAGGGTCAGTGATTCTCAGATGATTGGGGATGCACAAAAGTGAGGGATTTGCTTCACAACAAAAGATCCCACCTCATGACATGCGCCAGGGAGTCAATGCGGAGACAGGAGGAGGGGCGTGGAGCCTATAGCCAACCACCTATGTGCCACCGCATAGAGTGGAAGAAAGCCAAGAAGAAAGCAGCAGAGAAAGTGAAGAGTCGCCAGCACGCAGAGACGCGATGCAATCCAAATGGAAACCATGGGATCGTCGCATTACGGATCAGGCAGCAAAGAGTCGTGGGAGGCAGAGTTTGTAAGTATATTTTGATTTCTAGTTTTTTAAAATTTATATTTCTTTCAATTCTTTATATAATTTGTTCTAATACATTGTGTCTCATAATTGTTTGTATATATCATAATTGTTTTGCAAACTACTATTGTTGGTAGGATACCTACTCCTAGAGAGGTAAGTTACCATCGAGGCCATAACAGCGCAGCCACATGGCTTCACTTCTATGAGGAGGGTCTCATCATTGAGGAGCAATACAACCGGGCTATGAGAATTCGACAGCCAGATGAGGTATGTTTTTCTTACTTTCCTATTAAAAATATAGCTAATTATAACTTTTTCATTGCAATTGTACGTAAGCAACCTTGATCTTTTGTGTGTGTAGGCGAACCCCAATGTGGAGCATAGCGAGGAGGGGGATAGCGACGCTAGTAGCTATGGTGGTGCTAGCAAAGATGTTTCTTCTTTAAATTCGTAGAGGAGCACCATACCTTCTCTATGGCCTTGTTTTCTTGTATATCTATTATCCATCTTTGAGCCTATCACTTGCGGCCATGCTTTAGGTCGCAAGCACTTAAACTCCCCATGTAAATGTGTTTTATCTATAATGAATACATGGATTTTTGTTTTCAATTCTCGTGCTTTCAGATCCATTGTATTTTTTCCAAATGCACAACCAGAGAGCATGTGGTAAAGCAACCACATGCTCTCTGGTTTTTTTTTCCAGTTCTGTTTTGCATATCTATCTGCGTGTCTAAATTGCAGAAAACACGCGTTTATAAGCGCGTCTAAAATGCAAAGTACACGCACTCATACACGCACTACATAATTCAAATTTAAAAAAAGAAATTAAATATCTTTTTTTAAAATGAGATTTTTTGTTTTGCGTTCGCGTCTGTGGGCACTTGTAAAAGCGCGTCTATGGGCGTGTCTATATGCCCATCTAATTTGCCATATAGACGCGTTGGTAGACGCACAAAAGAAATTAAATAAATAACAATTTTATTTTTTTTAATGCGCGTGTATATGCGAGTCTATTTCTACGTGTAAACTTCTTCATACATGCGACTATAGACACGAGTTTGTAGACGCGCAAATAGACGGGTGGGTAGACACGTCGAGTGCATCTAAGAGGCCTTTTTGTTGTAGTGAAAGGAAAACAAAGAAATTCAAAGCTTGTCCAATGCACATCAATAGGAAGGTTTGGTTCAATGATATGTTGTGAACTTGGTACACAACATTAGAGAACATACCCATATTGGGTGCAAGAATTGGAGCAACAATACTTTGAGAGGAGCAAGATTGTTTGTATACTTTATAGCACAGATTGTTTTAGACTGCTCAATCAGATCCGGGTATTCTAAGCGAGTCCAAGCTGTTATAGCGCATATTGTTTTTAGACAGCTCTATTAGATCCGAATATTATGAGTCCAAGCTGTAATGCACACTCCTATCCTAGGCTTGTATAGGATAAGGAAGATGTCTCCTATCCTAGGCTTGTATAGGATAAGGAAGATGTCTAATGGCATTGTCTTGAGCATAATGGAGGAAGTATCCACATTGATAAGTACGAGCATAATGGAAGGCACGTCAGGATAGGGAGGGAGCATTTTACGCATTGATAACTATGATCCAAGGAGAATGAAAGGCAAGGCAGGCATGAGAAGGAAAGGCAGGGAGAGCTATACCTCCAAAGAAGGATAGATGGAATGTCTGATTAAGGTCTAACCTATTTCGGTTTGTCTGTGCACGAAGCAGTTCCGAATGTATCATACAAGAAAGGATGCAGAGCTTCTTAAGGTGTTACACTAGAAAGCTTGACAAGTTATTTGCAGAGTCAATATTCTGCGTTTCATGATGATCAGGCGCACCCGGCCCATTTTAGTGCATCTCAGTGAGTAGACCTAGCATGCATGATCGATGTTCTCTGATTTATGATTTAGCTTCCAAGCATGCTTGTGCCGACATTAGCCAGTGATCATATGACACATACCAAACATGGAGTATACTGTTCATGGATATATGATGATGTAAGGTTATGCTATATGGGCAAATGCTGATGCAAGAGACTGAAAGTCGAGATGCCAATAATTCACATACCCGGAAAGGAAATATCTGCGCCGCCATATGTTAAGGGATGGTGCGTCCCACGGGCTTGGACATAATCACATCATTGGGTCACACAGAAGACTGGCAGGACCATTGGATCAGATGTGATGCAGTAGTGGCTATAAGCGACCGCAGCTGATGATGATGACGACTATGAATCTGAAGCAACGATCGTCTACTGAGACGGGACGCAGTGGCTGACATATAATAATTGCAGCTGCAGCTGATCAGGACCGTGATCTGAAGCAGCATCATCAAGATTCTCATCTCAAAATTCTTATATGGTATTGGCCGCTCGACATGTCGACGAATTAATGAACAGAATCGTCCTCCGATTGCTGTTTTGGGAGTATCAATGATGAATCGGGGCCGTACTCAATCCTACTCTGCAAATCGGTCAGATCCGTACTCGGCTGCAGCTTACATACTCGCAACCCAGCAACTCTCTCTCTCTCTCTCTGTGTGCGTCTGTGTGTCGGTGTACTGTGAATCGTGATTATCCGTCTCGAAGGTAGTCGGCAGGTATATATACATATATATATATAAAGAGCTCCAAGGTGAGAAACTTGATGATGCTTCTTCAGGTAAACTGCGGGCAGAGATCGAGATTATCAATACCCCAATAAATATCAATACGTCGATCTTGTACAGGGAAATTAAGAAGAAAGAAAGGAAAGTCGACACAAAGAGATGATACGATCGCATGCTGACACTCACCATGCAATTATCAGGTGCGGCAGAACTGCAGCAGCATCGATCTGCGCTTTCAGTACTGCAGTGATCGATGATCATAGAACAGACTCTCTCTCTCTCTCTCTCTCTCTCTCGGGGTAGATAATAGCAGATGGGGAGACAAGTATATATCTGGCAGACCCCTATAATCTGCTCCGAGAAAGAGTATGATGATGATGATCAAATCGTCGTGTCGGAGACCGTTTTATGCTTTTTCTGTAAATGTTTCCAACCTCGGCTCGAGTCCTTTCTAGTCTTTTTCTGTAAATATCAATTTGGGACAACTTTCGACAGGGCCGCCTCCCGGCCCTTCTGTTTTTTATTGTGTCATCGAGAGGATCGTCGAGGACCCCCCTGAGACCATTCGCTCTCTCCCGGAGCACCCCCCTCCCCCACTATTACCTACCAATGCATCATCAACATCCAGCTCAGAGATATGTATCCCAGCTTCCGACCTGCAGTGGACGTCCTCCTCTATGTTTGGAAACCCGCAAGCCCATTCAAAAGGATCCCATCCATCCAAGGATCCCATCCATCCAAGGATCCCATTCAAAAGGATCCCATCCATCCAAGGCTTTAATCCTCCCTAGAGGGGGCACATCATGGTGAAACCCACTCCTATTAGGCCATGGGCTATGACTATCTAGTATGCTCCACACATGAGCTTCCACGCAAATAGACCGTGTCACGCGTGGATTTCACTTTTCCGTTAGCGTGTTAGAGTACATGAACCAAAGAACAATTCTTCATAAGCATCAAGAACAATTCTTCATAAGCATCGACAAATAGAGTAACCACACCAATAGAAGCAATCTTGTTGGTGAAAAATCACTTTTTTGCTACTGGGCATAGTGGTTTGGGTGTGGGTTGAGTTATATACGTGTGTGAGAGTTCAAACCCTACACACCGCATTCCCAAAGGCATCATAAGATATTTGTTCGCTTCTAAAAATCACTTTTTCCCCTCATGAAAAGTGAGGCACCATGGTGGTTCAACACATGCGTGTGAGCTAGAATGTATAAGTGCAATAATAGTTACTTGTTTCTATCATTGTACCACATGTGCATTAAGGTATAAGAGTACAGAGGGGGATGTTGTTTGGTAGATTACTCACTAAATACCAAGGTTTAAAGTCAAGTGGATTGTAAAAATTTCAAAAAGAACCTTCAAATTTCAAAGAAGAAGATTTAAAACCTTGCACTTTACACAAATTTTAGTTATAAAGACGGGAAATTTGTGTAGTTTGACTCAAAAAATTTCCATCATTTTGAGTTAAAGGTTTTAGTGTTTTCGAGCAAAAATGTTTTCATGAACATTGTTGATATCATCCAATAATATCTCTCACTAGGTGCTACCAAGGCAACCTCTCATCATCATGTGGCACACCTTAACCATGGCCCTTAATACTTAGCTCCCCTTTCACATGATAGAGAGAGAGAGAGAGAGAGAGAGAGAGAGAGAGAGAGAGAGAGAGAGAGAGAGAGAGAGAGAGAACACTATTAGTACCACCTCTCATCATCATGTAACACCACTTAGCCCTTGCCCTTAAGTCTTACTTCACCAGAGTAGAATCTCTCATGTGACACTAGTACTTAACACTTGCCCTTAATATTTAACTCCTATTTTTACTCATTTCTTAATGAGACTTTATAGTTGACAAACATTTTAGCCACTAATGATTTTTGCACTAGAAAATCCTTGAATACCATTAATGTGCATGATTCTTTTAACAATGACAAGTTTTCCCCTTAGCTCTATAGATGTTGGAAGTTCTTCGAATTTTCACCATATTATGTTCATCTTATATTCATCAATAGCAAGGAAAATATGTCTTATGCACTGACTTAGTCTCTTCATATGCATGAAACATGTTAGATGTTAATGTATGTACCATACTTGTTAATAAAAGTTCAAGTAATCATTGTTGATGTTATCAATGTGTAGAAAGAAGAGACCAAGTGTTTTCACTAATGAAGGTCGTTTATTCTCTAAGGTTAAATTTTACATGATGACCATCAAATTGCTAATTAGGTTGCATTAGTATATTAATTAGGTTGGAGTGTGGTTTGCCATATTATCTCAAGCCAATCATCTTAGAGGAAGAATCCTAATATTATCTCCCAAGTTCATCAATCCCTGGTGGTAATATTAATATTTTTACTTTTCATTGTTGGGGATCTTTTAATACCCAATGATGACCCAATTGAGTGGTTTTTGTTGGTTATTGACTAATTGAGACTCCTAAAGCGTGTAATGCTAGCCTAATCACCTCTTTGGAATAAGAATGATAGCTTCATTGAAATCTCTATTCTTAGATCATTGACTCACTCACAATGCACCAACCTAGAAATATCAAACACAAGAGTTTGAAATGTAAACCAAAGTATAAGACAATTTAGTATATTGATGCAATGGGGATAAAATATGGTTATATGTATTGTTGAGAGTGGAATTACCATGTTATTGACTTATTATAATATTTGTCACTAGGAAATTTCTTCATACTTTAGTTTTCTAGCATATTCACTTTTATACATCCTCCATACCTCTCACTATAATGAACCATTGCACCTAACCATCCTAACACTTTCTTCGCACCGTTACTTTTTGAGTATACTCTTTTTCATACCTCTCACAAGCTATAATGAACCACCCAGTTTCAGTATAGTCATATGAAGGTGATGTACATAATAGACTAAACTTGTAAGCAATATAGGAATTCACGCATGTCATTACACTTATGTAATGTACATTTGGCAATGTAACAGATAGTCTTGTTAACATCACTTTAGTACCTTTTATGATACTTCAATGCATCAAAACCTATATTAATTTGTAGAGGCAAAGAGTAGTGTACATGGCATACTCAACCTTTACACCATACAATTTCATTATGCATGGCACATAATCATAGCAATGAATATCTTGGTTGTTCATTTTTAAAGTGAAGAACCATAATATACTTAAACTGCTAGAAACAATACCACGTACATCATGCTAAGTAGCTACATGAATATGTTTAGCCCGACATGGTTAGGCCCATGAATCCAAAAGTTGCTCCTACACTTACAATGAAGTCAAAAAAGACATGCAATCGTATGAAAATACTCGTGGAAACCACATGTCATAGCACAATTAAAGTGTATAGAAAGTAATTGTGGAAATCACATGCCGTAGCATACATACTTTTTTTTCATTTTGACATAAGTTTAAAGTAAAAAGAATGTATGACTCTTGTCATGATGTTTGTAGCGTGTAGGTTCAACAAAATGCCGAGAGAATCTAAATGGTTAGATGTTGCATTAGCAATGCTTCAATTCTCTAGCAATTTATGTAGATAGAAGATTCTTTGTGTTTCACTTTACAAAAGTCGCTAAATACCACCTCAAGATGATTCATGTAAAAATTCATCAAGCCGGCTCCAAAAAGGTTCTTTATCTTTAAGCTTTGTTCTAGGGCAAATGTGGATCTTTCTCTATATACATGAAAAGAACCTTCACTTTTGGTTGGCATGACCAACAAAATACTTATTTGCACATTCAAAGCTTGAAGAGAAGATGGAACATAAAATATTTTAAAATTAGATTAAGCACCCTTCTCTCTAGACCAAGCTAGTATTTGGTCAAGGAACACAACAGTATCTTTTTTGTAATGTGATAAAAAATTTAAAACAAAAGAGGGCCGGTCACATATTCATAATTCCTTTCCAAAAGCACCGAAGGGGTTGTTTAAAGGTTTGTCGAGAGTCAATGTTAAAATTTTATAAGAGGTCCACTATGTGCTAACTACTATATTACTAATAGTACCATTATACTTTCCTGTAGTATAAAACTAGGATTTGCATTCCACTTTTTTAGTTTTTATGCTCTTATCTCAAAAAAAAGATCAAACCAAAAAGGAAGTAGGTAACCTAATCATGTAATTTATACATTAAGGAAGGCCTAATAAAAAGTGATAATGACAATAACAAGTACATGTATAACTTTAAAAATGTGCAAGTAAGGAGGGAGGGGGGAAAACATTGTAAAAATTCATTATATGGAGTGTCGATTTTCATGTTGTCCCACTATGCTTTTGTCTCTTTCAACACAAGCAAGATCACACATCTCTTGCTCCCCACCATCCACTATATATAATTATGTTGCACATCAACCTTAAATGTTCTACTTTGAACTTAGTCATCTTCCCCCTTTTAAGAAATGCATTATTGTACGTGATCATCCTCTCCATTGTGCCAATTCTTCCTATTAGGATATTATCCACATGCTAACCTCTTAAAAATGTATATGACATTGTATCTGGCTATTCTATACAATAAGAAAAAAAATTAGAGTCTATAAATTCCATGTCGAGAATATATTGGGTTGTGATTCATGAACCTAAGAACCAATTTTATTCAAACTTACTAACTTACTATTCAACTAAAATGTGGTAGTATGGTATCCTCTTATTGAAATGCTACGCCACAAAAATATGATGAGTACATTAGATCCTTACGTATATTCTATAGTTGTATTCTAGTTTACAAAAAGCCACTATAAATACTTTTGATACTACATGAATACCTTTGTAAGTAACACTCTTTGGCATGCCAATGTTACGGCATTAATGTTGCAAGCAATTTTTCAAAAGGTGTACAATGTGTGGAAATTTTATATCCTACTACTTCAAACGTATCTGTCTTGTCTTCACATGCATGTGACCCTTCAATAACATATATTTACTTTAGTGTAATTTTGTCCAATTGATGTGACTAAACTATAAACCTTTCCATAGTTAAGATTTCTTATAGTTGTTTTGGTTATTAGAAATTTGTTTAATAGAAGAACTTGAACAATATTATTCTCTTATGATTAGGGGCATATTAGATGTCAAATTATTGACCTCCTAACCTAGCTAGAGAGTACGTCTTCCTTGACCTTTAATAGAAGTCAAACAATTTACTAAAGAATAAACATCTTCCACAAACAAATTAATAAATAGGATAAACTTTCCTAAACGATACTAACGAGATCTAATAAAAAGTTAATAGCCAAAAAACAAGAAGTGATCTTACAATGCTATTACCAAGGATAGCACACTTAACATAAAACATAGGAGCATTAGAATGGATGGCCAAAGATTATACAAAAGGCCACTAAGAAAAATCATATTTTTATCTTTGTTGCACAAGTAAGAGTGGATTGACACCCCAAAAAGGATGCTAGCTCATCAACATTTGGAGAAAAAAGTTGAGGTTTGTATCAACATATTTTATATCTATGCCACCTCTATATGTGCACTTATAGGCATGTTTGAAATAATTACTTACCTATATAATCTAAACATTAGAATCAATGAAAGCTCAACTAAATACAAGAAGAAAGCCATGGAGCAACTACACCAATGCTACAACAATGAAAATTGTAATCTTTATGCAATAGCTATATGGGTATTCATACAATGCACCTATGATTGACTAGAAGAATGAATCTTTGACTATAGCAAGAACTTGACATGAATATGCATCAACAAAAATTTTAACATAAAAAAAGAACTACTCTAGCAAAGATAAGAATATTCATATGGAAATGCAAAATTATCGCCTAAGTTTTGAAAATGTTTCATGGAAATATAATGAAGTAACATCATAGAAAGAAGTTCCATGTATAATGTCTTCGATTGGTAATACCTTGTCAATGATAACTACTAAAAGTATATCTATATCTTATAATTGTTAAATAGATTATTAAAACTAATTCTAGCTAGATCTCATCCAAAACTTTCCATTTTATGCTACTTTTCCTCGTGTCTGTTATCCTCCTCCACATAACACGACATATGGGGAATCTAGTGACATAAAAATGTGTTATTAAGAATATCACTATAGATGTTGCACTTGTCCTATTGCCATGCAACACAACTCACAACACCTCAAGTGATAAGAAACTAACAAGTTATGCAAATGTGAAGCCATTGTAGCTAGAGATGTCCTATTGCAACATATCATTTAGCTTTTTCTCTTGGGTGGCATATGACACACACACACACACACACACACACACACACACTCTCTCTCTCTCTCTCTCTCTCTCTCTCTCTCTCTCTCTCTCTCTCTCTCTCTCTCTCTCTCTCTCTCTCTCTCTCTCTCTCAAAATGTATGTTCTCATTGAGATGTGACAAATTAAAATATATTTGGTAGTCTTGTCCAATTTATCTACCTATTAAGAAGTCCTAGTGATTTTTTTAATTTGGAAAGCTTCAATCTCTTCTCTTTACTTTAACCTAACCTAACCTTTTAAAAAATACTTGTTTTAGGTATTCATGGTCAACCCATCACTAGCTAACGATTCTCATTTAGTGCATCTTTGGTATTCATAATCTCTCCTTCTTCTAAAGCTAGCCCTAGACTTAGCATTGAGAAGAAATGTCCTTGTATGATGACCAGACAAAGAGTCTGACAGATGTATTACATGTGCCATCAATTACAAAGAATCTAGTATCTGTTGGCCAAATGGTAGAGCAGGGGTTGCAAGTCCGATTCAATGCAAAAGGTTGTTTTGTAGAAGACTTTAATGATAAGTGCAGGTTGGTCGCAAAAGGAAGTAGAGTTGGCCGAATGTTCACTTTGGATGCTGGAATTCTTGCAATGGATGCTACTATGTATGCTAAAGGAAAAGGAGTAGTTGCAAATATTGAAATATGGCATAAACATATTGGACATGCAAATGTGCAAAGGTTGAAATTAATGCAGTCCAGAGGATTGGTTACAGGGTTGCCTTCTTTTACAGTTGCAGAATTGCATAAAGTCTGTGAAGCATGCAAGTTTGGTAAGCAGACAAGACAACCCTTCTCACATGACAGAGAAGTGAGTATAAAAATACTTGATGTAGTGCATACTGATGTTTGGGGGCCTACACAGAATGTATCTCTTGGTGGCAGCAAATACTTTGTCACAATTATTGATGACTGTTCAAGGAAGTTATGGATATACTTTATGAAGGAAAAAAGTGATGTGTTTGAGCACTTCAAATCTTTTAAGGCAGCTATTGAAACAAAAACAGGCTTAAAAGTAAAGTGCTTGAGATCAAATGGAGGGGGAGAGTACCTCTTTAATGAGTTCAGTGGCTTCTTGAGGACTCATGGGATAAAGAGGCAATTTACTTGCAGGTATATCCCACAGCAAAATGGTGTTGCAGAAAGAAAAAACAAGCATATTGCAAAAGTTGCACGGGCATTAATAGTTGAAAAGAATATGCCCAAACATTTTTGGTCTGAGGCTATCCATACTACTGTCTACATTATGAACAAAACTCCCACAGCTCTGCAGTTCATGGGATGACTCCTTAAGAATGCTTTACTGGCAAGAAGCCTGATGTATCACACTTGAAGGTATTTGGCAAGAAGCCTCAGACCAAACATTTTTGGTCTGAGGCTATCCATACTACTGTCTACATTATGAACAAAACTCCCACAACTCTGCAGTTCATGGGATGACTCCTTAAAACACCATATTGGGGAATATGGGAATTTCCTATAATTTTGGGACATGTGGTCAAATCTTTGGATTTGTCATAACTTGAACACTATAACTCCAAAGCAAGCGCTCTATAGCTCAATAGATTCCATTTTTCAAGTGCTTTCCAATGATAGGTCACATCATATGGTTTTGAGAAACTTATAGGCATGTTATCCAGGTGCCACCTTTTTAGTATTCAAAAAATGGGAATTGGGAGATTCCCAAACTCACTAGTATTGTGTTTTAAGAATGCTTTACTGGCAAGAAGCCTGATGTATCACACTTGAAGGTATTTGGTTGTGTTGCATACATTCATGTGCCAGATGAGCTACAGAAGAAGCTTGATCCAAAGGCAAAAAAATGTGTTTTTATTGGATACTCTTCAGAGCAAAAAGGGTATCGCTGTTATAACCCTGTCACAGGTGAGTTCAGAGTGAGTAGGGATGTTATCTTTGATGAGATGGGAAGTTGGTATACACCTGCTGTGATGTTTTGGATGATGATAATGATCAGGACAGCTATGTGTAGAAAGATAAACAAGAATCACGGAGTCTTAGTGGACCAGAAACATCATCTAGTACTACACCTATAGTAAGCCCTTGGTCTGGGAGACTAAGGAGTAGCTCCACATCTTCAGGTGGATCTATAAGTGTTGCAGGGAAGGACAAAGGAAAGAAGAAAGTATTGGATGGTAATGATCCATCTACCAGTCATTTGGGATTGGATGGAGATTCTAGTGGTTCGGAGAGTTTGGATGATGAGCTTGGCATTCCTTCAGTTAGGACTCCAGGTGTACAGAGAGCTCATAGTAATGTAAAGACTCCATTGAGTGATCCGGTGGTACGTAGATCTAGCAAGGTCAGATACCTTGTTAAAAGATTTGGTTTTGAAGGTTATGCAGCTCACCATTATGCTTATATGGTGAAACTAGTAGAGGATGTTGAGCCCACTTGTTTTGAGGATGCTGTTGGTCATGCTCATTGGGATACAGCAATGGATGAGGAGATGGCTACATTAAAAGCCAACAAGACTTGGGATTTGGTACCCTTGCCTAAGGGTAAGAAAGTTATTGGTTGTAAGTGGGTTTACAAAGTCAAGCATAATGCAAATGGCTCCATTAGCAAATATAAGGCTAGACTGGTTGCAAAAGGCTATGCTCAAACATATGGCATAGATTATGAAGAGACATTCAGTCCAGTTACTAGGATGGAAATTGTTAGGTGTGTGATTGCCTTGGCAGCAGCCAAAGGTTAGAGTTTGCAGCAAATGGATGTTAAGAATTCCTTCTTGCATTGTGAATTGCAAGAAGAAGTATATGTGGAGCAGCCAGCAGGTTATGAGGATTTAGAGCATCCCACATATGTGTGCAGGTTAAAGAAGGCGCTCTATGGGCTAAAGAAAGCACCTAGATCATGGTCTGACAAGATTGAAGAGTATCTTGTCAATATTGGATTTTGTATTTATGATGCTGATCACTCACTTTATGTGAGAAAGGGAGGTGCAAGGTTAGTCATCATAGTCATCTATGTGGACAACTTGATTATTACATGTGACAATGACAATGGGATTGCTGAAGTTAAGGACTTCTTGAAGAAGAAGTTTGAGATGAAAGATTTGGGTGAGTTGAGATACTTTCTTGGTATTGAGGTGATCAGATGTGATGATGGTATATGGCTGTCTCAAAGGCAATATGGCTTGGATATGTTCTCCAAGTATGGTATGACAGCATGTAAGTCTCTTTCAATACCATTAGAGCAAAATGTGAAGTTGAGTGCTGATGTTGGAAATGAGATAGAAGACCCTACTATGTTCAGGAGGATAGTAGGGAGTTTGATTTACATGACTATCACAAGGCCAGACTTGAGCTATGATGTTGGCCTTGTCAGTCAGTTTATGCAGATGCCTAGAAAGCCTCATTTGGATGTAGTTAGACGTATATTGAGGTATGTGAAGTCCACTTTACATTATGGACTTTTTTATGAGGCAGGTAAGGATGTATAGGTCTTTGGATACACAGATGCAGATTGGGCTGGTAGCATGTCAAACAGAAGATCTACAAGTGGATTCATGTTTTCCCTTGGTAGTACAGCAATTACATGGAGCAGCAAAAAGCAACCTACAGTTGCTTTATCGAGTATAGAGGCTGAGTATAGAAGTGCTGCTATGGTAGCATGTGAGATGGTATGGCTGCAAAAGTTATTAGGTGATTTGGACATGCAGGGAGATGGTCCAATTGTCATTCATTGTGACAACATGAGCAACATACAACTAGCTAGGAATCCAGTGTTCCATGCTAGGACAAAACACATTGAGGTGCACTACCACTTTGTGAGAGAGAAGATACTTGCAGGAGAGATTGACTTGGTATATGTCAACACACAGGATCAGATAGTTGACATTTTCACAAAGGCATTGGGTGCAGAGAAGCTTCGAAAGTTTCGAAGCTTACTTGGAGTTGCAGAGATAGAGTTGAGCTTGAGGGGGAGTGTTAAGATGGCAAGCTCAACATGTGCGGACATTGATGATGGACCACCTGGCTAGATGGGTCCGCACGTCTACACTTAGCACATTGGTGGTCATTATGATACTCACATGGCCACTGACTTATCACTTATTATATTTAGTTTGTTACACCTACCTACAGCTGGCAAAGACATAGCACCAATCGATTAGTGTAGTCGGTTATGCACTGTTTGACTTAGTAGGCCACTTTCCTTTATGTTGTATCCTATCTATACTTTGTGTACATTGTATAGTGAGTGGAAGAAGAAAAAAAAACCAACAAGAAAACGTTTTGGCTTCCATCTCTCTTCTTGTGTTCTTGAGTGAGTTTCCTCTTGTGTATACAGTGTGTGTTTGGCGTAGCAGCTCAAGCAAGTCCCCCCACCACGCGATTCTTGACAAGATCTACTTTTTGAGTAGTCATGTTTGGTTTCTCGATTTCAATCATGAGGGGCTCAGCCACTCCAATGTTGTTGACTTGAGGCTTGGATTTTCATTTAGATTTCCTCCTTCGCTTCTTTGCTTTTGATACGATCTGGCCTTCAGCTAATAGAGGTGGTTTAGCAGGAGGCTTTGGTACCCAAAATCCATTGGTCATTTGTGTAATACCCTTGAGCATGTAGCAATGCATTGGATAACCATCACAGCATTGTGGTGGCTCTCCATCGATACCTTCGTCTATAAGGCTTGGGTTTCTTTTGTGGTCTTCTACGATATTTGTAAGTCCAAAGCCTATCCTTGGCATTGTCTCCTAACCTTCTTCTTTCAAGCATGGCCTTGCTCAGTGGTTCTCTTTGTTGAACATGAGCTTGTATCAACTCTTTCAACAAGCCCTTGCTCTCATCACATGATCTCTAATTGGCCTAGTAGCGTCCATGCTTCATAGGTCAAGATATTAAAATTTTCTCCTTCATCAATGAGAGCATCTACACTATGCTCTCTTTTTGCAGTGAGTTTACCCTAAGATAAGCATGCGGTACTATGTCTTCATCTTTCGAGTCTTGGCTTATAAATGTAAACCTTCTGATATATGCCTTTGAGTCCCCAACTACACAACTAGATGTGGATTCTCCACTGATGTCTTGGGTCGTCTGTGCAGTGTTATTCAAGGTGCATCTATCATCAAGAATGTCATGTCTAGTCATCCTCGTAGTTGTAGCTTGATGTTGTTGCATTTCGCTTTGACTAGATGCAGTCCGAATGCAACACATACATGTTTTTGCGGTGTGACCTTTTTGCCCTTATTGGCTAGATTGGCCCTTTGAGGTTCTAGGGTCTTTGTTGTGGATATGGGCTTTTGGTTGTTGTTTTGCAAGTGAGAATCCATGCTTGTGTAGAGCCATTACTACATTAGAATTTAATTTGGAGGACCTGTCACGGCGTGCTTTTCTTTCCAACCTACTTGGGGGAGGTGCGGAGGGGGCAGAGCCCCCTTTGCGGATGTTTGGGAGCACAGTCCCCCTCGGCCTGTAGGGCCGTCACGCTAAATATCATATGTGATTTGAAGGAATGTTTCTCAAGTTTTGAACTACTTGCTCTAGATTTCAATCTAGTGATAGATCTATGATGTGCTTTTGGCTCTATATGGCCTTTGGGTCAGTTTTAGGGTCTACAAGTGAAATTTTTGAAAAAATCCAAATTTGGCCCAACAAGTTCGAATTGTAGGGGCCGAATGTCTGATTTGGTCCGTCCGAATGGCTGAGGGCCGAATGAGAAAAGTACCGATTGCAATTGGTCCGAATGTTAAATTCGGCCAGTTTTAATGTGGTTGTCTGAGGGCCGAATGGCCGAATGATAGTGGGCCGAATTAATCGAGATAAGGGCCGAATGAGAAAAGGATTGAATGCAAAGTTGGTCCGAATGGTCAATTAGAACAGGTCGAGCGGTGGGCGTCCGAGTGGTAGCTGGCCGAATAGCCAAATACAGGAGGGCCAAGGGCCGTGGGCCGAGGGCCAATTATGGGACTCGGCCCCAAAATCGCCGTCACTTAGACGGGCCAAAGGTAGCACGATTTTGGCAAATGCAACAATAAATCACTTGAATCACACAACTCAGGTCACGGCATATCGCACATACCTCGAGATCAAAGTTATGGATAGCGGAGAAAATTTGTATATACGTGGAATAGCAAATAAACTCCAAAATGGAAATCGGCAAACGAATCAAACCCTCATGCCTTGTTATGATAGCAAAAATTGTATTGCTTATTTTTCTTTGTTTTTGTTTGTTTTTTCCTACCCTAATGCATCCAAATCACAAAAAATATATATACACTACTCCAACATGCTTTTCCAAATCCAAAAAACCAAAAAGTTACTTGCTAAAGAGATCAAATACCTCTTCAAACTCCCTCGCTCCTACCTATCTACCTCAAGTACTAGTTCAGGGAAAACCCTACTTTGATGCTTGATTCAGAGTGCGCAATCACTCAAGGCTTGAATTCAGTGGTCCCGAAGACGGAACCAAAATGTAGAGGCAAGCACAAGCTGAACCACCAAGATCCACGTTTCGCTTATTGTTCAAGCACTCCAAGCCAAGCATTAATGGCTACCTCTCACATAGCCGATGCGCTATCCATCTCTACAAATGTAGTGAGCTTACCTCCATGCCTGATCAAGTTGCCTCCTCTCTCGAGCACTCTGGTAGCTCCATGATCCAAGTGCAAGCTTCAAGCGAGCTCCATTCTCAAGCTCCACGCTCCAAGCTCCATTGCCGCGAGCAAGAGAAGAGAAGAGAGGAGAAGAGAAGAAGAGAGAAGAAGATGGAGAGCTTCTCCACCACGGTCCCTCACCCTCACACACTCACTCCGTCACACTCTCACACTCCCTCTCTCACGCACAAGCTCAAGCAAGCAAGCAAGAAGAAGAAGAAGAATAAGAATAAGAATAAGAGAGCTACTTTTGGACACACACAAGAATGAGTTTTGCATTCACTTTTCAACTTTATATACAAAACCCTAAATCCCTTTTGGGCAATTATCCCCTTATCCCCTTTTTTACATGGCCGGGTCGTGGCCTACTAGGCCCCTTTTCCCATTGTTCTCCTTATCTTTCTAACTTCCTTCCTACCGCTCACCTACTTTTTACAATTTGCACGTGTGAGAGTCAATGTGTGAAATTGGGTGGCATGAATCATCACCTGTCTATACATAACCTGGGTTTTGTAAGTCCTGCATCTCTCCAAACCATTCAACATGACTGGTCATATGATTAGATGCACTTGAATCGACATACCATATATCTTCATGTGTCCCCTTTCCTGTAACTGCATTTATCATATACTGCATAACAAACAGACGCTCATTTTTGTCTTCATTCTGTCGTGAAGACAATGCATAGTTTCCTTGCTACAATTTACCACTGCGAATATCATCCTTCTTTGCATAGCAATGGGCTACAATATGGCCTATTTTGCCACAATAATGGCAAACAATAGCAGAATTTCCAGAACCTCTATTTTTCCATCCACCTCTTCCTCTAGAGCTCCCCCTGCCTCTAAAGTTTCCTCTGCATCCAGAAACCTGCATTTCACCAAACTGTTGATTGAACCTGTTTTGTTGGTTATCGCTAGTACGTCCCATACCACGGCCTCTCAAAGAGGATCTCCCACGTCCCCTTTCTGAACTCCAGTAAAATGCTTGGACCTATTCACCATTTCTTTCAGACGAATCACCTTGCATATTGATCTCTTCAGTAATCATGAGAGAGATTAGCTCATCAAAATCTGGAAATGGCTTCCGTACATATACTAAAGTAACAAATTATTTCCATGCCTTCTCATGTTAAGGCCACTCAGAGTGGATGAAACCAAATCATCATCATCCGGCATTGCATCAATCGCTGCTAAAGCATCTGCAATACTCCTCACCTTCAACACATACTCATTGACAGACATTTTTCCTTTCTTCAAGGCATTCAACTCTTGCTTGAGTTGAATCTTTCGTGCCTTTGTATTTACTGAAAACATGCTCTCAAAATTTGTCCAAGCTACATGTGAAGTTTTGTGCATTCTTGATATGTCCCATCATAGTATTATCAATTACTGCAGATAGCCAATACATCACCTTTTGGTCTTTCGCATTCCACTCTTTCCATGCTTTTAACTCATCAGTAGTCGGAGGGATACCCAACTCTGGCTCCTTTTCTTCACGTGAGACAAACTCATAAAGGCCCTTTCCAATGAGGAAGTTCATCACATGGAACTTCCATGAAGGGTAGTTGTTCTTGTCGAGCTTCTCAATAATGGGATTTCCACTGTTCTCTACCATTATCACAAACAAGGATATAACACAGCAAGCTAGTCTTCTGCAATCTTCCACAACACGTACACAGTAATACACCAAGCAACCTTTTTCACTAATTGCTCAACAGTACATGTAATCTGCAACCTGTTTGCAGATAAACCTTATGTTTGCTTCTTGCAAACACCTCAAAAATTACAGATTCACAATTTGTAACTTGTGCACCCACTTTCGGTCAATACAGTTGAAATCACAGTGTACCCTGAAACTGTTGTCCGCAACCTTGTGGCTCTAAAACGGGACCTGAAACGGCCTCAGATGCCCAAAATTACTGCGGCAAAGCCCCAAAGGGCTTTATTTGCAAAATATACGGTGATCTACTCGCACACCAAATCTCACAGCAGTCTAAGATTTTTTCCCGATCCTGCTTCCGGTGCTTCCACAAGCACTATCCAAGAGAGAGAGTGGAAGAATGGGAGAGCTTCTTACCCTGGCTTGCTTGCTCGAACCTTGCTTCTTCTCCTTCACTTCAGCCTTCCAAATCAGCCTCTCTCAGTGGCGTGGCTCTGATACCATGTCAAGAATCGTGTGGTGGGGGAACTTGCTTGAACTGCTACGCCAAACACACACTGTATACACAAGAGGAAGCTCACTCAAGAACACAAGAAGAGAGATGGAAGCCAAAACGTTTTCTTGCTAGTTTTTTCTTCTTTTTCCACTCACTATACAATGTACACAAAGTACAGATAGGATACAACATAAAGGAAAGTGGCCTACTAAGTCAAACAGTGCATAACCAACTACACTAATCGACTGGCTCTATGTCTTTGCCAGCTAAAGATAGGTGTAACAAACTGAATATAATAAGTGATAAGTCAGTGGCCATGTGAGTATCATAATGACCATCAACGTGCTAAGTGTAGACGTGCAGACCCATCTAGCCAGGTGGTCCATCATCAATGTCCGCACGTGCTGAGCTTGCCATCTCAACAGATCCTCAGCCTAGCATGCTTAACAAGCAAATATCAGATGTAACCGTTGGCGCGTGCTCAAAGACCACTAGTGCCCAAGGAGCCTTTGACTTCCCAAGAGGATGATGAGCACCACAAGTGCAATGTTGCTCATTATAAGGCTGATTGCTCAATGAAGTAAATGGAAAAATTTTCAAACAACAACGAGCAAATCTTCCAACCATTGCCAAGTCCACCTAGGAGTCCTAAATCTCCTACACCCTCTTTTCCTAAACGGACACAAGAAGCACAACAATAATTGTCAAGTGCAACTGCTCAATCCCAATCTCTATCTCCATCTGAGCTTCCCAATGTCCAAGATGCGGGACATGACACCACCCTTAGCTCTCAGCCTATAGCTCTCAGTCTATAGCCTCAACCTAAGGATATGCATGTGCAATCCACTGTGACTAGCTCAACTGATGCTTGATCTGCACAAGTGAATGTGCAAAAGGACACGACCACTTCTGATCTACTTAAGGACTTGACACCATAAACTACCAATAGTGGCCAGTCCACTGAACTAGTCACTACTACTTCCAATCAGGAATCACAGCAGTCACAGCTTTTGGCCGTGACAATGCCCCTTGCACAATGTGTCCTTAGCAATTTACATGTGGAAGAGGTGTTGCAACCAACATCCTTGACACCTCCAGCACTTCCGAAGCATCTAAAACCTAGGCTTGAGGAGAAATCTCTCAAAGATTTGGCCAAGGACATGGCGCATCTGACCAATGAACCAAAGATGAAGTGCATGATGAAGCTTGATCACAAGCTGACAGCCATCACACATATGTACGTCCATGTGGACATGGGAAGACCAACACCAAAGCATACGAAGCTCATAGCCAAATCCCTAACTTGGGATGAGCAACAACATGTTTGCTCTCGCTATCTAGCTGTTGTTGCTGAGGAAGTAATAAAGGACATCCTAAAGGCCACAGCTAGAGAATTGCGCTTAATACCCTCACTCTATACTGCTCAATGTGAGACAAACAAGGAAAATCTCGAAGCAATCAAACAAAAAGGGAAAGGACAAGGCAACTTTGTGCAAAAATGGTACTCCAACCAGAGTCTCGTAGCCAAAATTGGCCACCAACTAATGACACTCGCTGAGCAAAGAAAATCCCTTTGGACATCAATACATGATCCCATGTATGTTGCCCCAACCTCATTCGAGTGTTGGCAATGGTCCATGAGGTCCAACTTTCTGCCACTATCCAAAAACATCACTTGTACGATAAACTGCTTCTAGAAGAAGATCTGCACGTGGCGGAGTAGGGAGCATGGTTCTTGATGTTAGTGCATATGTCTTTTGCCTCACTCAAGACCCTACAATCCTAGATCTCTATGCTTCCCATCAATACAACCGTGACTTCTTCAACTGGTTCCGTCCAAGCCTACATGACAAGAACCCTAAACCATCTCTTGGTTCTACGCTAGAGTCACCCAAACCTCCATAACAAGAGAAAAAAAGGCTCTAAACACAACAGCAGCTTTGATAAGAAGCAATGGAGGCATATTCCAATGGGTAAGGGCAAGAGCCTAGAGAAAATGCCCCCCGAACAAGATCAACTTCCAATGCAATTGGATGAGGGGCTAAACGAAAGAGAATTGGCCAAAGAACTAGACTCTCCACAAAGAGAGGCAGTTGTACCCTCTCAACCTAGCAAGGCTGTTCAGCTGGCCGTGACTATGTCCCATGAGGACACACCAGAAAAAGAGAATGTTGAGGCACAACCAAACACATCAATGGCTGACCTAGTTCATGGTCCTGAGTCTTCAAGGGATATGCCTTGATTGCCTAAGAAAAAGGGGATAAAACACCAAAAACAACAACGACAATTGCAAGTGGTTGTAGGTTCCAAGAAGATTGAGACCAAGAGTGCTGGAGAGCTAAGGAATAAAGCATCAAATCCACCCACCAAGGAACCTATTTCCATCTCTCCTAACAATGGTGAAACCTCAAACACATCCGTGTGTTCTGATAAGTCAAAGCAATCATTACCATCAATGGTTGCTTGCAACACTCAATCCACCAACAGCAGAACTTACATTGACCAATCAAGAGTGGATATAACACTGTCACAACAAGTTGAAGTCACATCCGATGGGGAAAACCATGACACAATAGCAACAAAGCCTTAGGAGGAGAAACATGAAAACCTCGAGGACATAAGCAATCCTAGCATTAACTAATCTTGCTCATCTAGGCTTGAACCCCAGCTATGCTAAAGCCTAGGGAAACTCCCTGAACCTTGCATGAGATAGCAACCGAGCAAACCATCATAGAACATAGAAGTTTCACAGAGTGCTTGACTGAGTTGGATGCTAAACTCAAATTATTCACACGTTTCTACATCCTTGCAGACATGGGCACACTCCCTAGGGAGAAACTTGAGGAATACTTGTCATATCTGCTATCCTGGGAAGAGCAAGAATATCTTAATGAGCACTATGACAAGCTCCTACATGAAGGCATGCAACTCATATCTGATAAGGAAGCTGACAAGCTACGCTTAAATGTGACATTTAATGAAGTGATTTGCCAACCAAATCTCTTAGAGATAGATCAACTAAAGAGACAATCAAAGGTTTGAAGTCAATTTGAAAAACGTTGATTTGAAAACCATGTTACAATGGCCGAATTCGGAGCCCAATTTATGATAGTCTCAGAGGAGCGATTGGCCAAATGGTGGTCTCAAAGAGACCGACCTATGTGGCGCCAACTTTCTTTTGAGTACTAACTATTGTTCCAGGTATGGACTTAGCCAGAACTAGTCAAGAAAACTCTCTGATTGATAAAATTCTCATTGAGGAGGAGCTGCATGTTGCAAGTAGACTTAGACAAGGTACCATGCTACTCGATGTTGCAAAATATCTATTGTTATTGAGTAGGCTACCACAAGTACTAGATGCATGTGCCACACTCCAATACAATCTTGAGTTTTACAGTTGGTTTTTATCCTCGTGAAGTGACATGGATTTATAAATGTGTATATAAATAAACGATGTATTTTGTGACTGTGTATAAATTACACATGAAAAACAAAGCCAGCACACACACAAGCAATGATAATCAAGCATAGGTGATATGCATCGAAGTCAACACCATGGGATTCAGATAAGTGATGTCTCTTTGAGCTGCACCCGTTCATTATGATTGAAGCATATGACTTGCATGTATTCTCACGAGTTGCCAAGTGAATGCAGGATGACACAAGGACAAAAGTGTTCAATGTCCAAGTCATGACAAGACCACCAAATCCACAAAGAACCATTATGGAGAAAATGACATAAGAACAAAGAGCCATGACGGAATCCCCGCTAATGGAAGAGAAAGTCACCCCTACATAAAGCACACATTGCATTTGAGCATGGCCCAAAGCATAATCATTGGCTACTCTCTCTTTCTTGGCTAGACTCTACATCCGGGGCAAGATTAAGGTGGCAAGCTCCCGTTCACAGTGGAAGAGCAAGTAAAGTACGTCTTAGTGGTGGAAACAAGGGGTTTCGACTAGTTTACATTCAAGCTTACCCTAAACCTAAAAGTTGCCATCATGGAGGAGCCAGCCATAAAACAACTCCCGGACTATGCAGTCTACAAAAGTATGTAGAGAAGATCAGGCAGGCTATCATTTACAACAAGTACAGAGAATTTTCGAGGAGCTTTCATGCCGAAAGAAATTGTGGCATGCTGATGGTAAAAAGAGGAGGAGAAGCTCATCAAGTAGAGTTGGAGTGGAGCCCTGCGGTGGTGGAGAAGGCCCTGGGTTTAGCCACAGTAGTAGGACTAAGAAACGCCCAAGGAGGGATGTGTATAATATGATGGGGGTGAACCATCACCAATCCAAGGACAAGAGAAAGACCAAGTCCATAAGGAACAGTATGACAACATGAAGAGAGTTACTAATGAAAAGGAGAATGACCAACCATCTCAACAGCAAGAGAGAGAGAGAGGACAATTCGTGAGCAGCAAGGCTCAAAAATTTTCGAGTCGAGTGGAAGGGAAAGTTCACTCTCAAAATCCCCATAAGAAGAACTTGATCCATCTCCAAAGAAAACAGTGAGCTACAAAGGGTGGAGGAGGAATTGTGGAGATTAGGAGAAGACCGCAAGCAAAATCCAGAAGAGGAGAAGAATGACTAAGGCAAAAGGGAGGAGGAGATTACTCCAATGAAGATGGAATCAAACATTTAGCTTACAAGCTAGCACATCGCTGTAACATGGACTCCATGCTATGACACCTAAGCCTAACATTGGCTTAGGAGTAGAGGAGCAATATGCTCCCCTAACCCCCAATTGGCTAAACCTCACAAGAACTCTCCTTGCTAGGGGTTTGGGGAGCCAAAATAGAAAATGCATCCACCTCAACAAGAGCCACTGGAGTTGGTCCATGAAGAAGGGCATAACTCTAAATCAGATCAATGAAAGAAAGAACAAGTGCAAGAACCAAGCCCCCTCTATGGCCACAACAAGTACAGTCAAAAGAGAAAAGGGCTCCATGCCAAGCCATGCATTCCTTGGGTAAATCTCTTAGGCCCCCTTGGAATGTAACTACTATAGAGCATCAGGATGATGTTTAGCGTGCCCCCTCCCAATGCATCTCCAAAACAAAAAAAGAAAAAAATATTTTTTTAAAAAGAAAAAGGGCAAACAAACAAAGACTCCACAAAGAAAAAGGAAAGAAACAATTAGCTTTTCCATGTATATCAAAGTGCCACAAACACTGCACCTAGGGGTCCTCAAGTTAGGCATGTCCAGTGGCCTTGGTCAGCGAGCTCCATGCCTAACCCCTAGCCCTTCCTGTCCCCCCACTTCACACTTAGGGCACATCAAGGGCAAGACATACCTAGGGAGTTTGTGGGCACTAGCACAGAAACCATGCAACACTGCACAATGAGGTAGACACACCCATAGGTAGTGCACTTCCTTTTCTTTTTTCAAGTAGACTCAACAATGGCGATCCATCACTAACATTGAAGGCCCCCACTACTTGATCAAATCGGCATCAATGAGCTCAATTCTCCTACATTGTGTTGACCAAAGCACAAATAATGTCTCAAGAAGCCTTCAAGTATACTTCTCCTCAACATCAAAAATTTGTTCCACCCCATTGAACCCTCACTTCATCCACCCATTACTACGAGGAACCAGACCCAACCAACAATCTCGTAACTACTACTATCTAAGTATGCACATGTACTCACATAATATCTGCACCACAATCTATACATAGTTTGGGTCCTGAAGTGTAGGACAATACTCTCAATTTAGTTTGACCTGTCTCCCAAACTAATCAAACTATATCTTGTGCACGATAAGAAGACTAGCACAACCCCTAGCGAGAGACCACATATGAGAGGTTCTCAATTGTAGGTATTGAAGACTCCAATGAAAGTGTCATCAGCTCTTCATCAACACTCAACTCTGGATTCTTATCCTTTATCATCATGCACATCCACCAAAGAATCGTCACGTGCAGAATCCCCAAAAACCAATACCTATGATGCCAGCCACCATTAGTGCAATTCCCAACAAAGAACAACCCTATCACCAACTCTCCGACAACCCTACCACTAGCCAACCAAGCCAACAACATGCCCCCAACGACCTTAAACCACACCACCACCAAAACTCTTCCAAGTCAAACCATAGATATCTCTTCCACCACGTCTTCGGTGCATGCCAAAGTCTGCTAGTACGATGGTGAGTGCCATGGGGTGGGCACTCATCTAGGAGGGGGGTAATGTTAACCCTTAGACAAACAAGGTGGAAAATTTAGAAAATCTAAAGTAGAAGACAAGGCCAAGGCAAAAGTGAAAGGCAAGATGAAGGCACGTCAAGAAAATAATGGAAACACAAGAAGTACAGAAAAAACCTAAATCAAGGAGAAAGGTGCATAAGACAAAGCGCAAGTCAATACTTTTGTAAAAGAGTACAAGGCGCACCATGATTTATTTTAAGAGTGCCAGGCTCTCACCTGTGCAAATTGTAAAAGTAGATGGGCGGTAGAAAGGAAGTTAGGAGGATAAGGAGGACAATGGGAAAAAGGACCTAGGCCACGGCCGGCCATGTAAAAAAGGGGATAAGGGGATGACCGCCCAAAAGGGATTTAGGGTTTGTTATATAAAGTTGAAAAGTGAATGAGAAGCTCATTCTTGTGTGTGGCCAAAAGTAGCTCTCTTCTCCTTCTTCTTCTTCTTCTTCTTCTTCTTGCTTACTTGAGCTTGTGCGTGAGAGAGGAAGTGAGTGTGTGAGGGTGAGGGACTGTGGTGGAGAAGCTCTCCATCTTCTTCTCTCTTCTTCTCTTCTCTTGTCTTGCTCGTGGCAATGGAGCTTGGAGCGTGGAGCTTGAGGATAGAGCTCACTTGAAGCTTGCACTTGGATTGTGGAGCTACCGGAGTGCTCGAGAGAGGATGCAACTCGATCGGGCATGGAGGTAAGCTCACTACATTCATAGAGATGGATAGCACGTCGGCTATGTGAGAGGTAGCCATTAGTGCTCGGCTTGGAACGCTTGAACAATAAGCGGTCCATGGGTCTTGGTGGTTGAGCTTGTGCTCACCTCTATACTATTTTTTATAAAACTAAGTAAAAAGAAGACACTTGCAGTATGTAATGGTATGTTAGTCACAAAGTGTAGATAGTAGTGTTAATAAAGGATATGAATAATAATAATAAAGTAAAATTGGTGACTCTATGGAATGGAATAATATCAAAATAGAGATGACCACATGACATGCCCTATTTTTATTTAAATAAAATTGAAAAGAAAACAGCTAACTTGCATAGCGTACTACTACTCGAATGAAGGTTAATCATTTACATTTTGTTATTTGTAATTTTTAGTTAGAAAAATTTTAAAAAAGTGTAATCACTAGGTCATTATGTATCATTCTATATAACCTCTTTTTTCTTAATGAAAGTCTAAGGGGAAAAAAGTAAACTGCCCAATCTTGTAGCATATTGCCACTATTAAGTTAGGATTGTTGACGTATCAAAGTATTTTTTATTATAATATTAAGGAGGAACATACTTTAATGACAACCATTGTGCAACATACTAATATTGCACTATACTACTCAAAAAAGCTACATGTGCATCAAATCAACATACCAAAGCTAAGGATAATAATATTAGAGGCATTGTAGAAGCTTAATCAAATAATCAAGAGAACAATGAGGGAAGGATGAATAAGAAGAAACGGGGTATATTGACACTACCATAGCAATTTTCAAGTCGTGATTATGACAAATAAACCATTTATAAAAAGATTAAGCACACTATCTCCTTTAATGCATGCCATATAAGACTACATGCCACTTTCTTATAGGTTTCTCATGAAGAGGGTGACCTACATTAGATACATGCCGCTTTCTTATAGGATTCCCATGAGGAGGGTGACCTACATTAGATAGATGGTTGTATGGGAGGATGGGGGGGAGGGGCGGAGAGGGAGCTCTCGAGGATAATGGGCGCAAAAAGAGGGTGCCCAAAACTTAGTGTCTTTATTGTGTGGAGGAACCACACTAAGAATATGACATGCAAAGGGAGAAAGTGAGAGGTGAGAAGGGTTTTTTAAGCATTGCCTAGTTGGATATCTTCTTTTAAAATCAAATTTTTCTCTCCTTCCTCCCTTTTTCCATGGGAGGGTGAGATATACACTTGTTTTTTACTCCTTTTTAAATACATCAATAAATGCAATGTTATACCATCCTTCTTTCAACTTCTCATCATTACTTCCTATAGCATGGGAATATAGATGTGTGTGTGTGTGTGTGTGTGTGTGTGCGTGCGTGCGTGCGTGCGTGCGTGCGTGCGTGCGTGCGTGCGTGCGTGTGTGTGTGTGTGTGTGTGTGTGTGTGTGTGTGTGTGCACCAATATTCTTAGGCTAGAAATATCCTAGGACAAGGAATAAAGATTGATTCCTAGTATATGTGGGATATCAAATTCAATGTTCATTATTGTATAATGGATGATATGGATGCCTACACATATTGGTCATCATTTATAAGACCAAGTATTTAAATAATTATTGTGGTGTAAAGTATGCATGGTCATATTGTTACAATTTGTTATCACTTCAAGGCAACAAAGTTCCATTGAGAACTTGGCTAGAATTTTGCTAATTTATATTACATGATTATATAATAGTAGTAATAATTAATTGTTAAAATATATTTATAAAAATAATTAAATATTTTATATTAATAATTTTATTTATTTATTTTTATTTTAAGTCTCTATGGTGCAGACTAGCAAAAAGCAAAAAGAGATTTTGCTTAGTAAAGCTAATAAAAAATCTCTTATAAGTGGAGTGACAAGAAAATAAGCTAAATACACAAAGAGGACTTTGGATCCCACTTCTTGATAAAGCTAATAAAAAATATCATATCAGTGGAGTGATAAGAAAAATAGCTAAATATAGAAAGAGGGCTTTAGAGCCCACTTCTATGCCAATATTACTTATGAGGACTTTGTAGAGCATTTATCTACTTAAGTATATGAATCAAATGATTAGCGAGCCTTATGAGAGATATGGCCTTGAAGGACATTTAATCTTCTACTCCAACTATCAAAGGGAAATTACGATTTTTAGCAGAACTTTGGATAACATTCAAAGACATTGGCCCTCTCCCTCAAGCAATCCACAACCTCCACATCACATATGTCCTTATATGGTTGGAGATTTCCTCCATGAGAAATTTACACTTGAAGAACATAAAGCAAGTATTGGCATTGAGATTAGAGGTATTTAATCACGTATCTATTGTGCCCTTCAAGTACATCATGATACCCTTCATGGCATCCTGATGTTTCTTGCCAGGTGTAGCCATATAACGTGCCACAATCCCAATTGCAAAAGCAATATCTAGACAAGTGGCTATCATGGCATACATAAGACTACCCACGGCGGATGCATAAGGAATCTTGGCCATCTTGGCCCTTTGCTCATCTATCTATGGACAATCGGCCTGTAAAACCTTCACATAAGAAGGTGATGGACAGCCAATAGGCTTAACATCCTGCATCCGAAAGCGCTCAAGGACTTTATGCATGTACTCTCTGTACTCTCTCTATGATAGATAGAGTAGTCCCTAAGATCGATCGTGTGTAATGCGCATACCAAGTATATGAGAGGCATGTCCCAGATCTTTCATCTCAAAGCTCTTCTTGAGCTGAGCCTTAAGAGCATCTAGCTCCTCATGAGTTTTCCCTACTAAAAGCATGTCATCCACATAGAGTACCAAAATCAGTAAAGAACCTTCACGGGATTTCTTCGTGTGCTAGTACGGATCCATAGCACTGCAGATGTAGCCCTGTGACTGCATGAATGCATCAAACTTATGGTACCATTCCCTAGGTGCCTCCTTCAAGTCATATAGACTCTTCTTTAGCTTGCACACTAGGTGTTCCCTGCTAGGGTCTGCAAAGCCCTTAGGTTGCTCCATGTAAATCTCATCATGCAAGTCCCCATGTAAAAAAGCCGTCTTGACATCCATCCGGTACAAGTCCAAGTCAAGCTATGCAACCAAGGCTAAGACTAAGCATAGGGTGGTCATCTTGACCACAGGAGAAAATACTTCATCAAACTCAACACCATGCTATTGCTTAAAACCCTTAGCAACCAATCGAGCCTTGTATGCCAGCTTGGGGTGTCCAGGGTACTTTTTAGCTTGTACACCCACTTGCATGGCAAAGCTTTATTACCCTGAGGCAAGAAAACCAAATCCCAAGTCTGATTCTTATGCAATGAGTCAAGCTCAGACTGCATAGCCCTCTCCCAAGCGTGACAATCACCCCTGCATATAGCCTCATCATAAGTGAGAGGCTCTCCTGCATCTATAACTAGTACATAATCCATAGAGGGCGCAAAACGGTCAGGAGGTTGTCTATCTCTAGTAGAACGCCTCAATCCAAGCTTTGCTGCATGACCAACATCCTGTCTAACATCAGCATGTCTAATATATGGGCCATGAGCATCAGGTGATGCTCACGCTGTCTATTTGACCATGGAGCGGGCTGAACAGGAGCAGGTGGCTCCTCCTAAAAGATAACTCTGTGTACCTCAACCACTTTCTCAGACTACATATGCATTTTTTCCTCATAAAAGATGACATCATGGCTGCGGATCACTTTCCGCGCCTGTGGATCCCATAGACGGTAATCCATCTCTCCTGCAGCATCTCCATAGCCAATGAAAATGCATTTGACACTTTTAGGATCCAGCTTATTGCGTTTGTCCTTGGGTACATGGCAGAATGCCTCACATCCAAAGATACGCAAATGATCATAAGAGGGGGGCTTGCCTGCCCATACCTCCTCTACAACCTGAAAGTCAATGCCATTGCTAGGTGACCTATTAATGAGATGCACTACAATAATAGCTACCTCAGCTCAAAAGTGCTGCGGTAAGCCAGCTTGGCTAAGTATGCTACGGACCCTTTCCTGAATGGTCCTATTCATGTGTTCAACCATACCATTCTGGGGAGGGGTGTAAGGGGCAGTCAACTAACGCTTAATACCCCGCTCATCACAAAACTACTCAAAAGCACATGATACATACTCACCCCCATTATCTGACCATAGGCATTTTAGGCTTTTTCCAGACTGGTTCTCTGCCAATGCAAGCCAATGCTGAAATGTGTCTAAGACATCAGATTTTCTCTTTATGGGATAAGCCCAAACCTTACATGAGTAATCATCTATGAAAGTAACAAAGTACTTTGCCCCACACAATGACTAACACGGCATGGGCCTACATACATCTGAGTACACAAAAGCTAAGGGCTCACCCATGCGTTTCTTACCAGACTTTTTGTATGTATTTCGAGTCTTCCTGCCATACAAATAATGATCACAAGAATCAAAATGCAAAGAGTCAAAAGGCGGAAGATACTGCAATTTTCATTCCTTTAAGAGACATATGCCCCAAACAAGCATGCCAAAGGGATACATGGGGAATAGAACCCACAAAAAAAATACGATTCAATGTAGCTCCAGATACAAGTAAGGGATAGAGGCTACCAAACTTGGCACCTCTTGCAAGTACAAGCCTTCCACGAGTAATCTTCCATGCAGAGTCTCCAAAAGACACAAAATACCCTGCATCATCAAGCTGTCCAACTGCAGAAGGCTGAGAGTCAATGGAGGTACATGGCATACATCATGCAAAACAAAAGAACTACCAAAAGGAAACTGCAATCTAACATCTCCAATACCCACAATATCAAGAGACCTGTCATCACCAAGATGCACAAAACCAGACATGGTATGATAGGTATGAAACCAATCTCAACAAGGTATCACATGAAAGGATGCACCCAAATCCAAGAGCCAGCACTACGCATACATAGAATGTATCTCAAAAGCCTGTAAGGCATCGCATGAAGAAGCTGCAAGTATGCAATCATCATCTGAATCAGTGGCTTGCATGACATTAACCTCTTCTATGTTCACACTGGACTTTACAGGTACAATACTGTGCTCGGAAGATTTTTCCTACACTTTTTCTTTTCCCTTTTCCTTGCATTTATCATCGTGCATTTTATGGCACTATGGCCTAATATGTCTTGCTTTCCCACAATAATGATAGGTAAGATAAGACTTCCATCCAACGGGACTTACTGCGACCACGTGACTTAGACCTAGACTTCTAAGAGTCCCTGCCCTTATGATCATTATCATACCTGCCATGTCTCCCACCTCTAACGGTCAATGCATGTGAAGAGCGGGAAGCATCATTGTTTCTCCTGTTGATTTCTTCAGTCAATAAAGCACTCTCAACATATTTGATTTTCAGCCCATCAAGCTTGTTTGTGCATATGGTAGTACGGAAGACATCCCATGATTTAGGCAAGGTGCCAAGCAGAAACAACGGGCGCAAGTTGTCTTTGAACTCAATACCCTGTGACAACAGACTCTTCATGATAGGACGAAACTGATTGAAATGAGATGAAAGGGAGGTCCCCTCCTTCATGCGAAGGTCCATTAACTACTTCAACAAATACATGTGCATATAGCTCATGAATCTTCTCCCATAAATCCCATGCACTCTGATTTTCATCTTCAACAACATTATGATGGACCTCTTCTGAGAGTGACAAAATAATGGTAGACTTGCATAGCTCATCAACTTCCACCCAAACATCATCATCCATATCCTCAGGTTTAACACCCTTGAAACATAAGGGTTTAATCTGCAACTTCTGCACTAAAACCTGCCATATTTGGGACTTCCAATACTCATACTTGGTACCATCCAACAAGAGAGCTATATCTTTCAGATGACCAACCATACTGTCCCAAATCAAAGCAAAAAAAACAAAATTGCAAGTTGTTGTAATTAGCGAAAAATGCACTAAAATCACTGCTGAGAATGGTTGAAATGGTGGTTTTCACCAAGAGAAGAACTTGTCCACCAAATATGACCAAGATAACATCAAATAGTAAGCATTACCCTCATAGAAGTGCTCAAAATTTGTAAATTTCAACTTGCTGTAATAATGACAATAGTATGTAAAACTGTCCCAAAATGAAGCAATCACTGATACATGTCACTACAATTTCCAGGTAGCAAGATACATCCAACAGTGAGTGTCTAGGGGCAAGAAGGTACCAAGAACTGTCAAACCAATCACCTGTTAGGCAAGAGACATCTCATAGGTCTAGAAGTCATGCATGTAATGGGTCTCAGGGTAAGAGAAGAGACCAAGCACAAGCACAACTGATAGAGCAAGAAGCTCAATACATAACCATCCAAGATGCATACAAAACTGACAAACCTGTGAGAGATAGGTGCCTACCCCAATAGGCGTATCAAATCAGCCCACTACAGACTAACTACAGACATAAAGCTCTCAAGAGAGCAAATGCATGCAATTGTCCCACAAGCTCAAGCTCATCTGTAAATAAGACTATGTGTACATCCGAATATACCAAGAGGCTCCCACTGGAAGTGAAGTCAAATGCAAAGAGAGCAAGCACCACTCAAATACATCGAATACATAGCATCAGACATGCCAAATCTCAGTAGGGTACATCCGGAGCATAAATCCCAAGCTATCTCAAACCTGTAAAGCATAAGCTTGAAAGCATTCAAAGAGCATGTAACTGACAACCAAATGTAATGCCCAGTAAATCCAAAATGCTCAAATACTTCTAAAGATGAAGCTCCAAGTAACTGTCAAGCATGGGCAAACCAAATGGTATCCATATCTAACCAAAGCATAAATGCAAGAAGCTTAAATGTCAAGTAGTGGCAATAGGCATAAACCGGTCCAAAGCATGCCAACTAAAGCCAAATGCCATTGAAGAATGACCAAGTCGAAGCCTAATCCAAGCTCAAAAGCATTCCGGAACCAAGAAGAAGCATTTGACAACCTCCAAATACATCAGTATGATCATTCAAACCTCCAGTAAGCACCCCATATCCATGAACCAATGCATACACCAAGTAAATGAGCTTCAGCCCACTATATTACAACAAGTAATTTACTATTAAATAAAGCTCAAATAGTGCTCAAATCTGCTCCAAATCAGTCTCGCATAGACATAGCATCCCATGACATATGGGCATCACCGGGCATCAATAGGCATCAAACGGGCAATGCCAAGAAGCATCAAACAGTAAATGTCAAGTGATGCCCTATTTTGACAGTCCTAGGACTGTGTATATAGCAAAGGGCTGAAGGGGAAAGCACTCGAATCAATCACCTATAGTCAATCACTAATGACAGGGAGTTAAGCAATGCTCGAGAAGGTTGTCAAGAGTGCTGGGAAGCCGAGGAGAAGTAGGGAAACGCTGGGGAGCAAATCAGCCTAGCTCCCTAAAAATGCATTGAAATTTGTGCTCACTGTTCTTGGGGGCTAGGGGGTCTTCAATAGCCCTTGGGGGCACTTGGTAATATCGAGGGGGCTCCAATGCAGCCCAAATGAAGGTCTAGAAGCTCGAAGAGGATGCGGGAGATCAAAACATACCTGCAAATGAAGGTGCCATGGCTGCCATTGAAGCTCGGGTTGAAGCTCTTCAAATCGGGGCTGAAGAGAATTCCGAACAAGCTCTAATGCCTTTGCTCTGATGCCAATTGAAAGGGAAGTGGAACCCAAGAGGAAGAAGCTTGGCAGTGAGAGCTATGGCAGATGAAAAGCAAGAGCCAAGAGAGAGAGAGAGACTCAAAAGTGGGAACTCCAACCACCACAATGTGTGGCCGTGGGCCTTCCTTTATTCAAACTCTCACTAAAAGAATAAATAATAAGTGACTGTGACGGGCACCTGTCACCCCTGTAGTGTGCAATGGCGGGTACTGTCAATGTAGTAATACATGGACGACTAGGCGGAGGCACCTTTACCCCCAACACATGATTGCTCCCATCCTCCATGTGCATTGAGGCTCACGGGGATCCCAACTCTCCAAGGACTTAAAGGCCCCATAGGAGATAGTCTTAAGGCCAACATGACACTGACTGTTTGCCTACCACCCCGCTGCATGCCATTGTCCTATCTGCAATCTTCTTGCCTGGCAGCAAACCAATTTCCTACCCGCCACCGATTACCAAAGCAATTTGTAGTGATGCTTGCCACTACCCCATTAGAAAAAAGATGATTTAGGGTCAACTACAACATGCTAGAGCAATTTGTACTGGCACTTGCCACTAGCCCATTGGATGTTTGGATTGTAGTTGCCTTCTTTGATAGATAGATTGAGAGCATAAACCATTCTATGCTTGGAGACAGCACAACTATCACAATATATTTTCTTGGTCTCGATGAGTGCTTTTTGCCTCATATAGCCCATATTGGTAGAGCTTTTGGGTGCGTGATCCAACAAGATAGGACCTATGTCAATGCAGTGGTAGAGGGATACACTCTACACCCATCAGTCAAGGTTATGGACCCCACTTCTGCATTGGACTCCCTTCCCCAAGCCATTAGGATTCCATCTGTGCACCAAGATTTTATGCTTCAAATAGTACACTATGCTGGCCTTCCTAGGGAATTCTTTGCTTGCAAGATGGTAGGCCACCTTGCAGCAAATTCCCCAAGATGCAGCAGAGGAGACAGACTACTAGGTCTCACCTAGATTCCTTTTAGGATGGGGAGGAGGGCCCATTCCTTACAAGCAGGAGGAGCAAGAGGGAGTGCTAGAGAAGATAAGCAGCTAGACAAAGGAGGAGACAAAGATAGAGAGAGAGACAAGGGCACGAGTAGTATTTTGAGAGATGATGAATAATTGTTAGGGATCCTAGACTTGTTGCATGTAGAGAGCCAACAACATCATCCAAGCACAGAGGCCAATTCACCTATGCTCCCCTCTCCTAGACCAAAAGCAAAAAAGGGATAGCCCACACAGTCATTGTTGGTAATGTCATTAGTAACCCTAATAGTCCCCCACACATAGGATTGAGCATGCCATTCACATCTCCCTAGCCTCTTCAAGCAATGAGGGATGCATGTGAGCCACCTACAATGGATCTTGTAGCCAAGGTCTCCATCGAGTAGTTTGTATCTCAAGTCCTAGATGATCTACAAGAAGGAGTGATTTCTCACACAAGAGAGGTCATGGACACTCAACCAAAGGAAGTGATTGCTCCTGTAAGAGAGGTGGTCTCATCGATACCAGCTACTCATGAGAGAGAGGGAGATACTAAGTAAGAGTTTGGCATAGATTCAAACACAATTCCCTAGACTACATGGAGTTTCCCCCTCTTCATGAGGCTGTAGGGATTCCAATGATGAGATAGGATAGAGTGCACAAGTAGAAGAGACACATATGGATTGCAGAGCCACATTAGTCTGAGAGGATTAAATGATCTTCATGACAATCCTCTCATTGTGAAATTTTGAGGCATTGGTGTGGAAGATTGTTCCACCAAGGATGAAGTCTCATGAGATAAGATCTGCATAGAGCATCAATTGGAGGATCATTGGACTTATGCTACAAGAGCATCACCTCTCAAAAGAGAGGATTTCCCTATGTAGTGGGAAGTTGTTGCCTAGACATAGTTTCACATACTAGGCACCCACTATCAGGGTCTCAAAGATACAAGCATGGGTCTGCATTTGTGTTAGTAAGCATTGGTTTCATGAAATACATGACTAGGGTATCCTTGTAGTGGGGAGAGCACTATGGTTCTCTATGAGAGTAGAGGAGGCACTAATAGGCTTATTGCATATATATGTCCCTAATAATCGAAGGGAGAGAGTACTTTTTTTTGGACTACTCTTACTCAATCTTTACCCCGTGTTGATCATCGGATTGTAGCTAGGGATTTTAACATGGTCAAGGTACTAGAGGACTGAAGGGGCATATGTATTGACATTGTCAAAGAAGGAGAGTAGGCAGCCTAGGAGGATTTGGTATTCCACACTAGGGGACAAGACCCTTGGTTCATGGTTGTTTGGCAGATCCACTAGTTCTTTGCAGTTTTCTAGACAGGATATGAGAGTTTTTCTAAGATCTTCTCTAGGTTGGATAGATTATATAGCATTATTCCAGGAACCACTTTATCAAACCATGCACCAGTACAATTGACTCTTATGGAAGGAGCCACAATAACCACTAGCAACATCAAAATTCATATGCATTTATATTATGATGAGGATTTGAGGGAGGATATTACTAGTATTTGGAGACCCAAGTCCTTTTTAGCTTGCAAGGCAGCTAGAGACTTGGATGAGAGTCTATAAAGATGAGCTTCTTTCTGAAGGAGAAGGTTAGGAATAGGAGATAAGTTCTTTTAGAGAGAGGGAGAGGTAGAGAGGGAGAGGGTTGCTAGCACCTCTCTCTAACGTGTGTGTGTGTGTGTGTGTGTGTGTGTGTGTGTGTGTGTGTGTGTGTGTGTGTGTGTGTGTGTGTGTGTGTGTGTGTGTGTGTGTGTGTGTGTGTGTGTGTGTGTGTGTGTGTGTGTGTGTGTGTGTGTGTGTGTGTGTGTGTGTGTGTGTGTGTGTGTGTGTGTGTGTGTGTGTGTGTGTGTGTGTGTGTGTGTGTGTGTGTGTGTGTGTGTGTGTGTGTGTGTGTGTGTGTGTGTGTGTGTGTGTGTGTGTGTGTGTGCTGCTAGAGCCTCATTGGCATCACTTCAAAGAAGCAAGGACAAAAAAATAGTCAAGACACAAATGGTTGGCCAAGAGGATGCAAGCAACCAAAGTTGAAATAGATGCTATGAAGGAGGCCAAGTCAAAGTATAAGTACCATGCAAGTGCTTATTTCTAACACATGCAAGGGATAGGGTAAACAAAGACTTCTTTTGCACTACAAGTCCTAGACACTCTAGATAGGGTGTTAGGAGAATCAAGAGAGCATATGGATCCATTGTCCAAGGGCCATAGGAGGTAGGTCCCTAAGAGACTCAAGACAGCAAATTGATCCTTTGTCCAAGGGCCATGGGAGGTAGGTCCTTAAGAGACTCAAGAGAGCATATGGATCCATTGTCCAAGGACCATAGGAGGTAGGCTAGATAGCCACAAATTACTACAATGTCTTGTTAGGCTCAAGGATGAGGCCTTCAGCATTCGAGAGGGATAGAGAAATTGTGTGGCAAAGTACTAGGAGAGTGGTCATAGAGAGCATGAGGAAATATTTCATGGTCCCATTCCTAGAGGAGGATATTACAAAGGCCTTATTGGTGCTACGATCAAGTAAGTGCCCAAGGGATGATGTCGGAGAGGCTGCCTGAGGGAGTAAATCATCTCATTCCAAAAGGTAACAAAGATAGATTGAAGATCACTCAATGGATACCAATCACTTTTCTTGGAATAGCACATATAATCGTAGCAAAAGTGATCAGTCTCAAATTCTCTATCTTGATACTAGACCTCATTCACCGTATCTAGATTGCTTTTATTTGAGAGCATAGCATCTTGGACAATATTTTCGAATTTTGGGAGTCCACCGTTCTTGCATAATCCAAGGGACAGAACCTCATTTTTGTGCTTCTCAATTTCAAGTCCTTATTGGTGGGGCTAGAGGTGTGAGATTTTCTATTCAAATGACATTGAAATAAGGGGGCCCCCTTGCACCTCTTCTTTTCTTATTTGTTAGAGAGACCATGAGATCCTTTCTGTCAAGAATCGCGTGGTGGGGGGACTTGCTCAAGATGCTGCGCCGAACACACACAGAATGCACAAGGAGAAGCTCACTCAAGAGACAAAAAGAGAGATGGATGCCAAAACGTTTTCTTTCTGGTTTTTTCTTCTTCTTCCACACACTTTACAATGTACACAAAGTATAGATAAGATATGAGCAGTATACACTTGGCAAATAACCCAGTCTATCATGCTAGAACAAAGCACATTGAGGTGCATTATCACTATGTGCAGGAGAGGGTTTTACTAGGTCTTATTGATCTAGTTTATGTCAGCACAGAGGATCAGGTAGTTGACATATTCACGAAGGCATTGGGTGCAGAGAAGCTGCGCAAGTTCAGAGACCTGCTTGGTATGCAGGAATTGGGATTGAGCTCGAGGGGGAGTGTTGAGATATCGAGCTCCACTCATGATATGCCAGGGTGACTATTGTGCATTTATGTCACCGACTTGTTAGCTGCAGATGCGGTTGGTACACCGCCTATGAATAATAGCTAGATGACAGGTATCCTTATAGAGCATGGTCTGACAAGATAGGACAGTATCTTGTCACTATTGGCTTTCAGATTTCCAAGGCAGATTTCTCACTTTATGTGAGAAAAACAGAGAAAGGTATTATGCTACTTGTCATTTATGTTGATGATTTGATTATGACAGGTGATAGTGATGAAGGTATCCTTCATGTGAAAATGCTATTGAAGCAGAAGTTTGAGATGAAGGATTTGGGAGAGCTGCATTATTTCTTGGGCATTGAGGTGATTAGATCACCAAGTGGGATACGGCTCTTGCAGAGGCAGTATGGATTGGACATGCTGTCCAAATATGGGATGACAGGCTGTAAGCTTATTTCAGTTTCTTTGGAGCAGAATGTGAAGCTAAGCGCAGATCCAGGTGAGCTTCTCGAAGACACATGGCCACACAATGAAGTCAACAACCACATAGGGTCGATTAGGTAGCCAAGGACCAATTATGGTGATGTGTGGCTTGTAGGTGGCCAAGCATGGGAGCCTCCCATTTGAACATGAAGTGTTGCTTAGGGTGGCTAAGAACTGATTGATGCTGCCAAAGTGGATATAATCACATGGGCATCTATCCGAGATGTCTGTCATTCGAGGTGGATGTTGCCATTCAAGGGTGGAGGTAGGGCTAAGAGGAAGGCTAGCAATAACCCAATGAGACATATTAGAGGAGATATATTTTGAATGGGATTGCATACTACATAATCAAATATGAGACCTTCATTTGCGCCATTTACATAAATATAGTTTTTTGAATGTTTCTCAAACCTTTAGCTCAAAAAACCCACTTGGAGGGTTTTCCCCTCTTGCTATGAATCTTTAACGAAAAACATGATGAGAGGTTTGTAATTCTAGCTTCATGCCCCCCTCCATGCTATCTACAATGGTCTCTTCTTCAATTGCAAGATAAATCTCAATGTATGGGTGAGGAAATCTTGGAGAAGAGGATCAAGTGCTTAAAATACAATTGCTAATTGCCCGTTTTGTTGCACTGAAATTTGAGGTCCCTTGCTAGTCGTAAAAATCTCTAAATCTCTCAATTATGTCTTGCTAACTCTTGCAAACAATGTGTGGGAGATGAAAAGATGGTGGTTGATGATCAAGTTGAAGCAAACTCTTTGGCTAAGGATACCTTGGTTTGTATTGGTACAAGTTGAAAATGAGGAAAATAGCAAAAAGGATTAACTATATTCCAAATCCTAGTAAATGAGCATCCAAAATGAAGAATTGAGTGAGGAGCATATTGTAGAATGGTGGTTGAGGATGGACAACCATGATAGTCTAATAGATGAACTCAAAGAGAATGAAATAAGACTAAAAACAAAACTCCTTTGAATTCCTTTAATTTTTGAAACTCCCATGTAAGACCATGAGAGGTAAAACTCTCTCCATGCAACCCCCAAAAAGAGATGACCCTTGAAAGAAAAAGTCAAATTAATAATTATCCCACTTAAATTGCAATGTGTAAGGACTTTTACCCAAAGATATCCCCAACTAAATACACCCAAATAAAAGTTTAAAAGATCCACGCTAGAGCTAGTCAAAACTAAAGGACTAGAAATTGCTAAACTTTGATATAAATTATAATGAAGTAGGTTGCTAGATGAACTATGCTACTAGCTAATGAAATCCTAGCTAAGAGAAGAGCATAACCCCTTATGCAAAGAATGTGGGCCATTTCCCCTGTAAGACACAACATTTAGCCAAGCTAATTAAGCTCTCAAAGAGAGATTGACCATCCAAAATAAAATCACATATCCGAGGTAATGAGTTAGGAGCCATTGGTTCCTTTATAATCCAACAATTCCTAAGATGGCCCTATCCCCATTTCCCCTAGGCCTACAATTAGGGAAACAAAACATTTTCACATCTTGAAACATGGCTTTTAGATATATTGCAAAGACATATTAGCAAGAATGAATGATCCACAAAAGATTACATCGAGGACTTGAAGAGGCTATATGAATTTAAGGTAATGGCATATTGTTCAAAGGCTATTGCACATACATATTAACAAGAATGAATGATCCATAAAAGACTACATTTAGGGGTTGACAAGGTTATTTGAATTTAAGGTAATAGTTTATGGGTTGCTAGATGCTTAGTTTAGTTCAAAGGAAATACTCTCTTTCCAAAGCTAATTGTGAATAGTTTCACTTGTATATTTAGATTACCTCTTAATTCAAACAAAAAATTAAAATGAATAATCAATACTCTTAGCATTCCAATTTAAGAAGAATATGGAGATTAGTTAGGATTTATAATATCAAGGAGACATATATAAACAAATGAACCAAAATAGCTAACACTTTAGAAACTTCAAAATTACTACACATTTTTAGGATATGATACCTTTTAATGATAATGATATTACCTCTATCAAAAATAGCTACAACTTTATGTAAATTGGTAAGTAAGAAGAGAAACTTTTCCTTAGACAAAAGAAGATGAAATAGCCTTTACCAAATTAGAGAAGTTACCAGCAAGTCCTACAACATTAAAATATCTAGACTTTAGTAAGCCTTTTTTTTTTACTAGCATACCAATGCATATAACCAACATTTAGAAGCCCATTTTTGTTTTATTAGCATAAGTCTAATAAAAATAGAACAAAAATCAGTGAAGAAAACAATAATTTTAGCATTAGAATGGACCATTCAAGGGTTGCATCCATATATTTATAGCTGAAATGTTGGAAATGGACCAATCCATATATAATACCTCAAAACTATAAATCCATCCTCCCAAACGTTCACTTCATTGGATTTTAGCATTAAATTTTTATTATTCTACATAAAGCATTGTAAGAGAACTAAAACTAAAATTGTAGATTTCTTATCTAGATGTTATGGTATGCAAAATGCACCGAGAGTTATCTACTAAAATGATCAAGGAACATTAGCTAATTTATAAAATTGAGATGAAAAAATGAAGGGAACTTGTCAAATATTGATGGAAATTGGATGTGTAAAAATTTATCATAGGAAAAATTAGTCATATTAAGTAGATACAGATTAGAAGCCTAGCATTTCATACTGCCCTTATTGAATGGTCTCACGTGCCAATATTAAGACAATATTAGAATACCTAAGGGTTGTGCCATATGCCAAACCATGTATGAATTCAATTAAGGGGTAATTCACAACCTATCAAGATATTCCAAACCTTTTGAACTAGTGGCATAGGATTCTATCATTGTTTTCTAGGCAAGAATAATTTTAGACTTTTAATGAGATGGGTTATTTAAGCTGCAACAACAACAAGATATCTACACCTGCAAATGTATTATCCAATCGAACTTGAAACTTCCAATCAAAAATCATAAGAATCATTTGTGAATTCATGGGAATACAACAAATACTTGCATCACCTTATTAAAGAATTAAAGAAATACTCAAGAAAACTTGGAAACAAACAATATCAATGTACATTAAATCCTTCGCAACAAAACTAGGATCAAATTCTTCCATATAACATGTATGTATAGATGTTGAGTGCAAGAATCAAAACAATGATCATAATATTAACAAATACATAATTTTCTCAAAGTAGACACTAAATGCCCACAAATGTTAGTATCAAAACAAGTTGAAAACTTCAATTCAAAGATCATTAGGTCACTTGTAAAAGATCACTTGTAAATGCATGGGAATAAAACATACTTATGCATTAACTTATTGAATCAACTAATAGAGAACTCAATAAAACTTTGATACGAATAAATGTCAATGTATGCAAATACTTCACAATGAAACTAGGACCAAATTCTCCCATGTATGTATGATGCAAGAATCAAAACAAAAATAAGCTTTTCCAAAGCACTTTATGAAAGGGGCCCAACTTTGAAATATTAGTAATCATAATGAAAACATTTAAAGATGCCACAAAAATGATATATTCAATCACAAGTACATCAATTTATGATTCAAAAAATGAAATTCTAAGGAATATCCAAAAGGCAAAAGAGATACTAAAATTAGTTCCAACATGAGTGTGAATACCAAAAAGATTTTAAAATTCTTATGTGGTTTCTAAATAGAAAAATACATTCAAGTGAAGCATTTGAACTTACAATGAAAGATGCTAATATTTTTGTATGGTTCCAAGTAGAAACAAATGTAGAAGTAAATTGTTTGAACATTAATGGATAGAAACTTAGATAATTGGAGCAATAAAGTGACTATAACCAAAATGTGCATAACTATGATTGAACAACACAATGATATTCCTTATTGTAGACTTACACTCACATTCCAATTTGTGACATATAAACTAGGGGGAAGATATCCAAAAGATATCCATGAAGATAACCAAAGGAGGGTCCCTACAAAGCAAACCATTGAGGGAAAATGCCCACATAAAGAGCCTTTAACCAAATGATTGGCACTATCCATATAATTATTCTCACCTATTGGTCACATGTGTGTGCATGCAAGTGGGAGTGTAGAAACATGTCTTAGAAGACAAGGCTTTGCATGTGCATATAAATGTGTTATGCTAAGGGTTCCTTTTTCATACCACAAAACAAGGGAAATTATATTCCCACATTGACAAAAGCATTTGAAACTTTTGGACTTTGCTACTCTCCTTATGGTCAACTTTCACAGGTTGAAATTTCTATGTATATGAATACCAATGGTATCATCTTATTTGGTCTTTTCAAATTTCCCCTTGTGATACATTATCAAGGGTTTGGCATATCCTTTAGGGTGGAATCACTCTTGTACAAATGAGAAGTAAGGTCATGCAAAAGCTTCGTATGTGATTGTCAAAAGTTATCTATGCACGCCTTCAAAATGTACCATTTATTATATGACTAACATACAAGGTTTTCACTTTTCCATATTGACTAAAAAAGCTCCTTTATTGCCTAAACTTATGCAACCAATTCAACCTTGGACTCAAATGCTTGCAACCTAGTCTCAAAACATGAACGCTAAGGCTTTTGAAAATCGATGTGTTACTCATTATAAGTTGTTTTCCTTGGAGAGTAAAATTGATGGCAATCCTTTTTCCACATAACTTGGTCTCCATTGAGCACAAATTTCAACATGCTTGAAATCAACACCTAGATAAACATGGCTTGGTATTTCAATATCTTAAAAGTACTCACCATTGCAATATGTTTGATTTGTCTCTTACTTTGCAAGGACTAAGGAGAGCCCACTTTCTAGCTAAAAAGAAAATAAATTTTACATGATGTGAATAAGAATCAAGATAGTGCTACTTCTATTCATTACATTTGCACACAAATTACAAGCTTGTTTAGAGGAAAATCAAATATCTTACCATGCCATCTCAACATGTTCCTTTTTGTAAAAGCTTAGGTTTGGTTATTTGAGTTTGCAATATCCCTTACCAAATGCTCACCTTCACCTTTGTTGTTGGCCACTACTAAATCAATCTTTCATCCGCTCAAAACAAAGGATCACACACCAACTGTAGTTGGCATAAGCTTGTCAAAGATGTATCACCCCTCTTTGTCAAACACTTTTTGATGCTTAGAATTCTACCTACAACCCTTACAAATTTCTAACTTTTGGCTTTGCCCAAATTCTCAACATTTTGGACTATCTAAAAGAATCAAAATTATGTAGCCTTTGGTGGCATTTTAGTTTATCATTTACTTTTCTTCAAGAGTGCCTTTAGCTATTATTTGATTGCTTTAGATGTTATGATATTTGTTTTGATCAATACTTTCTTCTTGCACATCTTTGATGCAGTCTATGTTTTTCCAAGCATTGTGTTTTTCCGGTGTTTTTGACACATTCTTTCTTGTGCTCACCTTGGTAGCAATCTTGTAAATTACCTTAATAGCATTGGCTTCACGCAAGAACTTGCATAAATGCACATACATGACGTACAAATTGTGATGTATGTAATACTTAAGCATATACTTGGATGTGCGCTTTAACTTCTTTGGTAAGCCATAGAGTGAGGGAAATCTCCCTTCAAATTAAATGTGTTAAGTTGAATGAGATGTTTGAAGAGAAAACCAAGCCAAAATATTAAATTTTTGATGTCATAGCCTGAATTATGACTACATATCAAAACATCTTGAAGCAGACCCCAAAGCGATATGGAGATTCCAAGGGACTATATCAAAGCAAGCCTGAAAAATGTTAAATGATGCAAGCCTCTTGATAATCTTGCTGGACTCCTTCGCCCTCATATATCATTTTTCATCGTGAACCCGGCTTGACTTCTTGTCATACTTAACCCCATCAGAAAACTGTTCCTTGGCCCCACTCAAATCCCTTCAGAAATATTTGTACACCACTTTATTTTCATCACCCCATTCCTTTCTTGTCAGCAGCATGCAACATGCTGTTGATACAGCATCAAAGCCCTTTCATTGCAAAGTCAAGCAAAACTTTTAAGGTATAGATTTTGGAAAGATGGCAAAAAAGCTTGGGAGAACATAGCTCCAAAGATACCAGTTAGCACATTGACTGGCATAGACCATTGCTTAAATTCAAACACTACATGAATTGTGGAAGCTCTTTGTATTGAAGCTATGGATTTTCAAGATCTACAATGCCGAATAAAATGAATGGATCTTCTTGTTACTGCAGTAGGGAACGGATGGCAGCCACAGCATCACCCTTATGCTCACGCAGCATACGTTCTGCCACTTTCTTGTCAAGCTGCATGACATAAAAAGGACCGTTTAAAACACAGAAAGGAGCTGTAATACAAGAATACAAGGAGCTATGCTAACATACCTCCAATTCATTGGCTATCACCTCCACTTCTGAAGCATTGATCTTGACAGATGCCAATTCCTTTTCTCTGGATAAAAATGGTTATAAGAATCTGATCTTGAGAAACAATAACAGCATTCTGTGTTCTTAAAAGTAAAGAAAGGTACCTCAACCGCTGTGCATTTCTGTCTGCTACTGCATCAGCTGCAATAGACGCCATTGCCTACCCCCCCACCCCCCAAAAAAAAGCAGGGTATTCAAATTTAACCTGCAGAGCCTTCTTCCTCAGGAACATCAGAATTATTACAAGTAAACAAATGATTCAACTTGCTGCTTCCTCTGTAGCAGCATGATTTATGTAAGAGAGGACGTCCAGACCTTCTATCATTTGTGCCACATCATACTGGTTTTACTTTTATTAACGAGTAACAAGTCAATCAGCAATGTCTTCAACAAGTTTCATAATCAACCTATCTGTGACCAACAAAATGAAGCAATGTATGGAGCTAAAGCATAATGAACTAGAAATGGGATGACAACAGTGCATACTATTGTTAGAGCATATGCACACATGCACTCGAAATTTTTTAATTTTTTTTTGGGGGGGTGGTGGGGTGAAACGCATCTTCTATTAGATTAATGACAAGTCTGTATTCTCATATGAGCATGCTGCATAACTAAACACATGACAAAAACAGGGGGAAGGAGAAGACAGGCATGCCTGTGTGCACACTCACAACCACACCCACAGACACATGGGCACAGACCAGTAAAGTCTAAAAACAGCGTGCAACCAAAAAAAGACCAACACCAAAATGCCTATGAAGAGGATTCTAAGGATAGTATCTTTTAACATTGGTTCAATCATATGACCTTGTTGTCTATATTACATAAAGCATGCCCCACAATCCATTAAAATTTGGTTGTGTCCAATACACATATTAAACAAGACCATCCTGTATCCATACTACACACGGTTATTGCCCTCAGTTAACCTATCTCACAAGATGCACCTTTGACAAAGTGCATATTCTCAAAAAAGATATCCAGCACAATCTTCATAGGCACAGGAATCTGTCACTGTAAGTATTACACAAAACTGTATCTACTCTGTCTTCACAACCCACACTACACAAGGTCAAACAACCTTTTTATTGTAATCCAGCCAGCACAGTGCCATCATTCAAGAATAAATTCTCACACATTTTCAAGGATGGTTTCCCATAACCAGTCATTACGCAAACCCCAGACCAAAATATCTAGTGTTAATTCTTGTTCAAAGTCAAGGGAAATGTTGCATAAAAGGTTTGCCCATCTATGACTAGAAATCAAGCCATCATTCAGTATTATGTTGACACATCCATGTCTATAATGCAATGTGGATGTGAAAATTTCCAGGGTCTATGCGATAACATCAGATGTAACCTGCAGCTTGAACACACGCACACACATGCACATGCTCTCTCTCTCTCTCTCTCTCTCTCTCTCTCTCTCTCTCTCTCTCTCTACACACACACACATGTATGTATGCGTGCATATATACACACATACCTACATGTGTATGTATGTATAAATGCACCCATGCATATGTATGTAGTACATATGTATGTATGCATGCATGACACATGTATGTATGTATATGATGGGCCTTAGGGCAACAAACCAACCACCAACAAACAGCCTAGAAGCCACAAGGCTACTAACAAAAGGAAGACACATCACGAACAAGGCACAATAGAAGTGGAACTGAAAATGAGTGCAAGTACTAGTTGTAAGTCATCATGGAGTCCTAGACCTGCACCTGTACATAAACTGGAAACGAAGATCTAGACGAAGAAGCTCCGGTCAGGTAAGTCCCAAAGTTTACACTCCACTTCTATTGACCATTTTTTGGTGCATCTCTTTCTATAAACCATCCCTCCCAAATTATTCTCAAAATTGTGTGCATAGGACCGCCTTTCTTTCTTTGGACTCTTGAGTCATACCTCCATATGGCAATTACCAACTTACATGCACAATGCTTCTACTCAGCCTTTAGATGCCCCATTGTCGAGCAGTCCACTTGTACACAATGCACCTTACCACATGCAAGTGCAATTTCACACGAGGTACCTTTTCCAATTTCATGCAATTTTGTTCTGAAGGAGTAGATGCAAAGGATGCGACTAGATAGTATTGTGCCAGGCTGAGTTGAAGTGTCGGGCACTAGTGATAGCCTGAAGCTTCTCTATTCAACGTAGATTTGTTGTCTAGGGTCGCATGCAGAACACATGCAGCACTATTCCATCCAAAGGGCTCCAAGTTTCTTGTCGGCAGTAGTCTTGGTCTGCATACAAGTGCCTTTTGAAGAGATTGTACAAAAATTGAAGTTTCAAATGTAGGAACAAGATAGTTATTAGTGTTAAGCTTTAAAAACTGCATTACACATTAAATCTTCATTAGCTCACTGAAACAACCCCAAAACTTATCAAAGTTTTCATGTCCCATAAGCCAAATCCCTAATTTTGGGAGGATCCATGTCTATAAATAAAAGGTTGCCCAACCACATGTGAAGAAAACTGCTAGGGTTTTCATTGAAGACACACAGAGTGTATGACCACGACAAAAACACAAAGAGACAGAAGCAGACATAGAGGGCAAAACTCAAACCCTAAACGCAAAACTCAAAACTCAAACACAAATAGAAGAAGGGAGAGAAAGAACACAACTCTGAAGTGAATGAATGCTATAAATGAATGTAAGAGTGTACAGTATGCTCAAGGGCAGAGCAAGGAGTGTGACATCTACCAGAGATGGATCCCGAGTTTGTGACCACCAGTCGAAGTGAGAAGAGAGAGAAAGCTACAAAACGCTAACACCAATGGCTGCCATAGACTGAGTCGACAGTTGTAGAGGAGAGAGATGACACCAAGCAGCTCTAGAAAAAAGCAAACGCGGGCTGTAGGCTGTCGCCTGATATTGGAGAAGCTGGCGATGGCAGCTGGAGGCCAAACGCAGCCTGGGAGATGGCGCATGACAGCGGGCGACAGCTGGAAGAAGGCGCCAGGGCACTACGAGGTTGGAGGGAGAGGTGGCAACAGTTGCAAAGGCTGGACAGCCACGTGGAGGTAGACTAATGGCTGAAATCTACACTGGAGAGTGTGAAACCTACATAGACGGAATAAGGCTAAATGGGGGCAGCCTGTCTATTTATAGATGTGGAAGGGTGTCCCAAAAATTAGGGTTTTTGGGGGGCCACTGAAACTCTCTCAAACCGCTCCCCTTTTTAGGGTTTTTCATTAATTAAGTGTGTTTTGGGGCTGTTTAAGAATGCTAATCAACCGGAAAGCGTGTTTTAGCTCAACACCACTAAGCTCGTCTTTTGTGCAGGTTATTGCTCCTCTGTAGGTTCCAGCCATCAGCACACATCATTCAACAGCTGTCCAGCCGTCTTGATTGCTGTCATGTCTCCCTCAGCTGACACTTACCCTACTGCTGCCCCTAGCTGCTGCATTTATTGCTGCTGCAGGCCTGCTACCCTCCACCAATTGTCATCCAGCTTCATAGTGTACAAGCGACCAGCTGCACACTCTTTCAAGCAGTACACTACTGTGTTTACTGATTTCAGCCCTCCATACAACTGCATTTTGGTTTTGAGTTTTTTGCCCTTAAACATTCGGCTTTGACTAGTGGTTACAAACCTCATGATCCCGGTCTCTAGTGTACGTCACTCTCTAACTATTCCCATTGCTCTATCTTTGAGCATTTTGTACATTCTTCTTACATCCATTTACATCATTGATTCATTCACTTCAGAGCTCTCTTTCTTCTCTTTTTGTGTTTTGTGTTTTTGCATTTATTGTATTATTGTCTAGGTTTTTGTATTTTAGTTGTGTTCGTACATTCTATGTTTTCTTAGCGCAAACCCTAGCATCACTTCACATGGTATTAGAGCCGGTGCTATTCTAAAGAGTATCTTATGGTTATCGTGGAGAGCTTGGCTTGTGTGAGATACACAACCAACACATGACCAATTCACAATGTCTCAAACACCTTCTTGGCATTCCACACTGTCTTTTCAAGATTCTCCATCACTAGAGGCCTTGAGGAGGTATTATGGAATCATAAGAACAGACAATGCATTATCACTATCCTCTTCTTGGCCAAATGTAGGGCTCATGAATGTAAGCACAGGGAAGAACGTGAGAATGACCATTCTTTGAACTTAATCAACTCGATTAATTATCAACATGAAAATTAGGAGAGAGAGAGAGAGAGAGAGAGAGAGAGAGAGAGAGAGAGTGGAACCTCGTTGAGAGAAAAATCGAACCCTCCCTCTTTAGAAAATTTTATTAAAACAAACCACGAGCACCAAGGGCCTGAACCATATACAAAAGGACTAATTTGTTACAATTCTGAAAAATATAGTTTTGAAACTCTAATTTCTGCAAACTCTAAGCACCAAGCTAATTTTCTTCTTCAGTGCTTGGATTAGATCAAATTAAGTAAAAAGTGCTTATTGGATGAGAGATAGATACAAGAGTACAAAGCATATGGCTAAAATTTCAGCATGAGAGTTTATTTAAAATGAAGAGATAGACCTCCAAGATATAGGTGTGGGCCTTGGGTGCTCAAAAGTGAAAAGTAGAGGCTACAAATGAGGAGTGTTTGTTGAAAATTACAAGCATAGGGAGACTTGTCTCTTCTCTATGGCCTTCCTTTTTGGGCTGAATACTGTCAAGAATAGAAACAACCAAATTTAGTAAGCACAGTCAGAGTACAAAACTTACTATTTTTAGAATGACATCCCTATTTTTTAGGACTAGCATTTTTAGGCTAATTCGAGGCTCCTAAAATTTAGGGACCCCCCTAATAATATGGGTGTCATATGAAAGCTTTTTCCGTATACATCGCAAAAACGGTATCAGAATCTTCATGTGACTTTTCTATGCAAAGAAATATGCATTTCAAGCTTTCAGCCCACACATGCACATTATACAAGCATTTCATGATCATGCCATCTTGTTGATTGTAACTGTCTGTTCTGGTGGATCTAGCCCACACTTCAAGGCATCAATCTTTTCTGTGTGCGAGTCTAACCCTGATATGCGTGAGTTCTGGTCACAGGCGCCCAATCGGCCATATAGGTGGAAGTGTGAACTATCTTTTCTCTAACCCACCACGTGGGTCCACCATAACCTGTGACCACTCATCAGTGGCCAGCTCCAATGCACTTTTCTTTATATCTAATCAGTGCAAAGGAAATAAATTTAATAAATCATTATATAGACAAATTAATGAAAAATGATACAAATTCTGTTTCTATAGAGTTGTGACAACCCTCTGGCTTTTATTCAGCTATCCTTAGCTGAAAAGCTTCTTGATATGGCTGAAGAATGTTTGGGTAATCCTTCATGAATTTTTCATCTACCCATTGTGCATCTGTTGTGGGTAGATTCTTGAATTTTAGTAAGAATTTTCGTGTTACAAGGCCACTTCTCGTGGTTCGATCCTTGTGAAACAAAATCTGTTCAGGTTCCAAGAGTTGCTCTGTTTCTTCAACTTCTGGGGGATCTTCAGTAATGGGTTCCTTTGGTTCTAGTCCTATGTAAGGTTTTAGCAAACTTACATGAAAAGCATTGTGTATTTTCCAATGAGCAAGAAGCTCAAGTCGATAAGAAACTTCATTTATTTTCTCAATCACTTTGAAGGGTCCAAAGTATCTACTAGAGAGCTTTGGAAAAGATGAATTTTAATCGGAACCTTGTTTGAGCTTGCTTTTATCAAACTTTAGCAAGACATATTAACCTTTTTCAAAAGCCAAAGGTCTTCTTCATTTATCTGCTTGCTTCTTTTGTCGCTCTTAGGTAACTTTGATAGTGGCTCGAACTTGATCCATTGCGGTTTTTAAATCTGAAGCAAACTCATCAGCAGCAAAAATCTTATCTTTAGTGCGAATAATTGGAGGAGAAATCACTTTACCCTGTACTATTTCATTTGGAGCTTTCCCTATGGATGAGTGCACTGTATTGTTGTAAGCAAACTCCAATAATGGAAGATATTTCTCCCATTGTGACTTATGTTCACTAACATAAGCTTTCAACATATCCAAAAGAATGAGATTCATCACCTCTGTTTGGCCGTCAGTTTGAGGATGAAAAGCTGAGGGGAACTTTAAAGTGGTACCCAAATTCTCAAATAAATCACGCCAAAAGTTACTTGTGAATTTGGAGTCTCTATCTGAAATGATCTCAGAAGGCATACCATGTAATCTGAAGATATGTTGAATGAAAAGTATTGCAGCTTGTGCGGATTTCAATGTTTTATGACATGGAATAAAATGTGATTGTTTGCTGAATCTATCAATTATGACCCAAATCATATCATGACCTTGAGGTGTTCTTGGAATACCTGAGATGAAATCCATTGTGATAGATTCCCATGGATCTTTGGGCACTGGAAGTGGTTGCAACAATCCTGGAATCTTCTGCCTATCATACTTGGATTTTTGGCATACCAGACAAGCCTCAATGAAATTATGTGTCTCTCTTCGTAATGTTGGCCAATAAAAGTAGCGCTCAATTGCACTTAGAGTGACTGCCCTCCCTCTATGCCCTGCATAAGGGGGTTCATGACTTTCTTTAAGCGCCTTTTGTCGAACAGGAAGAGTGACACAAAGGCGATTGTTCATGAGAAGGTAACCGTCTTTGATGGAATAATCTGGATGAGAACCTCCTTGCTGTAAATTTGACCAAATTGCTGCAAAATCAGTATCTTCATCATAAGTATTCTTCATCGTTTGAAAATCTTCATGATGAATCACTGTAATAGTTGCAATGCGAGGCACTCTAGAAAGTGCATCAGCAACTACATTTTGTTTCCCTAGAGTGTACATAATTTGAAAATGAAACATAGACAAGAAATTTTTCCATCTTGCATGTTTCTCCTGCAAATGCTTTTGAGTCTTGAAATACTTCAAGCTTTGATGATCAGTTTTAATAAGGAATTCATTGCCTAAAAGATAATGTTTCCATATCTTTAAAGCATGAACCACTGCTAAGAGCTCCTTTTCATAAATGTCATACATTTTCTCCACATCATTTAGACGGCGGCTTTCAAAGGCTACGGCATGGCCTTCTTGATTTAGCACTGCACCAATACAATCACCGCAAGCATCTGCTTCCACCACAAATGGTTTTACCAGATCTGGAATGATAAAATGTCGTCAATTCTGGGAATAGGAAACCGATTCTTCACAGTGATTTTGTTGAGGGCTCGATAATCAATGCACATCCTGAATGTGCCATCTTTCTTTTAAACAAGAAGAACCGGTGAACAAAATGGTGAGCTACTTGGCCTAATTAGCCCACGGTTGAGTAGGTCTTTGACTTGCTTTCTGATTTCTTCTTGTTGAGGCCAGCTCACACGGTATGGTGCTATATTAGGAGGAGAATTGCCCGGGATAATATCAATATAATGGTCTTCTAGCCTTTCTAGGGAAAGCTGATAAGGAAGATCTTTCGAAAAACAATCTTTATGCTTTTCCAAGAGCTAAAGTCGCTCTTGGTTTTCAGCATTCATATTATCTTTTACATCAGTGACATAAAGCAAACAACATTGAACACAATCCTTAATTGCTCTAGAGACTTGCATATGGCTTACCATAGGCATGGTGTCTCCAGAAACTCCAACTTGGATCTCGTACTTCTTGCCTTTCTTGGTGAGTTCTACCTTCTTTTTCTGAGAAAAGATGGTTGAATCTACTCTATGATTCCAGGGCATGCCAAGAATCACATCGCAACCATCAAGGTCTCCGATACAGAAGGTATCTTCGTCACTGTAGCCTTGAATTTGAAACTTGAGCTTGCCAATATAGGGTGTCACAGTCTTCACTGTATCACCTTCATCAGCATTTAAAGCTTAGCGAACTTCTGCCGGAGTGTCTATCTCTTCATTCTTTAATCCAAGCTTTTTAGCTAATTGCAAGGAAATGATATTTTCATTCGCCCCAAGATCTATCAAGAGTAGTGCTTGCTTACCTTGCAACTGTCCCCAAGCTTTTAATAATTTGCGCGTCTCTGGAGTGTGAGTTGTGTTTGCAACTACATCACTGATAGCATTGATTTTCACTGGCGATTTAGGCTTGTTGTCAGAAACCTTGCTTTGTCCCTTGTTTGGACATTGCTTCGCTATGTGGCCTGTTTGTCCACATTTAAAGCACTTCCCTTCTTTCATGAAGCGCTGCTTTTCTTCTTCGAAAAGTTGCTTTGCTTGTGGGTATAGATTGGAGCGAAATTGAGAATAATTAGGAGGTGCATAGGACTTCATCTTCTTTTGATTTGATGGCTGCTTTTGCCACTGTTTTTGTCCTTCATTTGGAGCTGAATACTCCTCATCATCAGCTACTCTCTTCTTATCATTCTTTTGGAATGATTTGTTGCCATTATGCTTCATTTCCCATGTCTCAACATGGTCAAAGAATTCCCTGAGACTAGAACAATGATAATGATTAAGAGCAGTACGAAGTTTAAAATGCAAACCTCCTTGAAACTTCCTAAGCTTTTCCGAACTGCTGATCTTCTTGAAATGTTGGACCTTCAAAAGTAGCTCCGAAAATCTCTTGGTATAGTCACCAAGTGACTCATTTTTCCTTTGCCAAAGCCGATCCCATTCCATTTTTACATCTCTTTTGAAATGAACAGGAAGAAATTGGCTTTGTATCATGCGAACAAAGGACCGCCATGATTTTGGGGCAGTATGATCATATTACAACCCCGTCCACCAAGTATGGGCTAAGTCGGTCAAATATAAAGTTGCAAACTTAATCTTTTCTTTTTCTTTATACTTGTCACGACCATATAAAATTTGAAATTGACGAATAAACTTCAAAAGAAGATCAAGATTTCGAGAACCATCATACATACTGAACTTGATCTTCTTTTCAAGTTGAGATAGTGACTTAGTCTTCTTCTTCTTATGCCTTCGTCCATGCCCGGATCTTGAGGTTGAAGATGATAAAGTGCTTAATGGGGATGAAGATGGAGACGAGGGTGAAGAATATCGACGCCTTTGACGATGATGAGGTTTTCCATGAGAAGGGTGTGACTCTTCGTCACTAGAAGAGGGTCCATCAAAGTAGTCGCCAGATGACTTTGAAGAAGAGGATGAGCTTCGACGCGATCTCTTTCTTTGTCTTAAAGTAGAATGGGACTGCCTCTTAGAAGTAATTGGACTTCTTGATCGGCTCCTTTCATTGGTATGGCTTTGTCTCCTTGAAGCAGATGGGCTTCATTCCCTCTATTTCATGCCCGGTGGACCCAAAGTCCAAGATTTTAATAGATAGAGTTCTCCTTACTGATCCCACCCATTACAAGTGCCTTGTTGGCTCACTTATCTGGCTTATTCACACTTGGCCGCATATCTCTTTTGTGGTGGCTTTGTTGTCTTCTTTCATGAAGACTCCTACACAGGATCACTAGAGGGCAGCTTTGCGTGTCCTTCGGTATTTGCAGGAGACTCGATCCTATGGGGTCATATATGGAGATGGAACCACTCTTTCTCGATGGAGTGATTCTGATTGGGTAAGTGATGTGGATTCGAGACGATCCACCACAAGTTATGCTTTCACCCTTGGATCCGGTGATTTCTCTTGGAGCAGCAAGAAGCAGCCTACTGTGGCACTTTCTTCTACAGAGGCTGAGTATCGGGCCTTATGTTCAACCGCTATGGAGGTAATTTAGCTCTATCGTATGATGGCCAAGATTGGCTTCCCATAGACAGGACCTACGGAGCTGCACGTGGACAACTAGAGTGCTCTTGCTCTAGCAAAGAACCCGGTGTTTCATGTGTTAGCAGAGTATTTGTCAGCTCATGTGTGAGTCTGAGCTTGATCTGGGCTGGGCATTTTTATTAGGTATTTTAGGTATTTTTCTAGTGTGGCATTTTATGCCAGTGGAGCATTTTATGCACCAGTCGGCCAGCATTAAATGCTGTCCCACCAGCATTATTGCTCCCCACTTTTTCAGCCTATTTATACTCAGTGGCTCCTCCTCAGTCAGTAACTTCATCTTCACCATTTGCAGACTCTGTGGAGAGAGGAGCCAGTGCCAGTGCCCACGCAGCCAGTGACTCACTGTTGTATGCGACTATCTCGTGTTCAGATATATGGATTCCATTTCCCGTGCATACATCTGAGTTCTCATCTGTATCGTGTTCTTTTCTTTTCTCTTTTTGTCTTGTGTTTCAGCAGTTTATTTCAACACATGTTTATGCTTCCACTGCTGCTCCACTTCTGACATGGTATCAGTTTTCAGGATTTGTGTTTCTGCTGTGTTTTCTTGCTGATTTCAGGACTGTTTTGTACCCCTACTGATCAGACGACTGCTGTCGCTGCCAGGCGACCTGTTTTGGGGCTGTTTTCAGCCTGCGTTTTTTGCAGTTTTGCCATCGCCTGCTGCCCCCGCACCCTCTGCTGCCTACGCACCCTCTGCTGCCTGCGTTTTTCATCTGTAGCTGCTGGTGACAATTTACTACCTGTTTTCTCCAGTTTACAGCCTGCGTTTTGCTGATTCAGCATCTCTCGTGGTTGGGTGACTGTTACTTCAGGCCGTTTTTGCTGTTTTTGGCAGTTTTTGACTGATTTTTTGACTTTCTGCAGCAGATTTTGTCTTCTATTGATCAGATTTTGGGTTATATTGCATGTGAACTCTCTTTTTCTGTAGTCTGTGCTTGTGTTTTGGCTGTGTTTCCTCTCTAAATTCCATCTCTTCTCTACTTCTCTTCTTATCCTCTCCATATGGCTCCTCCGTGCACTTCCCCTGATGCTAAGTTGCATGAGACATCCTTGAGATTACAGGGGCGGCTTCCAGCACATTATGGAGGTGAGGCTTATGTAGCTTCAGAGAGGGGTGACAGGAAGAAGAAGTCAAAGGCCCAGTGTTACCACTGTGGCAAGAATGGACATTTGCGGAAGGACTGCAAGAAGTTAGCGGCTTCCAGGAAGAAGGAGCAGAAAACGAAGCGGGATGCTGACTCTACCGATGAGTCCTCTCCTTCATCAGACTCCGACTCCGATCCTCCGACCAAGGTGAAGTCCAAGGCGTGGAAGGGATCCTCTTCTTCGGATCACGAGAAGGGCTTGGTGGTCCCTTCCTCAGCTGCTTTCTAGTGATGGTGATGAGGTCATCCCTCACGACTCTCTTGTGCCAGAGAGGGAGTGAGCGGGTGTTCAGATGGGGCAGCCGCGCCTCATCTATATTTTTATACAGGTGCACAGGTTCCAGAGAGGGACGTTCCTGACGCATCGACTTCAGTCTGGCGGAATCAAATCCTGGAGTTGGGATTGACATCTAGGTTCATGATGAGCTGGTCATCTGACAGAGAGCGGGAGGCTTTCGTCTGGAGCTCACATGAGGGGACACTTTGGTGGTCTGGCCAAAGGCGGGAATTCATGGTCACCTATGTTCAGAGGCATTTTTGACAGGATGGTCTTGTATGCTCCTGCGAGACATTGGTGATGGACACAGAGTCATGCTATGATCTTCTCTATTTTCAGGTGTTTGGTACGATCGACATCGACATCAGGTTCTCTCCGAGGCACCTTGGTGGTGGCTTGATCACCCACTGCTTGGGTATCCATGGTTCTACTTGGTGGTTCTATGTTGTATAGTTTCTGATCCCTATTCATTGTACTATTGTATTGTATCAGATCACTCATGATCTGAGAGAGGGTGTTAGCAGAGTATTTGTCAGCTCATGTGTGAGTCTGAGCTTGATCTGGGCTGGGCATTTTTATTAGGTATTTTAGGTATTTTTCTAGTGTGGCATTTTATGCCAGTGGAGCATTTTATGCACCAGTTGGCCAGCATTAAATGCTGTCCGACCAGCATTATTGCTCCCCACTTTTTCAGCCTATTTACACTCAGTGGCTCCTCCTCAGTCAGTAACTTCATCTTCACCATTTGCAGACTCTGTGGAGAGAGGAGCCAGTGCCAGTGCCCACGCAGCCAGTGACTCACTGTTGTATGCGACTATCTCGTGTTCAGATATATGGATTCCATTTCCCGTGCATACATCTGAGTTCTCATCTGTATCGTGTTCTTTTCTTTTCTCTTTTTGTCTTGTGTTTCAGCAGTTTATTTCAGCACATGTTTATGCTTCCACTACTGCTCCACTTCTGACATCATGCTCATACGAAGCACATTGAGGTTCAGTACCACTATATTCGAGAGCGGATCGTGGATTCAAAGCTAGCGGTGGCCTACTATTCCATAGCGGACAATGCGGTTGATCTCTTCACGAAGCCTTTGCCTCAGGCTTCTTTGCTTCATCACATGCGGATGTTAGATCTTCAAACTCTCCCAAGATTTGAGAGGGGGTGTTAGCAGCGCTTGGCCAGTCAGTCAGCTCTTGGGTATAGACAGTCGGCCCATTTTATGGGCAGGTCGGACATTATGGAGTAGTTGGCCAATTTTAGGCCAAGTCGACCCCAATTTTAAGGCTGAGGGGCTATATATAGCAGCCCCCCCATCAGTCCCTAACAATGTCTTGCAGATTTTAGCATACTCTCTCTCCGTTCCCACTCCGATATTGATGCTGCCACTGTTTCTAGCCTGATCTGGTACCCTCACTAACGCTTAGGGCTATGAGCAGGGACTCATCAGTCCACAGCTTTGTATTCAACATTCATCTCAATCAATGCAAATTTTCTTCCTTCACTTTCTACTCTCTCTCTCTCTCTCTCTCTCTCTCTCTCTCTCTCTCTCTCTCTCTCTCTCTCTCTCTCTCTCTCTCTGTGTCTGTGTTCATGTTTCTTCTTCCATTGCGCACTCTCACAATACCACCAAGTATCTGTGCAACATGACTTATAGCAACTTTTGCCTTTGACATTTCGTGATTTTCTCGGGTCCCGAGCTTGTAAATTTACTCTAACCCTAGTTGCACCTCACATATGCAACATTTACTTAATCATGTGATTAAAAATCAATCCACATGTTAAGTGAGATTTCAAAAACACATATTCTCATGATATGGAATCTCTTATGAAAAATAGCACTTGGGATTTAGTGCATTTGCCTGAAGGGTAGAAAGTGCTACTATGTAAATGAATTTATAAAATGAAAGTCACTTCTGGTTCTTTGCCAAAGTACAAGGCACAACTAGTTGCTAAAAGGTATAAGCAAGAACATGGAATTAATTTTGAAGAAATCTTTTCTCCTATAGTCAAAATGACTACTTTGCGAACCATCTTGGGCTTGGTTGCATCTAAAGATATGGAACTCATACAGATGGATGTCAAGACAGCCTTCTTACATGGTGATCTGCATGAGAAGATCTATATACAACAGCTTGAGGGTTTTGTCGCAAAGGAGAAAGAGCACATGGTATGTAAACTCAATAAGAGTTTGTATGGGCTGAAATAGACACCCCGTGAATGGTATCATAAATTTGATACTTTTATGTAATCTCAAGGATTCCATCGCTCTCAAGTTGATCATTGCCTATACACCAAGAAGGTTGCATATAACAGTCTTATTCTCCTCGTTTTTTATGTGGATGACATGCTGATTGCACACAGGGATGTTCATGCATTGGACTCCTTGAAGCAAAACTTACACAGTAGCTTTGATATGAAGGATCTTGGTGAGGCCAATCATATTCTTGGCATGTGTATACTCCTGTTTTATCTCGCTACATCAACACACTACTATTCTTGATCGATCATTATGTTGATAACCTACTTCTATTAATAGACAATTATGTTTACAACCGTAGCTATGCAGACGACATTGCAAAACTAACATGTTGTAATGCTTCCAAACATGGTCTCACGGAAATGTTCTAGACGTGTTCAGAGTGTCTGAAAATACCGAAGAGCATACTGACTGCATGACAGTCCAATACGCAGACCAGTAATATATATGCAGTAGGCTGGCCTGTGGTAAAACCATAGAAGCGCATGTTATTTCAATTACGATGGGGATGGAGGTGCGCGCACCTGTTGGACTCTGTTGGAGTCCAGCTGCCTGTCCTCGACATGGTCGGTGAGAGAGTCAAGGGCTTTGCTCTGTTGCTGCAAGTCCTTGGAATCCGCAGGCCTGCTCCCGCCCTCTCCAACGATCTCGTCCGCCATCAGCAAGCAATTATCGAAACGAAGCGAAGCTTGCTCAACAAGGGAACAAAAGCATGTATTTACCGAGGCTATACACAAGAAGTTTTAGACATTTTCCCTTGTGGGAGAAGGGGCTCCTTCCCCTTCTTTTTTCCCCTAGAAGCTTCCAACATCATGAGCTTCTACTCCGAGGCCCACAGCCAATGCCCCCAACCGCACTTAGCTAGGTATGCAATCCCTACCTCGCAAAAGTCTTTATCATATTATTATAATTCGCAATGTGGAAATTATAGTGGGCATGTGTCTAAAACTTCTTGTGTTAATCCTGGTATTGAAAATATTTTGAACAATTTTACAAAACCAAAAAAATGACTATCTTTAGCCTTATTTTCCTTTATGCACAGCACCCCATAGCATCATTTTGACGCTCATGTACATATTTGTTGATGCTATTGACAATGGTTAGTCTTTGGTAGGGGTCTTAAAAGTTCGTCGTTGGTGTTAAGAAAATGTATGATCATAAAAAATTAACAATATCTACAAATGCATTACAATTCAAATCTTTGGCAAGGCTAATATGTATCATTACGCAAATAACATCATTGCAAAAATCAATGTTGTATTCCAACATTAAAACATCGTATGGCACATTCAAATCCAATAAGAAATGTATTGATGACCTTGAACTACACTAGCTCTACTTTAAGCCCCTAGTTCTTTTCGCATTTTGCATCTATTACCTTTTAGCATTTTGCTAAATTAGCCACTGGCTTCCTAGCATCATATTGGCTACTACCTTTGTCTATCCTTCCTTTATCAGTTTATTACTAGTGCCCCCACACTTTTATAATCCTTTTGCGCACACATGTTGTGAAACATGGCTTCACCAATATGACCTTGTGAGCATTGTGTCATACTTGTTATGATTGATCTAATTGTGCAGATTGAAAAAAGTCATGGGAGCAACAACTCATGCTTGATTGAACTAACGTGTAGTTGTGCTAGTGATAACCATGGTTACCCTTTTTGGTAGGGATCTTTAAAGTAGATAATCAAGATCATTAAGATTTATCAAAGCACAAGGATAGGAAAAAGTTGCACGAGCAATTACTTGAGCTTGTCTTGAGTGATGTGTAGTTGTGATGTTAATTTTTCTTATTGACATTATTGTGAGCAGTATTATTATAAATAAAACACATGAATGGTTAGTTCACTTAACGAAATGGATGGAAAGCATGTTAACTTTCCATGAATGTTTAGTACATAAAGCTACATCATGTCCACCTTGACTATATCAATTAGCGGAGAGCTTCCAATACTATAACCAAAATTTATTATTCAAGTAGATAACTTTCCTTTTACATTTAACCATTCACTGTGTGTTTTGAGATTACACTAGAAACATGACCATGGACTCCAACTATGCAACTTGAGATTGTACTATAAGAATAATATTGCCCATAAACTTTGATAATTCTTCATTTTAGAGGGGGATGACTTGAAAATCAAGTTGGCAAAATATTGGCAATTACTCACCGAGTTTATTATAAAAATTACACGGCATAGTGGACACATTCTAAGCAAGAAATAGAGAATACACCATAAAGATGAGAATAACAAAAACTACTTTAATTTCAAATTAATTGATACAAAGATGACTCTATCCACCCTTGTGCTTCTAGTATGAAACTTAGATGGTGATCTAGACAAATGATAGACAAAAAGCTTAATGCTAGCTAGAAGAACTCTAACTAGGTGAAAGATGGATTAACGATGGCTTTGGAGGGGTCTTCCTTTTATAGATTGGGAAGGTCGTCTAATCGGCCTATCTGACCATATTATGAACCTTCCCTAGTCAGCCAAAGAATATTCCGTTGGGCCAAGGGCACTGCCTCAAACCCTTGTTAGGGAGGCTATTGAGACGCCCCAACTAGCGGCCTGCATTCGCGGCCCCCAAATCCCAAAATAGGGATCCTTGATAAACTCCCGCACCCCACAACTTAATGCATTATGCATCGAGTTGCTATCAACATAACTACTCTATGTAACCCAAAGGCTAGATCCACAAAGGACACCTTTTTGCCATCTAATCACATAGAGCTCATCTAGCATACAAGTCAGGACCGAGCTCACACATGCCTTCTCCTCATAATGGGGGCCTTACACCTTAGAGCACCACAAATCATTGGTGGCACCGTACAAGGATGGGGCATTGAGCATATCTAACATCTATGCTATTGGCCTTCTAAATCTAAAAGATGATCAAGTTACACTTTTCCTTTATGAGTGCCACTTTCATTTGGCAAATTATCTCTTTCCCTAGACATTATGATTATTATAGCCACTCATGAGGTGATAATGAACATCCTAGGTAGTCTTAGATGTGTACATCCCTAGGCATTATGATTATTATAGCCACTCATAAGGTGATAATGAACATCCCTAGACATCATGATTATTATAGCCACTCATGAGGTGATCCTAGTTAGATCAATTTTTCTATCTTATTAGTGCATTGGTAACACTGACTCTATAAGTGGTTGAGACAAGATAGTGGTGGAAAGTGAAAAGCCAATCACTAAACAAAGTGGGTGTAGTGGAATTTGTGGGGGGAGAGGGAGAATGCATGCATACGAACAAGTGGTACTTTAAGTTCTCAAAGGGGCATTGAGGCACCATAATCTTCCATTAACAAACTGTTAAATGCTGTAGCAACCCATGCAAGGCCATTGAGGTGGGAAGCAAGGTTACAATGAGATAGCAAAGGAGCATGAAGGGGAGAACAATAACAAGGCCATAGAGAATGGATAGATGATGAAGCTTGACTTCTACCCATAGCCACAAAACTAGGAAAGTTGATATGGTGGTGATCGAGAAGACTGTCAAGGACAACATCAAGAAGTTCATGAGAAAAGAAGAAGCATAACTAAGATACATAAAGCTCCCACCACCATGTCACTCTTACATATTAAGAGAACATTTGTTGATCTTTCTGTGTGCCCTTTTTTTCTATTTCATGGGTCATGTACCTTTGGAGAATGTGTTCTAGAAGCGGTTCTACTAGACCTTTCATGCTAGAGGATCCCTTATCTAGTTTAACTTTCTAGTTCAAGATTTTTATTTGGTAGTGGTGGGCACTCAACAAGAGGGGGATTGGATCCTTATATCATAGTGTGATACAAATGAAACTTGGTGTATTCGTTGCCTTGGTCACTCTAGTTTTCACCAGAATATATACTCTCCTATGATTGTTAGTGTGGATCACCTTTCCAAATCTTCCCACAAATGGTTCAATGGCAAGTACAAGTGCTAGTTGAATCTCTAGGGAGAGTGTTGTATATTCCCTGAGTAGTAGAGGGTTTGCTCAAACCCAATAAGAAGGTCTACATACTTTGGACAAAAGAAGGGAAATACCTTATTATATTGAGGTTTTTGACCTAGATGGGATTGAGTTGGTGTGCTATACCCAATGCCTATTACCTATGCCAAAAGACACACCATTTTGCCAATACCCTATATAACAAAGTCAAAGAGGAAGAAAAGAAAAGAAAAAAGAGTCCAATGCTCATGAGACTAAACAAACCAGAGAAACTCATGCACATACAAGGGCAAGAACACAAATGGAGAAAAAAGACAAACAACCAATAAAAAAGGCATCTCACATAATGAAAGAATGAGGCAAGGTTGTCCAAATGCCACATGTAAAGGAACATCGAAAAGATAAAGGTGAGAACACTACTAGGAATACTTAAGAAAGTAATGGTAAAGAAAAAAAATGCAAATGGAAACATCTCCCTTAAGAAGCCACCACTTCTCCCACTAACATATAAGAATATTTTTGTATATTTGGAGAAGGATGACCTTCTCTTTTATCATATCTATGGATAAATCGTCTAAGAAGTTTTCCATTATCACATGAAGCATAAGGGGAATGTACTCTCATGGTAGAAAAGCGGCTTGCAAGAGGTCTTTGGTAAAGAAAACTGCAATCCTTGCTCTTCAAGCTATTAAAATAATGAAGGAAGACCTAGGCATGTAGGAAATCCCTAATTCTGCATGGATCATGTCACAAACTGCTAGAGGTAAAGGTGGTACAACTATTGTGGTTGGAGAAGGCCTACTTTACATTGGAAGGATGGAGATGGACATGAAGTTACAATGTTAATAGCCTTCTTGTGTGGGGGGGAAGAGGGGGGGGGGGGGGGGGGGGGGTTCTCTATGTATAAATCCTATATATCACGCACATTCATGGCATTTCTATATATCCCTATGTTACCTTTTTTGTGATATTTTTTGCCCTTTTTTTATTTTTTACCATAATTTATAAATCCCTTACTATAAGTTTATTTTTTTGATAAAGAATCTGATAGATCCTTATGTAAGATACAAAACACTAATTTTATTATAGATTGGTCACAAACTACCTCATAAGGGTTCATAAAAGAGTTTTAGTAGTTTGAATGATAATGGAACTTTACAAAATATATGCATGCTATATGATATCCAATGGTAGATTTTAAAATTTAATGAATAAAACTAGGGTTTTTAAAGAATTTCCAAACAAAGATATTAGATTTGCAAATAGGGTATACATTTCTTAACTTGGACTAGCTAGCAAAGGTTTACACTTACCCTAGAAGGATGCAACCAATGCCTCCCTCTAAAGACCATGCTTGATATACCCATCAACTAGATGCTTTCCATGAATGCACATAGCAAACTACTAGGTAGTCAAATAGTTATTGTGCTTCTATCATCCAATTATGCATACATGTATCCTTAACCTATTTCCAACAATTTCACATTAAGTTTTTCAGTTGTATTCATAGCATTATGAGCTTCACACATCTCCAAATCTATAGATGCAACCAATCCATATGCTAAATCTATTTTTGGGGATCAAAAAAAGTGAGCTCTTTAGTAAGTACATCCCCATCAAGAGAGTGGCTTGACTCCTCAACATGGGAGAAATCTTTAGATCTAATGTTCTCATGGGTTTGTGCACCTATAAACAATCTAGTTTCTCCATTAGATGTGTAAGGATATTCATGCAGAATTGAGATTTCCCTTATGTCCTTCACATTTGTTGAATTTTTGCACCTTGAGGGAGGTCACCCTCTATCACAAATAATAATTATGGATTACCTTTAAAAACTACATGTATTGCTTAAGGCACTTTCAAGATTCTGCGGCTACAGTAGTTTCATCTTGACCATCTACATATTCCTATGCACATGTTTAATTATTAAAACCAAATGGATTAGTCAAGCTTGAGTTCTTACACACTTCTAAATTTGGCACAATGACATAATCAATCCTATTAATTATATTGTCCAAGCCTTTCTTTCGTTTTAAGTCCTCAAAGGGGTGGATTCACTTCCATGGTATCCTTTCGTAAGGAGTTGATAGACTAGTCACCTCATAGCAATTGCTACAACCTAATGCTCATTGCTTCCATGACATCAATCCTAGTCTAACCTCAACCTATGAATGATCATACAATATATTGCCCCATAATAGAATCATCCTTTGATGCAAGCCCATGGAGAGATTTCCAGGTTGAGAGAGAACCCTTGCTTCTAGAATAGTACCTAAAAATAGGCCAACAATTGGAAATGAACCATTAGATATGGTTAAAATGAAGTAGATAGAGATTTGCCTCGTTTTACAAAAATTTGCCATAGATTTGTTGAAGCTGGGCTCTGCACTCAACTAGACCCTTCATCAATCATCCAACGTTCTCAGCATGTTGATGATCTTGTATTGAATCTTGTTTTGCTTGAGCAAAGCAAGATAAATGTCTAAGTAGAAAGATTGATCATTGCCACTACTTTTTGTATAGTGTGGCTGCCACCCACATTGTTAATGCACACTAGTAGTAGTAGAGTTTCTCAACAAACCTTCTAGTGTGCCAATTGGGTCAATGACACTCACTTTTGAAGAACACACATTTTTGCAATGGAGATCAATTAGTACATTTGTAGCCTTCGGACTATTGTAGGCTATTACAACCAACAACAAAATATACAATGTGTTTGGGACATTGAAACTATAGCTAGCTATTCTAGCAAGATCTATGTCTTAAGTCCTTTCATCAATCATCTTTGAGTTAGCATGCACATGCATTTAGTCAACATGTTGGATTGCAACAAGTTGCCATTTAGTTAAGCTAAACGCTTTGGTCAATAGCAACAATTAGGACTGGCTTGACTTTATCAAATGTGGCACCTACCACAACCTTTGACAAAATAGTATCATAAGTCTATTCAGCAGCAATCGTTCCAACAATTGCAACAACTTATTTATCATCAACTTGAATTCCAAAGGCAATAGCACATCCTAGAAAAATAGCTTAATTCATAGGTATTTGGAAGTTCCAAGTAGGTCTCCAAGTTTTTAGAGCAACCACAACAGTTGTAGCAATAACAATGGTTTAGTGCTCTGCCTTAAGCTTGGTTATAGTGTGCCACGAGGGAACATTGTGACAACTTCTCTAGTTAGTGTTTCATACCTTAAAAAATGAAGGCTAAGATATCTCTTATGTCCAAATAGCTCCTTCCCTCATGCGACCACCATAACCAAATGTAGCTATTGTAGTGAAAATGAGAGAGAGAGAGAGAGAGAGAGAGAGAGAGAGAGAGAGAGAGAGAGAGAGAGAGAGAGAGAGAGAGAGAGAGAGAGAGAGAGAGAGAGAGAGAGAGAGAGAGAGAGAGAGAGATAGAGAGAGAGAGAGAGAGAGAGAGAGAGAGAGAGAATCGATGATCAAATGTCATAAATCTATTGAATATGGACTCAAACTAAAATGTGACCTGGAAAATGATCGTTAACTCTCCAAAAGAGACCTTAGCTCCATTCCAATTCATTTTTGCTTGCCAAACCTCTTATCTTCACATAACCTTCCTCTTCAAGTGTAGATGTTTCATTTGATTGCAATGACATTGTCATGATGACAATTGCCTTTGCCATTTCCCTAATGTGATCAAATCAAGTATACAAAATGGAAAGAAGATGATTGATAAAAGCTACATTGGCTCCCCTATTTTTCTGTGCCCTCAATATTGTAGAAGAAGTGTGTAGGATGATGGAATGTTGCTTTGAAATGCTCATGCTAATTAATAACTAGAAGGATAGTCGCTATTTCTAATAAGTCCTATAGATGTATGTTGTTGTAATAATTGTAGCCTTATCTAGAAACATGATAATATATCAAATAAAGATGTTCAAATAGCCATGTAGTATAGTTGCAAACATATAATTCATTTGCAAATCACTGCATTGTGAAAGCCATCTTGATAGTCACGATTTGCTTGTCAATTTGCATGTACTAAGAACTAATAGCAAAGAAAATCCTTTATTTTGCAAACATTGCCTATGCCTATTTGACCATGGGCTAAATGAAGTGATCCAAATCAAGCCAACATAATTCCCATGGTAGTATCATAATTGGGGCATGTCATACTAGTATGTGTCAATATGCAACCACTACTTCAATTGTGTCAATCAAGCACAATTCACTCAACATCATCTGGAGAGGTGGGGTGTGTTAGATCAGGAAATAATAGGGAAAACAACACTTGATTCATCCTAACAAGTTTTATCTGGATAGGATTTGGAAAAGAGATTGCCACCATATCAGACTTCAAGCTTGGCACCTCATCAATGGCCTTTTGCAATCTCAAGAAGGTCAAGCTTGAACCCGTAGATGTGATTAAGGCATTGATTGCAAGATTTGCTCCATTTCCAATGTTCCTGCAACTGTCTCTAAAGCAAGGTAATCGACATTATCTACTATAACTACCTCCTCTACTACAATAGGCATCAAATCCTCTACTATAATAGGCATAAAAGCATATTTTTCATGCATTGTGGGTTTTGTTGGATGATCCTTAATTGCTAGTTCTCAAGCATTTTCATGCTTGGTAGCTCCATGCTCATTGACAGGTGTTGTCTCTTGGCTGAAATCCTACCAAGGGTTGTTTGAGCCCAAGAGCGAGCCTCAATCCTTAAATGAAATTTGAATGTTATCTAAGTAGGGGCTCTTTAATCCACTTCATAATGAGGAATGATGTACAACATCGGCAACCAAAATGTAGCCACCATGAAGGGTTGAGAGTGCAAGTGATTGCTCTAGATGTTGATGATGTTTTCAATTGCATTAAGGGATCATCAATTATGAATTGATCCAATGGCCTTTTGGAAACACAAATGCATGCATCATCCACTATCCAACCACCTAATTGTAAGTGCAAGAGTTTGCTACACAACCATGTGATCAATCACAATCATGCATGTCTAGAACACCCACATTAATTAGTCAAGGTGTAAAGGTATGATGGTCGCATTTTCTCAAAATCTGGAGATTCAATATTTGAGCTCTTTGAGTGGTGTTGTAGACACAACCAATGTGTGTCCACTTTGCATGTGTTTTACTGAGGGATTGACCTACTATCTCTAGCCATTCCACTAATTATTGGCACATCATACATTAATGGATTGAGCTACTATCAGTGGTCATTCCATAAGTTCTTGGCATATCATACATTGCAATTAGTGCTTTCATGAGTGGAGACTCATTGTTTCCACTTTGGACGCCTAACACATGGGCAATTAAAACTACTCTTAATTGAAGTCCCGATGATTAGCACAAGGTATGATACCAAAATGCCTTGTTGAATACACTTTATATATTATTTGTAGAGCTACACTACCCTTTCTACTCTATAATAATTTCTAATAGCAATACTAATTGGAATCCTTGACTAAGAGTCATACAATCCATTACACAATTCAATTAAGGAAGATCGGAACCACAATGTCTACACTTTGGGTACCATTAAGTAAAGAATTTAAGACTTATGACCTTTTAGAACTATAAATTTGAAAGGTAGAGCCCAAGTGGAAGCACACAAGCGAAAGCAAGAGCTATGGCGGATGGAGTAAGAGAGCAAGAGAGAGAGACATTGCATGTGGGAACTCTAACAATCACAATGTGTGACCGACTTTTCCTTATTCAAATGTCATTGAAAGAATAAAGAATGAAGTGACAATGATAGGTGCTCACCACCTGCAACGCACGTGCATAGATATTGTCAATGTAATGAATACATGGGCGGTTAGGCACATGTTCCTTTACCCCCAAAAACCTCCCACTTAAAGGTGAATGTGTCCCTAGTGAGGAGAGAACCAGAAAAAAGTAACAAAGTACAATAGGATGAGGAATAAACATCATCTCATCCTACACCCATCATCTTCCTAAGGAAGGAAAAACATTCTAGTGAGAGACTTTTAGTGAGAAAAGAGTGTCTAGTCTTCCTGTAGTAGAGCACTCTAAATTGCCTATCCATCTCTCATCATTCAATGAGTCTTTTAGTTAAACAAAGCTAAATGTTGGAACTAGCAAAGTAGCCCATTAAGGGTCTTCTAGACTCTCACCATTAGTGAAGGTTCACTACCCACATGGTACGCACATACATTGCCTATGTATCCCCAAAATGGTGCATAGATCTATACAATAAGACACAAAATTATGTAGACTATAGACATATATAACTATCATGGAAACATACTTTGAAAGTTATTTGAATAGACACAAAAAGAGATGAGGTCACAATAGCCTACCAAAGATGAAACTACTAGCAAAGAAAAGTCTTTGAACTAGCTATAGTCTAAATGAGGTGGTGAATTGAAGAGATGCACCACATGGAATTATTCATCAAGGATGTAAATGTATAGTCAGACAACTCGTTGAAGAAAAGCTTGTATCTAAAGGGAGGTAAGCCCTGAAATGGAAGCAAGAGCAAGAGCAATATCTATGGTGGAAGGAACAGGAGAAAGAGAGAGAGAGACTCCAAATGTGGGAAGTCCAACAGTCACAATGTGTGACCAACTTTCTCTTTATTCAAATTTTAATGAAAAAATAAAGAATGAAGTGACAGTGATGGGCGTTCGCCACCTGTAGTGTGTAGGCGTGGGTATTGTCAATGTAGTAATACATGGGCAGCTAGACAGAGACACATTTACCCCCAACAACCCCCACTTAAAAGCGAATCTTCCTCAGCGAGGAGGGAAAAAAAGAAAAGAAAAAAATATAACTTTACATAGGTACAATAGGATAAGGAAATCCATCATCTCATCTTACGCCCATCATCTTCCTAAGGAAGGCAAAACACTCCACTAAGAGACTTTTCGTGAGCAAGTCTGCAGGATTCTAGTTAGTCAAGATCTTGACAAGATCAATAGTTCTATCTCAATGACCTTACGAATGAAGTAATACCTCACCTCAATGTGTTTCATCTTCACATGGAAGAGTGGATTCTTGGCGGATTTTTGGCTAACTGGATAGCACTTAGAGAATTCGAATGCGTAGGGATAGCATTTGTCATGCCAAGGTTAGTAACCAAATGGCCTAACCAGATGGCCTCCTTGTAAGCCTCAGTGGTGGCTGCAGCATAATCGACCTCTATAGTGGAGAGGGCCGTGGATTTTTGCACCCTAGGCATCTATGAAATAACACCTCCAACAAAAGTGAACACATAGCCAAAAGTGGACTTCCTACAGTCTGCATGTCCTACATAGTCAGAGTCAGTGTACCCCACGACTCTTGTATCCTGGTTGCCATAACAAATGCACATATCAGTAGTGCTCTTTAGGTACCTTATGATACCTTTCATGGCATTCCAATGCCTCTTGCTAGGTGTAGCAATATAACGTGCCACACTACCAAACTGCAAAAGCAATATCTAGACAGGTGGCTATCATGGCATACATAAGACTGCCCACTCTACAGATGCATAGGGAATATTGGTCATCTTGACCTTTTTCTCATTTGTTTGCAGACAATTAGTGTGTGATACCTTCACATGATAAGGCAATAGACAACCGTTTCACATCTTGCATATGGAAGTGCTCAAGGACTTTATGGATATACTCTTCCTGTGAGACAAATAGAGTAGTCCCCGAGACTTGTTACATATAATGCGCATACCAAGTATATGAGAGGCATGTCCCAAATCTTTCATCTCAAATCTCTTTTTGAGTTAAGCCTTAAGAGCATCTAGCTCATCATGGGATTTCCCTGCCAAAAGCATGTCATCCACGTAGAGTACCAAAATCAATCATGAATCATCACATGCTTCCTTCGTGTATAAGCACGGATTCATAGCACTTTGACTATAGCCCTGTGATTACATAAAAGTATCAAACTTGTGGTACCATTCTTTAGGTGCTTGTTTTAGACCATAAAGAATCTTTCTCAATCCGCATAGTAGGTGTTCCTTACCATGCTCTGCAAAACCCTTAGGTTGCTCCGTGTATATCTCATCATGCAAGTCCCCATGTAAGAAAGTTGTCTTGACATCCAATTGATAAAGATCCAAGTCAAGGTGGGCAACCAAAGTCAAGACTACAAAGCACTAAGCATTTTCATTCCCTTAAGCAAAATATGCCCAAGACACAAGCATGCTAGAGAGATATATGTGGGATAGAACCCACTGACAAAACATGGTCAATAGTACCAGATACAACCAAGGAGTAAAAGGTTGCCAAACTTGGCACCTCTTGCAAGAATAAGTCTGCAACGAGTTATATTTGATGCAAAATCACCAAAGCATATATGATAACTTGCATCATCAAGCTACCCAATAGACATAAGGCTTTTAGTCAGCATGGGTACATGACATACATTATGCATAACAAAAGTTCTACCAGAGGAAAACTATAGAGTGATATCACCAATGCTAACAATAGCAAGAGATTGATCATCACCTAAGTGCACATAACTAGCTACACTGTGATAGATATGAAACCACTCACAGTAGGGGGTCACATGAAAAGATGCACCCGAATCCAAGAGCCAACACTGTGAATGCACAGACTGAGTCTTATTCAGTTGAGAGGTATCACATGAAGAGGATGCTAATATGTAGTCACCATCATTACCTCAAACTGCATGGCATTTATCCCCTCAATCTTTACACTGGACTTTGTAGGTATAATACTACGATCATTAGATTTCTCCTACACTTTCTTTTTCCCCTTTTCTTTGCACTTGTCATCTCACATCTTATGGCACTACGGCCATATGTGTCATGCTTTCCCACAATAATGACATATAAGATTAGACTTACATCCACATGACTTGTTGGGTCCATGTGACTTAGACCGGGACTTCTAAGAGTCTTTCCCATGATGATCATTATCTTTCTTGCCACTTTTTCCACCTCTAATGGATAAAGCATACGAACTGTGGGACGCATCATTGTTTTCCCTGTGAATTTCTTCAGTCAAAAGAGCACTCTCTACATCTTTCAATTTCAGCCCATCAAATTTGTTGGTACAAATCATAGTGTGAAATACATCCCATGACTCAGGTAAAGTGCTAAGAAGAAACAAAGGATGCAAATTATCCTTAAACTCAATACCCTCTTGAAGCAAATTCTTCATGATAGAATGAAATCGACTAAAGTGAGCAAACAATGGGGACCCCTCCATCATGTGGAGATCCATCAACTATTTAAGCCAATACATCTATTGTGAAGGAGGGATTTGTAGAGGTGAGCGACCGCCAAGACCCATTGACTGCTTATTATTCAAGTGTTTCAAGCGAGCATTAATGGCTACCTCTCACATAGTCGATGTGCTATCCCTCTCTATGAGTGTAGTGAGCTTACCTTGATGCTTGATTGAGTTTCTTCCTCTCTCAAGCACTCCGACAGCTCCACAATTCGCGATGCATGCTCAAGCATCCTCAAACCTCTTTCTCCAAGCCCCATTCTCCATAGCCAAATACGAGATAAGAGAAGAGAGAAGAAGGTGGAGAGCTTCACCTCCAAGAACCCTTACTCTCACAAGCTCACTCCCTCATACTCCCTCCCTCAAGCACTCACAACCAAGCAAGAGAAGAGAAGGAGAGAAGAAGAAGAGCCCACTTTGAAACACACCAAAGAATGACCTCTCATTCACTTTTTGAACTTTATATACAAAGCCCTAAATCCTTTTTGGGCGGTCATCCCTTTATCCTCTTTTATACATGGCCGGCCGTGGCCCAGGCCCTTTTTCCCATTGCCCTCCTATCTCCTTAACTTCCTTCCTACCATCCATCTACCTTTACAATTAGCACGGGCGAGAGCCCATCGGCGCTCTTAAAATAAATCATGGTGTGCTTCACCTCCAAGAACCCTCACTCTCACAAGCTCACTCCCTCATACTCCCTCCCTCAAGCACTCACAACCAAGCAAGAGAAGAGAAGGAGAGAAGAAGAAAAGCCAACTTTGAAATACACCAAAGAATGAGCTCTCATTCACTTTTTGAACTTTATATACAAAGCCCTAAATCCCTTTTGGGCGGTTATCCCTTTATCCTCTTTTATACATGTCCCGGCCATGGCCCAGGCCCTTTTTCCCATTATTCACCTATCTCCTTAACTTCCTTCCTACCATCCATCTACCTTTACAATTAGCACGAGTGAGAGCCCATCGGCGCTCTTAAAATAAATCATGGTGTGCCTTGCTCTCTTTTACAAAAGTATTGACTTGCGCATTTTCTTGTGTGCATTTCTCATTGATTTAGGATTTTTCTTAGCATGCCTTTGTCTTCCATTCCACTTTTGCCTTGGCTTTATCTTTTGCTTTAGATTTTTTGGATTTTCCACCTTGTTCATATGAGGGTTAACATTATCCCCCTCCTAGCTGAGTGCTAGTCCCATGGCACTTGCTGAGTTAGACAGTGTTGCTGGGGAGGCCAAGTGGCTTTTTGAGTTTGTATACAAGCCATGTTGGAGGGTGTGTTGGAGGGATTTATGGAACTCGAAGGTCCTTAAGTTGCGAATGATCCCTGGTGTTGGAGGGATTTACGCCTTTGAAATTGAAGATAAAGTTGGACGGATCCGTTGGTTGCCCCTCCCTGGCTGCCTTTTCCAGTGATGTTCGAGATGAGATTCTTCATTCACTTTTTGATTGGCTTGTTGCGTTTGGCCCTTGCTTTGTTGTGCCTTCATGGTGATAGGCCGCATAATATGGGGAATACATTGCATGGATGATGGGGTCTTTGAAGCTGGTGGTGGGGCCTTTGCTTGTACATAGAAAGAAAAGAAGGTGTACTACCTGGGGGTGTGTCTGCCTTACCATGATGCGCGTGGTGCTGGTGCTTGTGGGGCTGGGAGATGGGTCCACCTTGGGCAAGCGCTCGGTGTGTCCCACACTTGAGAACCCATTTCATGCACATGGGAGGTGCAGTGTATGTAGCTTAGGGTGATAGGTCTAACCATAGGTGAGTGTTGTGTCCCTAGATGGGTCTTGCCCTTGATGTGCCCTAAGTGTGAAGTGGGGGATCAAAATGAGGCTACAGGGTTAGGGATGGAGTCAGCCAACCAAGGCTATAAAGTGCACCTAAATTGAGAACCCCTAGGTGCAGTGAAGGTGATCAATGTGCAGCTTGCGTTAAAAAAAAGAAAAACTATTTCTTGAAGTTGGAGAAGTAGTATAAGATGACAGATTCATTTTTTGGGCTCGTGGGTGTGGGTTGGAGAAGTTGGGGGCTTTAATGATTTGTTAAGGAAGTGCTTACTTAGCATATACCCTTTTTGGCCTATTCTAACATGGAGAGGTGTGGTGGACAAGAATGGATGGCTACATTTGGTAAATTGGCTGTCGTTCATGTCCTCAAGAAAGGCCATGCAAAAGGATGGGAGTAAAGCAGTGCGCAGCATTAGCCAAGTCATGGCGCACCCATCTATTCCCGCATTAATGTCAAAAAGAGCGGTGGAAGATGGTACTCTGCTAGTGCGAGGGGTTGCTAGACAAGAGTCCTAAGTAATCTAATATAGTTACATGTTGTTACAAAGGTGGGGTTTGGGCAAGAGGAGAATTCCATTAGGAAATGGGCCATGGAGTCCCATAGATCTTGTTCTGAGAAGGCGAGTGCCTCCTTTGGTTTTGTGGCGTTGACATTATGGACGCTTGGAAAGTTGTATTGGCCATGGATGTCAGGGTCAAAATCTACTCCCACCCTTCGAGGATATGGTAGATAGGTCAGGTAATTTCATTCGAAGGTTAGGGAGCCACAAAACGACATCCACACATCCACATTGCCGTTCCAGACTCTTCTCCTTCACTTAGGTTGGGATTTGTAGCCTTTCACTGTGTGGGGTACCTCCTCAACCTTGTTTTCCTAGTAATGTGGGGACTTTGTCCCCCAAGCTGTTGGATTTTTCTCCCTTTCAGTGAGCCATCTTTCACCTAGACTTTTTCCCATGGTGATTAACTCCATTACTCCTTCGATGGATAGCACTTTGCTCAAACCTGCAGGATATCGGAAGGTGAAGTCGAAGGGTTGGCGATAATTTTCCCACTACTCTCACATTGACAGCTCTGTATTCCAATTCATGGGTAAGCAGTCCCTTTCTAGTGGGATGGGCGGCTGTGGAAGTGCAAGTGGTTGTGCTTGAGCTCTTTTGCGTGCTTGATCTAACATTTTGGCCCTCTTATTTTTTGCTTCTGCCTTCCTTTCCACTGTGACATCTTGTTCTTGAGGGGGTTCTGGTTGTGATGAGGGGGGTGGTGGGATCCACTCCTCATCTTGTTTCTTTCCTTCACGGCTTGACCCCATCCCTACCTCCTAGGGTTGTTGTTCTTGAAGTTCCAGGGCGTCAATCTCCTGTGTGGTGTCAATCTTGCTCCTAACTGTTTCTCTTGCTGATCTTGAATTGATCGGGTCAAAGCTTGCATCTTGGACCTGGGAGCACAACTTTTTTTTTATCGCCTTTCGGGCTATTTCTAGTTTCCTTTGAAGCACATCAACTACCTTTTCCTCCTTAGAGAGTGTGATGTCTAAGATTGTGCTAAGGAAGGCACATTGTTGGATTTTGAGGCTAGCTTGAGCGGCACCTGCCCTGAATTTTGCTAATATTCAGCCTCCCTCTACAAGGGCCAAGCGGCTCGCTAGATCCTTCACTTGCTTCTCACTCTTGGCTTCCCATTCCCTTGCCTTCTTTTTCATTTCTTCCAGGCCCTCACTTTGCCTTTGTGATGGCGCCACTATCGCCGGCTCTTGCCTTTTCCATTTTTGTACAAGGTCCTCTTTTTCTTCTGTTAGGAACCCGATCTTCTCCTCTAGTGTTGCTCGTTCTTCCCTTTGTCATTGCATTCCATGTTCCACTTCTTCTCTCTCTTTTTTCCATTCTTCATGCTCTCGTGCTCTCTCTACTTCCAGTGCGGCGAGCTCTTCCATGCCCTCTTGAAGTTTTCTCACCTGTGCTTTGAGCTCCACCTGCTATAGAACCAAGAGCTTCCCTTTGCATTGCGACTAGCTCCTCGTTCTCTTCGTCCAGTCTTTTTCGCCACTATTCTTCGCTGTCTTCCTTGGCCCTTAGCTCTGCTTTCAGCGCATGGATTTCTTTGTGTTGCAAGGCCACTTGGCAGATCTTTTCTAGCTTGGAGGCATGCGCCATTTCCCTTTGCGTTTCCAGCATCACTAGTGCCACTCTCTTCTCCTCCTTTTCCCTTTCCAACAGAGCGTAGAGCTCCCTAACATGCTCGTCCTGGTCTGTGGCTTGCGGCTCCGTGGTGATAGCATCTACCTTTGGTCACTTGGGTCCCTGTTGAGATTCGATGTTTGCAACAATCGATCTTTTCACTCCTGTAATTGGGGTTCCTGCACTGGTGGTGGGCATTGGGGTATGTGCCTCATTAACTAAGAACTATACCCATGCCATGAGGTTGCTGGCTTCCACTGTGGCTGGGGTGCTTGGCATTGCTGTGATGGTTGGGGTAGTGGGCAAGAGGGTAGGCATGGTTGAGTGGAGTGTGGCTTTGCCCTTTCCTTCAGGACGGGTGGAGGTAAGTCTTTTGCTGCTTGGGCGGAGGTTCCTGGCTTGTCCTGCCTAGGCGGGTTCATTCCTGCTAGTTTCTCCTACCTGCAATGTTGTTCAATAGACATGTGCACAGCTTGTGCCAGGTCCTCCTCTTCTTTCCTTCTCAACTCCTTTTCTTGTTCCGTACCTCTTTTTGACTTAGCCTTGGCTTTAAGTAGGTCCGCTTCCTCTTTTCTCTTCCTCTCTTCCTCTTGCTTCTTCTTCATTGCCTTTTTTTTAGGCGTCTTCGCCTTCTGTTTGTTGGATTGAGCTTCTTGCTCTCCCTCTTCTTCACTAATTGTCCTCTCACTTGATGGTTGTTTGTCATGACGAGGAGGTGACTTCTCAGGCATTTCATTTGATCCCTCTTCTCTGCCTTATGCCTCTTTTATAGCCTCTCAGATATAAAGGCAGTCAAGACTCCTCCATACCATATGAATGCAGCCTTGGCCGAGGGCTTCTTCTTGTTAGTTCCATTTGATGCTGGGGATTCTTCACCCGTTGGTCTACTTCCAAGGGCTAGCGTCCTAGCTGATTGACTGATGGTGTTCTTGACATAACTGTTCCAATCCACTTCATGCAGTGAATGTGTCGCCATACTCTCCAGCATGAGCACACTAATTCTATGCATGAGCGAATTGTACCTTAGGCTAGAGAAGAGGGTGTGGATCACCTTTTCTTGCAATTTGATCTCCGCGTCAGGGATGTCATGGATGCTTATGCCATCATTTGTTAAGACACTTTCCTTCTTTATCCCCAGCATGGCATAAACGTCTCTTTTGTGCCTCTTCTCCACCTTTGGTTCCAATCCCAGTGCCTTTTCCACTAAGGTATTGTTGAGAGGGACCTGCACCTGCTTGGTTCCCTCCCTGCTTGCCAAGGACACTATCCCACTCTCCTTGTCAGGGTCATACGTCCTCAGGAGTTCCACACACCTAGTGTGGTCAAGCTCTTGTTCAAACTTTTTGATATACGCGGCGAGGTTGCACTGATCCACAATCCTCCTAATAGCTTCTTTGCTAGCCCCACCACCCCTTTGATGTTGTGGATGCTCCTAAACCTCAGTTGGTTGTATGCTCGATTTTCAAGGGATAGGCCATACTTTGCTCTTTGCTCTTCCATGAAAGGTAGGCAGTGGGCTCGGTCTTGCTATGACATCCTCAACTCCTGTCATAAACCATGGTTTGCCATTAGTGCTTTTCCACCTAGCTTTACTGAAAGAAAAGACTTCATGCTTGACAGATAAACCTACTTTTAATACATGATTAGACTTTTTCCTTCAACAGTCTAAGTCCATTGCATTTAAGTTTTATTGTCAATTCCTCAGTCACAAGTTGCTTTGTCCTACCATTGATGTCGCTCATGTCCCACATGTGTTATTTTCCTTTATGGTTCTTGTTATGTGTTTTGGTTTGTTTCACCATGCCTCCCCCTCTTGGAATTGAGAAGAATCCTTCCTAGGATTAAGGGGTTAGAGGATGAGGGCCATTCAGCACACAATGTGAGTGCTTTACCTTCACATGAGCCTGGCATAGAAATTCGGATTATACATAAGGTTAGCATAGCTATCCATGTCAAAAGGGCGGATGCCTATGTGCATAATATAAGTGAGAACGTCAAGCAAGAAGTCATCGGAGTCCATTCGACTAGCAACATGCAACTTCTCCTCAGTGATGATGCGATCTAAATATGGATGTCCCTCAATGTGTTCTACTAAGGGACAGTTACGAATAGAAATCAACACCCTATAGGAAGTTGGAGCGACATAGGTTGGGTCATATTTAGATGCCTTGATTGTGCATCGCTGTTCAACATTGGTCATTATTTGGTATCCCACTTGCTGCCATTACAATCGTAGTGCGTACCATTTCCCTGAGAAGGAGGAGTCATGGTTAATAAGCTATTCCAACTCCGCGATTTCTTGATTTGTGGATGGGGCTGTAGTCTTGCTATATGACGTAATGAGACATTTCTTGATGGCTTGTTCGTGGGATATCTCAGTTGCAATTAATTCTTGAGCTGCTTTGAAAACCTTGATGAATACAAAATTTGACTCTTCCCAAGAGCAAGGGAGTGTTAGTACTTCCATTGCTATAGGTTTGTCCAAAGGAGATCTAAGTCTACTCGTTCGTAGCTTTCAGCCAAGGTCATGAAAGTAGAGTCCAAGTGTCGGAGGCAAGCAACCACATCATCCCTTGTATTTTTAGCTAAGTCCGCAACCAAGGTTAAGATTGATCGTCCCTCATAAGAGGGTTGGAGACCGATGGGGGAGTAGAGGCTTAACAGGACTAGAGAGTTCAACAGCCAATAGTCACAGTTTGGGTTGTTCTTTAGGTTGGAGCTTGGCCTCACATTTGATGGGTTTAGTGGGAGTTGCAGTTGTCATGCCAATAGATGCATTCAAGATGTGAGAGGCATCATTAGTGCTAGAGCTGGGCATTTTACTAGTAGTGGGCTGTGATTTTGGGCAATAAATTGGTTTAGGCCGTGATGAGCTAGACTTTAGAGGTTCTACGGGCTTAGCGGCCTGATTCTCTTGTGCTGTGAGTGTCTTGGGCATGATGTTTTGTGTGGTCAAGTTTGAGGGTGGCATTTGAGTAGGGGCTTTGGTTGTTTGGTTTTAGGTAGCCAAATCCAGGTGTTACCTGCATAGTAGCCTTGTGCTTGCAATAAGGACTTGGGGACCCATCACAGCTTGTTTGATCGTGCGTTAGTTTTTATGGCAAAGCCTTGGTTTCCTAGGTTTTGGGTGCGGATGATTAGCCTTGCGAGGCCGTGGTTTTCTATTCCTAGGTGGCCCTCCTTGTTTGGGTACCCATTTGAATCGGGGTGGTTCATGGGCTTCAGTGTTAGTGGGTTGCTAGCCTCGAGGCTAGGTGGGTTGTGACGAGTCATGACCCCCATCCTTAGCCTTGGCGATGGATTTCTCTGCCGGTGGCTTTGTGGACTTGGAAAGAGTCACACCGCCCTTGCTGAAAGTTGTAACTATGCAGACGTTACCCATGGCGAGGTGGATGTGCTACGACTCGTAGTCGACATTGCAACGAGCTTGCTTCTTGAAAGTTTTTCCTAACAGCGATTTTGTGCTTGAATTCTTAGTGTTGGGAAACACATAGAAAATTATCAGCATGCTCTCAAACTTGATAGAAATTGCAACCTTGCACTTTCCCAGAAGTTTGTAGGGTTGGCCTCCATAAGGGATGAGACTAGCATCAGTGGGTTGCAATTGCGGTTTGCCAATTTGGGTCCAATGGTCATGAGTCAAGATATTAAAAACAACTCCCTCATTGATCAATGCACTGATGGTGAATGTGTGTTTGGCAGTGACCATCATGCATAGGTAAGTTGGTGGTACTACTTCCTCATCCTCACTGTCCATCTCAGTGATAGTGGCCACTCGTATGTTGATAGGTAGCGTTGGCATTGGGGGACTCATGCAATGGGTGCGTGGGGGGAAAGTACTTCTTTATGCGACTACCATTGAAGAAGCCTATGCCCTCGCCCTCTAGGGTTTCAAGTTCTACATTGCCAGTTTGGCTGATGGTTTGAAACTTGAAAGGTCCTAGCTCTGGAATTTCAGTTTTTGCTTATGTCATTTGACTGAGTACAACATTACTAAGTCACCCTATTCAAAGTTGCACTGCTTGACATACTTGTTGAATTAGCTTTTGCGTATTGCCTTCTCACATATGAGCGCATGGGTGGCTAGAAGTTAGGTTTCCATTAAGCGTTTGAGTTCAATCAAGCATTCTGTCCATGCCCCCTTCCCATCCCATCTTTCTTGAAGGGCGATCTTGAGGCTTAGTACGAAGAATTCCAAGGGAAGGATTGCCTCTCTACCATATGTCAATCTAAATGGGGGTTTTTCCTACTGCCATCTTGTAAGCCGTGCGGTAGGCCCACAAGGCCGCCATCAATTTGTTATCCCAATCACTGCGTGACATGGAGACGACCTTGGTTAGGACATTTACTAGGATTTTATTTGTTGATTCAGCTTGACCGTTTGCTTGTGGGTAATATGGTGAAGATTTTCGATGGATGATTAGGAAGGACGATTGGAGGTGAGCTATCACTTCGTTGATGAAGTGGGTGGCTTGGCCGCTAACTAGTTCGATGGGGTAGCTGAATCGTGAGATCATTTGCTCCCATAGGAACTTAGCGGTGGTCCGAGCATCATTCTTTCTTGTAGCTCATGCTTCTGCCCATTTGGTTGGATATTCGATGGCTACAATGATGTATTTAGCCTGTGAATATTGTGTTGCAGGACTAATGGGGCCGATGAAGTCAATCCCCCATTTCTCGAAAGGTTCTCATGCGATAATTGGGGTTAGCTCCATACGATCTTTACGGATAGGTACTTTAGTTCGTTGGCACTCATCCCAATGATTCACGAATCATGTTGCATCTTGGAAGAGGGTAGGCCACCACAGCTGGGACTGCAACACTTTGTGAGCTGTCGTGTCTCCGTTGAAATGTCCTCCTACGACTCTGTCGTGTGCCTCTGTTAGTACGTTTGCTAATCCTGGTTGTATGTAGCTAGGCCTTGCAGAGCCCTGCGAGCCAATTTTCTCTCTTCCTCTAGGTCTACTATGATGTCCTCTACAAGCCTACCGTGGTGTTCTAGCCGGGTTTGAGCATCGTATTGGTTCACTAAATATTGAACAACCTCAAGAAAGTCTCATAGGTTAAGCTCCTCTTGCTTTTACGACCTGTGCTACCCTCTTCCATGTCTAGGATTTCCTACTCTGCCAAGTTGTTGATCAAGTTGATAAGGCCGGGTAGATCCACTCCCACAATAGTATGCATCTGGTTTTCAGCTGTATTCCTTGCTTGGTCCTACCTTCGGGGATTCGATCGCCTGCCTATGTCTTTGGGTCTTCTTCTACTGGTGGGTTCCTTCAAGTTCTTACGTTTGGGTGAGTTCCGTATTAATTACAACCAGTGCTCAACTTACCCTCACTTTGTGTGTGTGCACGAGCGTGTGCTCTTTTTTGTGCACAGTGTGAAATCAGGCTTTTAACTTTTCTCAATTGTGCTTAGAGGGATGGAATTTAGAGTGAGTGGGAAGACAAGTGCCTAGATGGCTCTATCAGTCTTGTCGTGGGTCTAGCTTGATAGGCTTGTATGCTCGGTTTTTGGCCGTCCTCGCTAGTTTATAGGGTTCTATGCTACTCTCTCTGCTCCGTCATGATTCGATAGTGCTCTAAGACTCCAATCGATGCTGTTGTCGAGTTGAATCGCTAGATGGTCGACTAGTGTTGCCTCTATGCTTTCTTCTCATTGAATAGCTAGATGGTCGACTAGTGTCGCCTCTATGCTTGCATCTCGTTGATCCCTTTCTTTCTTGTGCCAGAAAGGCTTCTCTAGAATTTGTGTGATCTTTAGATGTTCGGACAACCGGTGTCTAGGTGGTTTGGTCTAATGTTCAAAAAAATTCTAAAAATTTAGACTCGGCCCAATAGGTTCGAATTACAGGGGCCAAATTTTTGATTCGGCCTATTCGAATGGCTGAGGGCCGAGTCAACTAGGCCGAGGCCTGAATTGTGAATTCAGGTAGAGTGGGACTGGGCCGAGTTGGCAGGGCCGAGGGCCTAATTTTTGAGTGTTCGAGTCAAGTGGGCTGAATGGCTGAACAGCCAAGGACCAAGTTAGGTGGGTTGAGGGCCAATTTTGGGACTTAGCCTAGAATTGTCATCTCTCAAACTGGTCAAACGCAACGCATTTTTCATCGAGCTTGCACAAAATTCGTCACACCGAGTGATCGAAGCCTTCGCATTGCTCGAGCACCTCCAGATCCTAACTACACATGTAGGGGAAGGTGTGGGAATACATGTTGTGGGCAATGAATTCGTCGATGATGAGATTGAAGCAAGTCCACACAATGAAGCTCTCTCTCTCTCTCTCTCTAGAAACTAGGGTTTCAAATGAGCTTCCTCTTGGTCTCTTGGCTAGTAAACCCTTCTCTCTCTCTCTCTCTCTCTCGGGAAACTAGGGTTTCAAATGAGCTTCCTCTTGGTCTCCTGGCTGGTAAACCCCTCCTCCACAAAGTTCTTGCCACTCCTGCCCCCTTGTTTGTCGGTCTCAACCCCCTTCATCTCTCCTTCCTCCCATTTTTCACAGATCTGTGTCTTGTTTGGCATGTTTTACAGCAGTAGACCCTACCCTTTTCCAATCGATTTTCTAACCTTAACCTACTCTAAATGCAACAAGAATCGAAAGCAAGGTACTTAACTAATTTCTCCTACTAAACTAACCATCAAAGATAGAAAATACTTACTTGAAGCACGGATTAAAGACCCAAAACATCCTATCTACCTCAAGCTCCGGTTTTGGATGGAACCCTTTTTTATGCTCGATTTAAAGCGCGTAAGCACTCAAGATTGAATCCATTTGTCCCAGCAATAGAACCAAAATGTAGAGGCAATCACAAGCTCAACCGCCAAGACCCATTGACCGCTTATTGTTCAAGCATTTCAAGCAAGCACTAATGGCTACCTCTTACATAGTCGATGTGCTATCCCTCTCTATGAGTGTAGTGAGCTTACCTTGATGCTCAATTGAGTTGCATCCTCTCTTAAGCACTCTGATAGCTCCACAATTCGTGATGCATGCTCAAGCATCCTCAAACCTCTTCCTCCAAGCTCCAAGCTCCATCCTCCATAGCCACATGCGAGAGAAGAAGAAGAAGAAGAAGAAGAAGAAGAGAGGAGAAGGTGGGGAGTTTCACCTCCAAGATCCCTCACTCTCACAAGCTCGCCCCCTCACACTCCCTCCCTCAAGCACTCACAAGCAAGCTAGAGAAGAGAAGGAGAGAAGAAGAAGAGTCCACTTTGCTACACACTAAAGAATGAGCTCTCATTCACTTTTTGAACTTTATATACAAAGCCCTAAATCCCTTTTGGATGATCATCCCCTTATCCCCTTTTTTACATGGCCAGCTATGGCCTAGGCCCTTTTTTCCATTGTCCTCCTATCTCCTTAACTTCATTCCTACCACCCATCTACCTTTACAATTTGCATGGGTGCTCTTAAAATAAATCACGGTGTGCCTTGCGCTCTTTTACAAAAGTATTGACTTGCACATTTTCTTGTGTGCTTTTCTCCTTGATTTAGAATTTTTCTTGGCATGCCTTTGTCTTCCATTCCACTTTTGCCTTGGCCTTGTCTTTTGCTTTAGATTTTCTAGACTTTCCACCTTCTTCGTCTGAGGGTTAACACGCTCTACTTTGCATAAAGTTCTTGAATCTTTTTCCATAGATTCCATGCACTCTAACCTTTATCTTCAACAACATTATTGTGGACCTCTTCAAAGAGTGATAAAATGATAGTGGACTTGCATAATGCATCTAAATCAACCCATTCTCATCATCATCCATGTTCTCAGGTTTAATACCCCTTATTTCTTAGTGGCTTAATCTGCAATTTCTACACCAAAACGTATCATATTTGAGACTTCCAGTAGCCATAGTTGGTGTCATCCAACTTGGCAATGTTAAACAAAGCCATATTTTTTATATGACCAGCCATAATGAGTCAAACAAGGGTAGACTATGCAAAAAACAAGCTATTGTAATTAGCAGCAAACATGCCAAAATAAGAGAAATTGCTAAAATGACCAATTGTCCACCGAATATGACTAAAAGGATGCCAAACAATAATGACTGCCCTCAATAAATTCTCATAGTCTGCAATTTACCGCTTACTATAATAAATCACTTTAGTAGGTAAAAGAAGCCAAAAGCGGAGCTATCACTGACACATGACCAACTGCAACTGCTAGGAAGCAAATACATTTAACAATGAGTGAAAAAGAGAAATGGGCACCAAGAACTATCAATCAAGTAGGGTGTCAAACAAGATACATCTCATAGACATGAAAGTCATGCATGTAACAAGTCTTGGGGTAACAAAAGAGACCAAGCACAGGCACAACTGATAGAGTAGTGTAAGTAAAGCTCAATATAGAGCCATTCAAGATGCATACATAACTGACAACACCATGATAGAGATAGTGCCTGCCCAAGAGTAATGTCAGATCAGCCCACAAGCAGCACAAATTGCATACATAAAGCATAGAGAGAGCATATATATGTCAATGTCCCATGACCTCAAGCTCAGCTGCAAAGCCAAAGTTCTATGTACATCCAAATAGGCCAGAATCTCCCACTAGAAGAAAAGTCAGATAGACTGAGCAAGCACACTCAAATATATCAGTATCCTCAGACATCCGGCATCCAAGTAGGATACATCCAAAGCATAAGTCCCAAAGTAGCTCAAGCCTGTAAAGCATAAAGCACTGAAGCTTCCAAAGTCGAGTAGCTGGCAACCAAATAGCAAGATCTCCAAAATTCTCAAATGTGATCGTAGATGAAGCCCCAAATGTTGGTTAGACATAGACATTCCAAGTAGCGTCCATTTTTGACATAAGCATCAAAGCATGAAGCCTAGATGTTAAGCATAGATAATAGGCATAAACTGTTACAAAAAATGCCAACTATAGCACAATGCCAATTAGTGTAGACCAAAACATAGCTCAATCACTGCTCAAAACATTTCGAAACCAAAACAACACATTTTCCAACCTCCATATACATCCATTGGTCAAATGTATTACCCGGGAAGCACTCGTAAGCAATAGGTAGAGCATACATTGACCAAATAGGCTTCAGCCCTAGTTATTATAGTAGCAAATTCAATATCAAAATTGAGTAAATCAATCCTCAAATTAAGCTCAAAGCCACCTCAAATCATGGGCATATGATATACTAGTATACTAGTATTAATGGTATGCATCAATAGTGCATATAGAACACCCGAATCATAGAAAAGAGCGACATGTATATAAAATCCCTATTAAAAGAGATTTAGTTTCCTTGCTTAGTGAATACACTATGAAACCAAGCTATTTGAGTACCAAAATCAGTCCCAAATCCAACCCATAACACGCGCATAGCATTCCAATACATGTAGGCATCAACCCAATGTAATTGGGCAGGCATCATAAGACCAACAAAGCTTACCATAGAAGCATCAAATAGGGTGCTGATATGTATTTCTAGCCATCAAATCTTAGCCAAAACAAAGTAAATGAAGTGGTTAAATCAGTCTAAAATCAACTCGAAGCAATGACATAGCATCCCCGAATATATAAGCATCACAATCGCCATCCAATGGCAATGAGTGTAGACATCAAAGATAAGTGATGCCATGCTTCATGATGGTATGTGGACTATTATAACGATCCAAAAAAACCAAATCTTAATGCTTAAATAAAATGCCAAGAGTGGAAGGATCAATGCCAAGCATCAAAAGCAAGTGTACAAGTGCTTGTATAACCGTTTAATGAAGAAGATATTCTGTAGGAGATAAAAAACGTGAGCTTCTGCTAAAAAGAGCATGTTCCATGCAACCTGATGCTACACTAGCAAGGTGAGGGCTATGGGGGGTTGCTCCAAGAATTGCTCGAGAAGGATCGAAGAGTGCCCAAGAAGAATGCAACCGATAGGAAGCTTGAATGGAGTGGCTATGGTTGCCAACAAAGAGATGATTGCAGCAGGTATTCAAATGGAAGCTGAGAATGTGCTAGACCAAGATTGAGCTCGTGAAGAAGAAGGCTTTGACACCAGTTGAAGGGAGGTGTGCCCTGAAGTGGAAGCACAAGTGGAAGCAAGAACTATGGTGGAAGGAATAGGAGCAAGAGAGAGAGAGAGTCCAAATGTGAGAACTCCAATAGTCACAATGTGTGATTGGCCTTCCCTTTATTCAAATGTCACCAAAAGAATAAAGAATGATGTGATAGTGATGGGTGCTCGTCGCTTGTAGTGTGCAGGCATGGGTACTGTCAGTGTAGTAATACACTGTGGCTAGGCAAAGGTGCCTTTACCCCCCACAGTATCTACTAGATTTCTTGGAATGAACTTTCTTGAATAATGTGAACCATTACTAGATCATGCTCTCAAGTGTGCATGAGGCTAATCTATGATATAAGAAAATGATTGTTGGAACTAGTATGCATATCAAGCCAATCTAAACTAGAGTTAAATAAAATGACTCCAAAAGAAGATCACGCTTTGAGAGTATTCAATGAGTCAAAAACCATGCCTATCATACATTTAAAGTCAACCAACAAGGCATAGTGATTGAGAACACAGAATTGATAGGGCTCTCACAATAACTATTGAATATTACAACCCCCTTTTACTTATCTAGTGCTTAACAATGCATAGTAAGCTCCAATAAGCCCATAATTGCTCCTTGCAAATATTGCATGCATGTATTTCCACTTGCTGAAAAGCACCACCTCCATGTTCTCTACTTTGCAAATAACCCTCTTCAAATACCTACACCAATGCGAAGATGCCTCCCTCAAAATGTTGGACTTGCCTTCCTCTCAAAACTGAAAAAGATTGCAGTAGTGATGGTATTCTTTTAGCCACTTTAGGTGCTTTCATGTAATCTTTTATAGTGTGACTAAAGGAGGTACTGCCACATCAGATAGAATCTACATTTCCCTAATGTCATTCACCCTCGCTAGTGGTCTTTATTCCTTGACTGAGGTCACTCTCTATCTCCTTTGCCAATAGTAAATTAGAGTTACCTCTAGAAACCAAAAGGCCTTGCTTAACGAACTTTGAGGAGTATAATGCTACACCAATTCTATCTTGACCATCTACACGATTCTATGCATTTTCTTTATTCAAACCAAATGGTTCAAGAAAGCTTGCATTCTCACACACTTTTGCACTTAATACAATGGTATCATCATTCGGAAAAAATTTATTGTCCATACATTTCTTAGGTTTTAAGTTCTTAGGGGGTGGATTCAATTCTATAGCTTGGGATGCCATATCCTTTGGTAAGGAGTTGGTGCACTCTCATCAACCACTCAAACTTGATGCTTATGGACCACATCAACATCTTGAGAGAATTGAGCATCACTTGTTTTGATGATCCCCTCAACTTCTTCTTCATAGTCTGCAATTCACTCTTAGCAACAACTCAATGCTCATGAATTACATTAGCATGCTAAGTCCATTGAAAATCAGCTGTTGTTCTCTCAATCCCCTCAACTTCCTCTTCAAAGGCTACAATTTCAAGCCTTGCTTCCTACTAGGCTTCAACTTCTATAGATCCAACTTGAACGGCATTGGCTTGCCCTTCTTTCTTGATGGCTTCTTCCAATCTCTTAAATAGTTATTTTTTGACTCCCTTCAAACTTAAATCCCTCTTTCTTAGCTCCCCTTTGAGATCAATAACCTTAAGCTAATCCAAGGGCATGTTGTTGGACAAAGAAAGTGGGCTCGACATGGCTTAGTAGGCCCCTCAAACTACTTTTCACTAAAAAGGACTTGAGATATACCAAAGATAGATAAGACAAACATGATGCCCTTCACCAAACCCTAGAAAGAAAGTAAGATACATTTTATTTATTTATTTATTTCTTACTAGCTATTTTCATGTCATTCCCTACTCCCTATATCCTCCAATGTCTCCTTTTCCTTTCTCTAGCCTTTGAAATGAGCTGCAATTGTAATGTGGAGAAAAGCTAGTGTTTCATGTCTTCCTCTTGCATTGTCGATTGCTTGATAAATCTTCAACAACACTAGCAAGACCAACAAGATACACGAGTTAAAAAAGCCATTCATGTCTTCTCTTATGTCCAAGGAGCCCCTTTCTCATGTAGCCACCATAGCCAAATGGCAATTGTTGTTGCAAAAATGAGAGAGAAATATAAGTAATTATGAGAATTTTGGGGTCTTTTGGCTCTAGAAATTTAAAGAAATACCATTTTCCCTCTACCATTAGGACTTTTAAGTACAAAAGTGGGTAATGTGCACAAAATGCAAGAAAATCTAGTGCAAAAAAAAACTATCAAACTCATGATTATAGCCTTGGAGGGTGAGCTTCTACTAGCATTTGGCATCTAGGAGTATCTCGAGGCTTTCTTCATTCTGGGCCTCTTTGAAGGAGTAGCACTTGTGCACACATGGTCAAATTCATAACTTCAAGCACTTCCTCCCCCAATGTAATGGACTATATGCTAATCTTAGCATAGAGAATCTGCTATAGCATCTCTTGCCTTGATGATGTTGTGAACCACCTCATAAGTCCCAACAAATGCCCAAATCACTTGTCAATTGACTAGCAGCATGTGAATAGTTCCAATAGCACCTCTCAAAAACTAAACATTCCTCTTTATTGTCACCATCATGGTGAATGCATACTTTGATTGTTAACAAGAGACATAGATTAATACATGTAATAAAACACAATGCAATCAAATATCACAACAAAAATGCATCCATAAAGATGAGAAAACCCAATGCCATTGATATTTCCTACATTTTTGGATGGCTCCAAAAGCTAAATGAAATAAGCAATAAGGCTAATATCAAGAAATATATCACAAAGTAACAGAGGCATGCAAACCTTGATTATATGAGTAAATTATCACATTGGCTATAGATGAGGTTGGTTCTACGAAGACTTTTTTATAATGGAGCTCCTTGAGACTTCTGTATTTTATAGCGTGATATTGCTACCTAATGTCTACTGCTTTATTCTTTCAATGTGTATCTGGTGTCAAATTCTAGGTTTGGATGGACATGAAAGGCATAGGAAATAGTTTGTAACATCACTACAACACACTTTGCTATGAATTCAACCTTCCCATATGCAAAAAATTTTCTTTCTAGCCTTCAACGTCACTATAATTGCACCATTATGCATGATAACTTATATATCATTTTTATCCTTGTACTAAATATTGATAGATGTCATTATCTACTGCAACCTTCACTAAGATTACCTCTAATGTTGATTGCTTTTTAGATAGTGGGAGAACAAAATTGATCTCTAGCAACCAACTAGAGTTAAACTTTGCATGCAAGTTAGTTCGTAGCAAAATAAATGTCGCTTAAATTATAGATCTTTCCATAGAGCTCTTGTTTCTCATTGACTTGCCATTAGGCACACAATAGAGTACTCAACCTCTTTTACAAAACCCTCACTTGCTAGAATGTGCTACCTTGTTGTAAGACAAACTAAGAATAAACCCAAATTTGTAATCATTATGAAATGTGCTTGATAATTTGAACCCACCCCCCACTTTACACTTTGAAAGATCACTTAATAAATTTTGTGTTATTGTCGCTGATCCATAATGGCCTATGTTAATCTTGTACATCATCAATACCTCTCATTGAGCATCTGCAACTAGATTAACATATTTGCAAATAGGAAAAATACTTTTTTGATGAGGTACTATTAAAAATCCTTCACACTTAAGTCCAATCATGACAATGACAATCTCAGTTCTATTGGCCTCCCCATACTTTGTAAACCAAGATAATTTTTGCAAGATCTAGACCTACTAACGATAGTAATAGACTCCATTGGATATGATAAGAGTTGTCCATCAATCTCCTACTATTGCTCATCCAATCTCATGTTGTTCGTGGCACGTCCACGTGTCATACATAACTAGCAGACTCTTGATTGTCATTGGAATCACTAAACTTGCAACTTGTATGGTTATGGTTTTCTAAGACCCTATAGTACCTAATACACCCTCTCTTAATCAACACAATTGGTAATGCTATAGTAGTTAATCTATTTGTTGCCAACCATGCGTAGCTTATTGCTGCTACTTTTCATTAATGCCCTCGTCTCTCTTACCAACCTTGACCAATCCTCAAAGCATTTGATGATCCAAAGCATTTGACAATCCTCAAAGATTGCACTCTAGTAACTAGCCCTTTGACAATAATAGGCTTTTCTTTCTCCATCATTAGTATGTAGCATGCTTGAAGGGCCATGACAAATATCTACTACACAGTGAAGGGAGAAGCTTGAATGAGAGTACGAGCAAGAGCAAGCAATGGAAGTGTGAGCTATGGTAGATGGAGCAAGAGAACAAGAGAGAGAAACTCAAGATGTGGGAAATCCAATAGTCACAATGTGTGACTGGCCTCCCTTATTCTATTAGTCACTAAAAGAATAAAGAATGAAGTGACAATGATGGGCGCTTACCATTTGACTATACAAATATGCATGTATTGTTAGTGTAATGAGTACACAAGCAGTGCATGCATTGGTGCCTTTACCCCTAATAACCTCCTACTTGAAGGCAAATGAGTCTCTAGTGAGGAGAGAACAAGAAAACAATGATAAAGTACAAATGAAAAAAAAGTACAACAGGATGAGAAAAGATGTCATCTCATCCCAATGCCCATCATATTTCTAAGGAAGGCAAAATTTTTTGTTGAGAGACTTTTAATGAGTAGATGTGTTGGATTTTGATTAGTTGAGATCTTGACAAACTTGATGGACTTGTCCTCAACGACCTCTTTGATAAAATGGTACCTCAATGTGCTTTGTCTTTGCACGGAAGATTGGATTCTTGGCCAACTAAATAGCACTCATAGAACTTGAATGCAATGCAGGGACCACATTAGTAATGCCAAGGTTTGCTACCACATTAGTAAGACACCTCGAGCAAATGTGAATGCATACTCTACCTCCATAGTAGATAGAGCCATGCATTTTTGCACCTTAGACATCCAAGGAACAACACCTCTAGAAAATGCGAAGGCATAGTCAGAAAATAAGAAAATGAATGCTTTAAATGTGCACATATTTGTAGTGCCTTTAAGGTACCTCATGAAACCCTTCATGGTATCCCACTGCGGCCTGCTAGGTGTAGTCATATAGTGTGCTACAACTCCCACTACAAATGCGATGTTAGGAGTGGCATCATGGCATACATAAAACTATGCACTATGGATGCATAAGAGATCTTGGCCACCTTGGTCTTTTGCTCATCAAGACTATAGACAATCGGCTTGACCAACCTTCACGTGATAAGGGAAAGGACAACCCATAGGCTTAAGGTTCTGCATATGAAATTGTTCAAGGACCTTCTAGATGTACTCCTTCTATGATAAGTGAAGGAGCATGATACATATCCCAAGGATATGTGAGGCATGTCCCATGTCTTTCATCTCAAAGCTCTCCTTGAGTTGACTTTCAAGGCATCCAACTCATCATGAGTATTTCCAACAATCAACATATCATCCACATAGAGTACCAAAATCATAAGGTTGTCATCATGGGCCTTTTTCATGTATAAGCATGGATCCATATCACTGTGGCTATATCCCTATACATGCATGAAAGCATCAAACCTGTGGTACCATTCCCTAGGTGCCTTCTTAAGGCCATAAAGGCTTGTTTCAACTTGCACACTAGGTGTTTCCTACCTTTTTTCTCAAAGCCCTTAGACTATTACATATAAGTATCATCATGCAAGTCCCTATGTAAGAAAGTTGTCTTGACATCCATCTAATGGAGGTCTAGATCTAGCTATGCAACCAAAGCTAATACCAAGCTAAGGGTAGTGATCTTGACTATAGGAGAGAAGACTTGAAGTCAACATCATGCTCATTCTTAAAATCCTTAGCAACCAATTTGGCCTTATACATTGGCTTGGGGCATCCGGGGGTACTCTTCAGCTTGAACACCCACTTGCATGGCAAAGCACGTTTTCCATTAGGCAAATAAACCAAATCCCATGTTTGAATTTTTTGCAATGAGTCATACTTTGAGTGCATGGCCCTCTCCTAAGAGTGATTATTACCCCTACACATCACCTCATCATAGGTTAGAGACTCATTGGCATCTGCCAAGGGAAACCTCTAATGTTCTCATCTATACATCACTATTGAGGGTATTGTGGGCCATAGTTGATACCTTTGGCTACTTCTACTTAAGGCATGTCAAAAATTTGAGCATCTATACATGACTTGCAAGAATAATTTGAGTATTGAATGGTTAGGCATGATCACACTGAAGCCAAGAATTCAATTGATAACTTGGGCTCCCTTGGTTCAAGTGAACTAGCAAAGTCAATCTCTTAATTATCATATCTAGAATTGACTTGACCACCATTCAAACTCATCAAGTGCCTAACTACTTGAGAGAAGAATTAGAATCAACTTGACACAGGACCCTGCCAAGGGACTTGTCCATGCAAGCATTTAGTTCATTGAGTCTCAACCCCCCTCAAGTTTGAAGGAATCTACGAGGTGTCTCAACTAATAAATATTGAGGAGTCCTCTAGTAGCTGACCAAAATATATATCCATGCACATCACCACCCAGTCTCCCCTTTGTGAAATGTTGGACTTTCTTGAGCATGGGAATTTTTGTTCTACTTCATAGGGGAAGCATGGATAGGTTACCCCTAACAATAATCTAATGCCCACCTAAGAAATATCACTTTGTAATAAATTAGAGATGAGAATAGGGCTAACACTACACTTGGTTCCATGAGAGTGAGGAATAAGCAAGAGTAGAACATTGATCCCCCTACCCATAAGGCACACCGACCACATAAAACGATATTAAGCTATCCTGCCAAATTTGGATGATCACATACTAAATCGATCTATCTATTTTATTAAGAAAGTATCTAACTTATCACATCCACCTATCATAAGTGATTAGTTCTCGGGGGTAAGACCTCCTACTTTTCTTGACAGGGTTTGTTTTAGTATCTAATTGGTAGAGCATTCGACCACACTATTGGAACATGTAAAAATAGCTTCCTTTTATTATCCTATTAAATAGTTTATTAATGTAGCATTTAATACTTGAAAAAATACTTTTGAAAATAGAATTTTGTTTCGTAAAAGACATACAAAACCATCACTCTATAGGGTGGTACAAAATCTGTCTCTTTGTAGAGAAGATAACCATCTAGCCTAGGATGGGTTGTATGTGATCGGATGCCTTTGCATAGACAACAAGGAATTTAGCTGCAAGCTTTGCTAAGCTTCCACAGGCCTCCAAAGCCATCCTACATAATAGTGGTAGTTACCACTCGGCCCTTTGCCCTCTCAAGTACTAGAGTAATCCAATGTAATGAACACCTAAAAGTAAGTTTAAATGCTGCATAGATTCTCTTTAAAATAAATTTTAGCAAATGAAATTCAATAATTTCATTAATTTGAAGGTGCTTTCCCCCTGTTGTTTGTGGCCTAGTGCACTCCTCCCAATATCGAATTAACAAAATAAACTTTTAGAGTGACTAATTTTTGAGACGAATGCATCTAGGCCATTAAATGTGTCTCTATTTCAATATTAAATGGCTCATTTTAAAATCTACAAGTTTTTTTTTGTAAATTTAATGTTATGGGTTAAATTTTGTTAAGTGCATTTGTGTTTAATAATGTGTAAATGTGATAACATTTTGAATTGTAATAATGAATTCAGTTATTCAACATTTTTTACACATTAATTAACTTGTTTTGAGATGCTCATTATTATTAAATTAAATCACATAATGAAAACACTATATCATCTCCCTTTAGGGAAATTGAGATCTCAAGAGAAACAAGGGTGCTCTTTTGTAAGGGTTACTTCATTGACCTAAGTGATATCCTCTTCAAGGTAATCCTTCTTTTGTACAAGGTGTCTCCTTACGATTCAACTCCTTAGAGGATTTTCCTTGCCTCTAGGATTTTCTTAGTTTACATTTTCAAAATTCCTTGGGCAAGCATAATTATTTGCTCATCAATCAAGTACACATTATTGATTAGGTACATAGAGCTTGAGTAGGCTTACATAAGATACATTATGGATTTTAACATAGCATGGCAGTTTGAGCTTAGCTTGCTTTCCCATTACATTGCTTACTTTGCATGGTCCATTTATAGTATCTCAAACTAAGCTTCTTGTATGTCCACAAGGACAATGAGCTCTTTTCTAGTTTTACCCTTAGGAAAACCGTGCCATCTTCCTTGATGTTTGCATGGATTTTTTAAAGGTCTACATTAGATTTTTGCAAGTCTTAGGTAGCCTTGATGTCATGTTAGATAGCTAGTATTTAATCATTCATTTCTTTAAGCATAGCCTTGATGCCATGTTAGATAGCTAGTATTTGATCATTCATTTCTTTAAGCATAGCATTGGATGCTTCTAACCTAAGATTGGGGTTTGAAAAGTTCAAGGGTGTACAACATTCTTGTCCATACAAAGCTTGAAATGGGGGATATCTTGATTGTTGTTGATAAGTAACATTATATGCAAATTTCACAAGAGGCATATGCTCAACCCATCATATTGGCTCTTTGCCATAATGTAACGTGCATGCCTATTAGCTGTCCAATGTTGTGACACTAGGAGCATTGGTGTTTAGGGTTCTTTGGACATTCCCTTTTGAAATGACCTAACTCCTTGCAATAGAAACATTGCGGAACTTGATCACTTGGGGTCACAAGATTCTTGGTTTTCTTTGGCAGGATTTTCTTCTTTAGACCAAATTGCCCTAGGATCCTTTTAGCAGACCGAAGTGGTCCTTTATCTTGGAAACTCTGTTTCCAAATTTTCCTCTTTTTAGATCTGGACTAAGATCCATGTAAAATCAACTTTGCTTATAATACTGAAGAATACTCACAAGCTTCGACATTCTAGTAAGATCAAATCTATATTATTTAAGATGAACAACTTAAGAGAAATTCATTGTAAGTTATAATTGTCATTCCTTGTTAAAGTATCTTTGATCACTTTTGTAAGTTCTAAACTCAAAATTTATGCAACTCATTTTACTCAGGTTAACTATAGTTACAAGAGTAAGGTTTAGTCCAATACAAGTCATATTACATGTCGGTAAAGTTCCTAGGATTTCTAATCATCCTGAAGAGGTGTAGTGGGTTCTAGGTCTTCGTCTTCACATGATTCCTCTATATATCCAAAGACTGCACTTGTGTAGCTTCGTTTTCTTAGAGGCTCAATATCTTCTGAAGCCAGTCTCTACTTGGATATGCCCTAGCTCATTGCAGTGGAAGCATCGACGGTTGTTGGGACATCTCTTACGGGTGTGCCCTGTCTCTCATTATGTGTGGCATCTCTTGTCCTGATCTCGGGAATCCTCTTTGTCACAATTACGCAATTTAAGTTCTTGGATGATTGGATTTTCTTGAAGTACAACATCTTGCAAGTCTGTTGGACACATTGCTTCAAGATGGTGGTTTAGAGGAGTGTTCAGGCTATGGCAAAACTTGGATACTTACTGCATAATATCCATAGGTGGTGTGTATTTTGGTAGGGTTACAAGCTTTGAGTAGTAGGCTTCCAAGGTTAATTCCAGCTGCTTTAGCTTGAAGAATTCATTCATCCTCAAAGTCTGTGGTAGGTTGGTGGAAGGTATTGTCCTCATATAGCATCTTTCAGTTGAACCCAAGTGACAATGGCTTTAAAAATACCTTGATCTTTGCACCATTGCTTCCACCATATTCGAGCCTAAACAACTAACTTAAGTTTGGTTATCATTGCTTGATTGGCAAAAGCAATTCATGTAGCAGAGAAATAATCATTCATCTATTCAATCCATATCTCTGTCTCTGCTACGACGTCTATTCCTTTTCCACCAACCTCGAGTGCCTTAATCTGCTTGAGAAGGAATTTCTTCTCTTGCATGTCAATATGTGTGGTTGCAGAAGGTGCCTAAAAATCAAGCTGTACCACTTAGGTTATTCTGTTTAGGATATGTCAATCATATATCATTACGAAGTTTTGCTCTAATACCAACTATAACATGCTTGCCTATCAACTATCCAATGTTGTGGCACTAGGAGCATCAGTGTTTAGGGTTCTTTGGACATTCCCTTTTGAAATGACCTAACTCCTTGCAATAGAAATAGTGTAGAGCTTTATCACTTGGGGTCAAAAGATTATTGGTTGTCTTTGGCAGGATTTTCTTCTTGAGACCAAATTGCCCTAGGATCCTTTTAGCAGACCAAAGTGGTCCTTTATCTTGGAAACGCTATTTCCAAATTGTCCTCTTTTTAGATCTGAACTGAGATCCATGGACAATCGACTTTGCTTGTAATACTAAAGAATACTCCCAAGCTTCGACATTCTGGTAATACCCAATCTATCTTAGCTGAGACGAACAACTTAAGAGAAATTCATTGTAAGTTATAACAGTCATTCCTTGTTAAAGTATCTCTGATCACTTGTACGTTCGAAACTCAAAATTTATGTGACTCATTTTACTGAGGTTAACTGTAGCTACAAGAGTAAGGTTTAGTCCAATACAAGTTATATCACATGTTAGTAAAATTCCTTGGATTTTTAATAATTTTGAAGAGGTGGAGTGGGTTCTAGGCCTTCGTCTTCACCTGATTCCTCTATATATCCAAAGACTGCACTTGTGTATCTTCATTTTCTTGGAGGCTCAATATCTTCTAAACTTAAGTCTGGTGGACTTAAGTTAGGCCAGTGTGCTTGGACATGCCTAGCTCATTGCAGTGGAAGCATCGACGGTTGTTGGGACATCTCTTATGGGTGTGCCTTATCTCTCCACATGTGTGGCATCTCTTGTCTTGATCTTAGGAATCCTCTTTGTCATAATTGCCCGATTTAAGTTCATGGATGATTGGCTTTGCTCGAAGTAATGCATCTTGCAAGTCTATTGGACGCATTGCTTCAAGACAATGGTTCAAAAGAGTGTTTAGGCCATGGCAAAACTTGGATACTTGCTGCGCAATATCCATAGGTGGTGTGTATTTTGGTAGGGTTACAAACTTTGAGTAGTAGGCTTCCAAGGTTAATTCTAGCTACTTTAGCTTGAAGAATTCATTCATACTCAAAGTTTGGTAGGTTGGCGGAAGGTATCGTCCGCGTATAACATCTTTCAGTTGAACCCAAGTGATAGTGGCTTTAAAAATACCTTGATCTTTGCACCATTGCTTCCACCATATCCGAGCTTGGACAACTGGGTTTGTTGGCTATCATTGGTTGATTGGCAGAAGCAGTTAATGTAGTAGAGAAATAATCATTCATCGATTCAATCCATATCTTTGCCTCCACTGCAATGTCTATTCCTTTTCCACCAAACTCGAGTGTCTTAATCTACTTGAGAAGGAATTTCTTCTCTTGCATGTCAATATTCGTGGTTGCGGAAGGTGCCTGAAAATCAAGCCATACCACTTAGGTTATTCTGTTTAGGATATGTCCATCATATATCATTACGAAGTTTTGCTCTGATACCAACTGTAACATGCTTGCCTATCGGCTGTCCAATGTTGTGGCACTAGGAGCATCGGTGTTTAGGGTTCTTTGGACATTCTCTTTTGAAATGACCTAACTCCTTGCAATAGAAACAGTGTAGAACTTTATCACTTGGGGTCACAAGATTATTGGTTGTCTTTGGTAGGATTTTCTTCTTTAGACCAAATCACCCTAGGATCCTTTTAATAGACCGAAGTGGTCCTTCATCTTGGAAACTCTATTTCTAAATTGTCCACTTTTTAGATCTGGACTGAGATCCATGGACAATTGACTTTGCTTATAATACTAAAGAATACTCCCAAGCTTCGACATTCTGGTAAGATCCAATCTATATTAGTTGAGACAAACAACTTAAGAGAAATTCATTGTAAGTTATAACAGTCATTCCTTGTTAAAGTATCTTTGATCACTTGTAAGTTCTAAACTCAAAATTTATGAAACTCATTTTACTGAGATTAATTGTAGTTACAAGAGTAAGGTTTAGTGCAATACAAGTTATATTACATGTTAGTAAAATTCCTAGGATTTGGTGTAGTGGGTTCTAGGTCTTCGTCTTCACTTGATTCCTCTATATATCCAAAGACTGCACTTGTGTAGCTTCATTTTCTTGAAGGCTCAATATCTTCTAGACTTAAGTCAGACCAGTGTGCTTGGGCGTGCCCTACCTCATTGCAGTGGAAGCATCGACGGTTGTTGGGACATCTCTTATGAGTGTGCCCTATCTCTCCGCATGTGTGGCATCTCTTGTCCTGATCTCGAGAATCCTCTTTGTCACAATTGCCCGATTTAATTCTTAGATGATTGGCTTTGCTCGAAGTAATGCATCTTGCAAGTCTGTTGGATGCATTGCTTCAAGACGATGGTTCAGGCCATGGCAAAACTTGGATACTTGTTGCATAGTATCCATAGGTGGTGTGTATTTTGGTAGGGTTACAAGCTTTGAGTAGTAGGCTTCCAAGGTTAATTCCAGCTGCTTTAGCTTGCAGAATTCATTCATCCTCAAAGTCTGTGGTAGGTTGGTGGAAGGTATTGTCCTCATATAGCATCTTTCAGTTGAACCCAAGTGACAGTGGCTTTAAAAATACCTTGATCTTTACACCATTGCTTCCACCATATCTGAGCCTGGACAACTAACTTAAGTTTGGTTATCATTGCTTGATTGGCAGAAGCAATTCATGTAGCAGAGAAATAATCATTCATCAATTCAATCCATATCTCCATCTCTGCTGTGACGTCTATTCCTTTTCCACCAACCTCGAGTGCCTTAATCTGCTTGAGAAGGAATTTCTTCTCTTGCATGTCAATATTCGTGGTTGCAGAAGGTGCCTAACAATCAAGCCATACCACTTAGGTTATTTCGTTTAGGATATATCAATCATATATCATTATGAAGTTTCACTCTAATACCAACTGTAACATGCCTGCCTATCGGCTATCCAATGTTGTGGCACTAGGAGCATCGGTGTTTAGGGTGAGATTGAAAGCCTACCTATGATCTTCTATGTATTGCCTAACACTAAGCCCATAGGTTATTAAGGAATCACTGCTAGGACACACATTCAAGAAACAAGCACACTGCAATGTCGACTATGACTCCCAGTGCATTCACCTCGCCATTGTCAATGTTAGGATAGTGATGGCTTTCAGTATGGGCAGTGTGGCCCCATTGAAGCCTGTAGTGCCACTAGTAAACAAACCTAATGCAAGGTCTAAGAAGGGGGGCTGTGACTTGTCCCAGCTTGTCGAGACAAACCACTCGCAACCCAAAGGAGACACATCTAAGACCATTGAGGAGTAGCTCCAATGGGTGCCCAAATGACAATCGCAGTCACCCTAGAAGCCAAACTGCACAAACTTGTAACCAACACACCTCATGTCCTAGGCCTACGATGGGTGCCCAAGGAATCATTGTGCGCTCAAGGCTACTACGAAGGCAACAATTGGATTTGGTTGCCCTAGGCTACAAGTAGCACGCATGTCCCTCAATCTAGGCCCTCAAGCCCATCACCACAAAACAAACCAATTGACTAAAAAAGCACTAAACCCATAGAACCTCAATGAGTCTATTAATAAAAACCACAACCAGTTACCCCTAAACTAACTCAACCTAACACTCCCAATGTCCCAATTGCTCCACAAGTAGAAAGTAGCACATAACATGAGCCCCAAGACCAACCCATTGCACGAGTGGCTGTTAAACACCCTATTTCAGATGTGCAGTCTTTGCAATGCACTTGGAAAGAATCCAAATTCATGTTTGTCAAGATTCCCATGGTAGCCAAGGAATTGATCACCAAAGAGATCTCTTGCAAACAATGATTGATCACATCAAATAGTAGGAGCAAAGTCTCTGCAATAATCTAAGAGCTAGAAGAGTTGAAAAAGCTAGCTGACTTTGACTCTTCTTTTCTATGTAAATGGTACACTCTTCATCTCCAATTGGAACAAGAGGGCTGCCAAATTATGACAAATGTCGAGTAAAGATGGGCAATCAAAACCTCTGAGTATGATCGAACCTATGTGGCTCCTATCTCATTTAGAGTATTGGACATCAGTCGCAATTGACTAGTAGAGGAACATGTTGTGGCCCACCCCTATTTCGATTGAATCCTGGTCGAGGAAGAACTACATATCACTAGCAGGATGAAATCTGATGACTTTCTAATTGATGTGTTGACCTACATTACACACGCAGGCATTAGAGCTCATAACATGGACCATTATGCGGAGTATAACCCAAAATTATATGATTAGATCATGACAAAGCAAAGCACAACAAGCATGTGCTAAATGACCTTAATACTTCATCCTCCAATACTAGAAAGGATTTTCATCTCTCCCGGGGGGAGGGGGTAAGGTGGAAAAGAAGACACAACTTGAACCTTTAATCAAAATTTAAAAGCAAAAAGTACATGCTTAAGGAAAATTTCCATGAAATTCTTGTTTGGACTGTGTGGATTGCTTGAAGCAAAAATTTTCATCATGTATATAAGCATCTCACCTTTCCATAGCATATATTCATGATCCCGTTATCTTTTTGCAAAAAGTCATTTCAAGTGAACTAATAGTGAGTTGTTGCATCATGTCAAGAACCCAAGATGGTAGGGCACGAAAAGGTAGCAAGCTTCTATTCACAAAAGAAGAGCATGCCAAATACATCCTAACAACAAAAACAAGGGCCTTTAATCAGCTTAAGTTTAGAAACATCTAGAACTTAGAAGGCATGGCGATGGATAGTAAAACAGATTGTCAATTAGTGTAATCTTAGTAAATATATGGAGAAGGTCGGCCAAAAGCCATTGACTAAAGTAAGTGTGTGGAGTTCCTACAAACTTTTGATGCTAATAGGAATTTTTGCTCCATGATAGTGAGGCAAGGAGAGGAGACTCATAGAGTAGAAGTGGAGTTGAGCCCTGAAATGGTGGAAAGAGCTTTAGTGCTGGTCAACAAGCCTAAGAGGCAGTCCAAGAGAGATGTTTATGGCATACTAGGGATGGAAAAGGCCCAAATATACACGAATGATGGAGTTAGCTTAGCTGACATTCCTGACCACGACATCAGGCTATAGGCAATGACAATCCATGCTCTATTCTCTAGTCAAAGGTACAATGACTTGAGATGAGCAAGATTAGAGTGTTACTACTCGAGAGCCTCATGGATAAGTTTCTAGATGAAATCAATTGGAATGGCTATGTGTGAAAGTTTATTGAATCCTTAGTTGACGAAAGCGTTAGCCATAGGAGCTAAAGTAGCAAGTGGGGAGTCTCCAGCTTCCACAGCACAGACGGCAAGGAAAACATTGGCAAACCAAGGCCTCCAACATAGAGTTTAGAGGTGTGCTCACCGCCATCATCCAGGAGGCCTTTGGAGACTTAGAAAGACAAGAAATGGTGTTAAAAATCCCCGAGCACTCAGCGGCCCACATATCACATGTGTAGCCACCCATAAAGATGAGCACGCCAGTCTCCATCTCCACTAAAAACTTGGGGGATGATGAGGTTGCGAGAGTGCAAAAAGAAGAAGCGGAGCAAGATGCAAAAAAAAAGGAAGCCCTACTCCAAGTCTAGCATTACAAGAGGCTTCGAGTAGGAGAATTATTAGTGGGGAAGGGAAGGAGGGCTAAGTCCCATCAAGCCAAGGAGAAAAAAGAAAAATCAAGTTGAACATGCTAGGGAAGAAGAAGAAAACCATAGCAGAAGGAGACAAAGAATTAGAAGTTGCACAAAAGGAGTCAAAAGGGCTAGAAGATAAACGAAAAAAGAAGTAGGAAGAAGAGAAACAACTAAGAAAGGTGAAAGAGGAGTCCAAAAGGGCAGAACATGAACAAAAAAGAAAGCAAATAGAGGACAAGAAAAGGTTGAAAAGAGAAGATGATGAGCAAAAATGGGTCTAACCTTGAGGTTGTCAATAGAGTAAGCCTCCCACCCCAAGGATTTGAAAATGAGAAGCCTAGGTGATGAACCAGGCTCCAGTATTGCAATAGAGGAAAGAGCTCAAGGGCCCATTGTGCCAAGCAAGGGAAAGGCCCCCATGTACCCACCACCACCAACCCTAATTGCCACACCTGCCACCACCTAGGAGACCTTAGAGGTGGAAGTGGACTAAAGCAATGTGGTGACATGGATGCAATATCTACTAAACTCGATGAAGCAACTTGGCCTAGTGCCAAGTGGTAGAGCTCTAATGATAGGGACAAAGAGACCTGCTATTGTGGATATAGAATCTAGAAAAGACCCAAAGAAGTCCAAGGTCGAAGCATGGACAATGTCCATGCCATTAGCCATACCAACAGCAATCAACTATGACAAAAATGTGCATGAGATCTTAAGCCAACTCAAAAAGATGAAGGAAGATAAGAAGGTTGCTATCAAGCCACCTTTTTCCACTTTTCCCTGCGTCTTTTTTATTTTCTTTGCACTGAGATTAACATTATCACCCTCTTAGCCGAGTGCGAGTCCCATGGCACTTGCTATGGCACTTGTTGATGAGGGCTTAGGTGGTTGAAGGGTTGCCATGTGGGTCAATGATGGAGCTTTGTGAAGATTGGACATGGAGAAGAAGCATCACGAAATGGATGTGAGGTTGTAGAGATCAAGAGTACATTGAGTGGGCGATGAGAGCCTTTGAAGTTGATGGTTGGTCATGGATTGTCGAATGTACCTAGAAAGGAAAAGGAAGTGTGCTACCTGGGGGGAGTGCCTACCTCACCATGCTTTGCAGGATGTTTGTGCCAATGAAACTGGGAGTTGTGTCAACAATAGGGAAGCCTCTTGTGTTATCCCACACTTGAGGACCTAGTTGTGCAACATAAGGGGAGGTCTTGTGGGTGTGACTTAGGGAGACAGGTCTACTGTAGATGAGTGCAAACTCCCTAGTTATGTTCTGCCCTTGAGGTGTCCTACATGTGAAGTGGGGAGACAGGGAGGGCTAGGGGATTAGGTATGGAGCTGGCTGACCGAGGCCACTAGATACACCTAACTTGAGAATCCCTAGGTGCAATGTTTGTGGCACTTTGATATTACATGGGAAAGCTCTTTGTTCCTTTCCTTTTGCTTCGTGTGAGTCTTTTCTTTGTTTTCTCTTTTATTTTTCCTTTTTTATTTTTTTTGAGATACATTGGGAGGGAGCACGCTAGGCATCAACCAGATGCCCTTCAATAGTTACATTTCGAGGGGGCGTAAGAGATTTGCTAAGGAATGCATGGATTTGCATGTAGCCCTTTTGGTTAATTATTACATTGAGAGGGGTAGTAGATAGGAAAGGGTGATTACACTTTGAGAACCTACTATTGCTCATGTCTTCCAAAAGGCTCATGCAAAAAGCTGGCAAGAGAGTGGCCCCTTAACATTAGGTGGGTCATTGCACAACTGTCTATCCCTGCATTGATATCAAAATAGAGGGGTGGCAAGTGCTCTTCTTGGGCTACATGTCTTGTTTTAGTAGGATTCAAAAGAGGCGAAGGTAATTACAAGTGGTAAGGAAGGGGAGGTCAGGGCATGCCATGAATTCATCCAAGGAGTGATGGAGGGTTGGAGATCTTGTGCCCCCAAAGGTCATTCATTCTTCAGGGTTTGCATAATTGAAGTTGTAAATCAAAGGGAAGTAGTATCTGCCATGCTTTTCCTTGTCAAAATCCACACTGTGACGCCTCGAGTAAGCCATGTAGGTGGGGTCATCCCTTTTGTATGGTAGCCTAGTACAAAAAGCCATCCATGCCTCAAAATTTTTATCCTAGATCTTTTGGTGCCATACATCCCTTGTTGAGAAGGTACTCCTTAATTGATTCATGCAAGTACAATGATGACTCTGGATAGAAGGAGATGTGCATATGGCAAACTTATTGTCCACCATGTCTTCTAGTAACTTGATGAAGTGTGAGATAAATTAGTGAACTATTTTATAAATGGCTAAAAGAGGACACTAGGTCTACAAGCTAGAACAAGTAGGTTTTGTCAAATTGAGTGACTCTTATGTTGGAAATCTTTGGAAAGATATATCTATCATATTCATTCTCCTAGTATTCCTTGCCATGCCACCATGGATATGGACAATAGATCGGATTTGTCCATTCTTCTTCTCACAAGTAACAAAAGGTCTTCCAAGCCCTCTTGTTATTCTCCAAGATAGGATATTACCACTCTAGTAGCTCTTAAGGATTATATCATAGCTGTGTATGCCTCCTTTTTCTTTGGCTCTTTGTCTTCTTTTGTTGAGTGCTCTTCTGACTCCCATGTTTCTAAGTCTAGTAGCTTTGGCATATGAATAGGGGGCACCATGACCATGGGTGGCTCTAAGGTAATGGAAAAGGTCGACATCCGTGTGTCAAATTGTAGGAGATCTACTACGTTCTATCCATGCTCTTCATATCCCTTCTTTGGTGAGTCCCTCATTCATTAGGTTGATCTATTTGATTTGCTCCATGCTTTTTAAGGTACTTGACATGAATCCTAGTAGGATCAATTGTATGTAGGGTTTGGACCAATAAAGCTGCCTCTTTAAGTAGCTCCTATTGCTTGGTCATGAAAAAGTTATAGGCTTCCAACTATACCTTATGCTAGCTCTCATTGTATTATGGCATGGGAGGTTTTTGGAAAGTTTCATCATGACTATTTTATATAATCTATTTGTTTAAGTTTCTACTTGGCCAACAACCCCTATCAAGCTAGTAGTGACTTGTAACCATTATATATATAACTTTCTACTAGCCTTATGCTTTTATAGATGTCCTTTTATTTACTTTTGATATAAGTAATGGTATTTTTACTTTATCCTTGTTTCCCATTTTGCTATTTTCCATTCCTATCAGGAGGATTTGATCTCTATGTCTTACAACATATTTGTGCGATCAAACAAGCATAACTACATGAGATTTGATAACAAATCTTGGAGGATCCTATGGCTTTGACATTCAATAGAATCCTTTGAATGCTTCCATTTCCAATTAGATGATTGCAAGCTATTTTTTTGTCTAGTTATTGATATCCAACAATTGATCGAAAGTGTCTCTCCCTTGCCCTTGTACCTATAAAAGTTTTGTCCCATGGCTTTGGGGGGTCACGGTCAAGACATAAAAGCTAACAACTTACTAAAAGCTATCAATGGTGGCTTGGAAGTCATCTGAGGCTCCACTTGAAGTTTTGTAATGTGCCCCTATTGGCTGTCTAGGCACGTTTTTAGTGGTCCATCGAGAGACGAATCTAAGTGACGCTAAAAACGTGCCTGGACAACCAATAGGCAAGCACATTACAAAACTTCAAGTGGAGCCTTAGATGGCATTGGACTTGGAGCGCAGGTTACTCCTACATAGATGCCAATCGACTCGCCTATCTTCAAAACAATCTGAAGAGGCTAAAATGGTTGGAGGACTTGAAGATCATCAAGTTATTCATCTTCCACGAGGCATGTGTTAACTTGATCCTACACATCGGGTGTCGGCAAGTAGAATAGACTCGCTACATCTATGAGGAGGTGGTCAAAGTCTTTCCAGTAGACATAATTAAAGTAATGGGGCAAAACAAACGTCATGACTATCAAAAATGGGGATTTCCTGAACTTTCCATGACTTACTGCTTCATGAGAATCCATTCCCCAAATCCATATTACTATTATGTCCTTGTAGCTAAATCTAATAGGGAACTATTAACTTGGCATTGATGCATCTCTTGGAAAAAAATCATTCCAGCCAATCTCTATCTATTCCCGAATAATGGATTGACCGTTAGAGGTGGTATACATGGTAGGCATGATAATGATCATAAGGGCAGGGACTCTCAGAAGTCCAGGTCCAAGTCACGTGGTTGCAATAAGTCCCGTGGACAGAAGTATGATCTTACCTATCATTATTGTGGGAAAGCAAGATATATTAGCAGTGCCATAAAATGTGTGATGATAAGAGCAAGGAAAAGGAAAAAGATAAAGTGCAAGAAAAGTCTTCTGAGTGTAGCATAGTACATGCAAAGTCTAGTGTAAAGATAGAAGAGGTTAATGTCACGATGGCCCACTGATTTAGATGATGATTACATACTTGTAGCTTCTTCATGTGATGCCTTAAAGACTTGTGAGATACACTCTATGTATGCGCAGTGCTAGCTCTTGGATTCAGGTGCGTCATTTCATGTGGCACCATGTAGAGATTGGTTTAATATCTATCGTACTATGTCTGGTTCTGTGCGTCTTGGTGATGACAAGTCTCTTGACGTTGTGGGCATTTGAGATGTTAGGCTACAGTTTCCTTCTGGCAGCTTTTTCATTTTGCATGATGTACGCCATGTACCTGCGTTGATTTGCAGCCTTATGTCAATTGGACAGCTTGATGACGCAGGGTATTTTGTGTCTTTTGGAGACTCTGCATGGAAGATTACTCGTGGCAAGCTTGTGCTTGCAAGAGGTGCCAAGTTTGGCAGCCTCTATCCCTTACTTGTATCTGAAGCATTGGATCATGTTTTGTCTGTGGATTCTATTCCCCATGTATCCCTTTGGCATGGTCGTTTGGGGCATATGTCTCTTAAAGGAATGAAAATGCTCCGTGCTTTGCAGTATCTTTCACCTTTGATTCTTGTGATCATTGTTTGTATGGCAAGCAGACTAGAAATACGCATAAAAGGTCTGGTAAGAAACACATGGATGAGCCCTTGGCTTGTGTACTCAAATGTTTGTGGGCCCATGCCTTGTCAGTCACTTGGTGGGGCAAAGTACTTTGTTACTTTCATAGATGATTACTCATTTAAGGTTTGGGATTATCCCATAAAGAGAAAATCCGATGTCTTAGATACATTTCAGCGTTGGCTTGCATTGGAGAACCAGCCTAAGAAAAGGCTCAAATGCCTATGGTCAGATAATGGGGGTGAGTATGTCTCATGTGCTTTTGAGCAATTTTGTGATGAGCGGGGTATTAAGCGTTAGTTGACAGCCCCTTACACCCCACCCCAAAATGGTATTATTGAACACATGAATAGGACCATTCAGGAAAGGGTCCGTAGCATGCTTAGTAAGGCTGGCTTACCGCAACACTTTTGGGCTAAGGCATTTACTACTGCAATGGATCTCATTAATAGGTCGCCTAGCAGTGGCATTGACTTTTAGGTTACAGAGGAGGTATGGACAGCAAACCCCCCTCTTATGATCATTTGCGTGTCTTTAGCTATGAGGGATTCTACCATGTGCCCAAGGATAAACACAATAAGTTGGATCCTAAAAGCGTCAAATGCATTTTTATTGGCTATGGAGATGCAAGAGAGATGGGTTACCATCTATGGGATTCACAGGTGCGGAAAGTGATCCACAGCCATGATGTCATCTTTCATGAGGACAAAATGCATATGCAGCCTAAGAAAGTGGTTGAGGTACTTAGAGTTATCTTTCAGGACACCTGCTCCCGTGCAGCTTGCTCCATAGCTAGCTAGACAGCGCGCATTATCACTTGATGCTCATGGCCCATATGCTAGACATACTGATGTTAGACAGGATGTTGGTCAGGCAGCAGAGCCTGGGTTGAGGCGTTCTAGTAGAGATTGACGACCTCCTGACCGTTTTGCACGCTCTATGGATTATGTACTGGTTATAGATGCAAGAGAGCCTCTTACTTATGATGAGGCTATGCGCAGGGGTTATTGTCACTCTTGGGAGAGGGCTATGTAGTCTAAGCTTGACTCATTACATGAGAATCAAACTTGGGATTTGGTTTCTTTGCCTCAGGGTAAGAAGGCTTTGCCATGCAAGTGGATGTACAAGCTGAAAAGTACCCCTGGACATCCCAAGCCGGCATACAAGGCTCAATTGGTTGCTAAGGGTTTCAAGCAAGAGCATGGTGTTGACTTTGATGAAGTCTTTTCTCCTGTGGTCAAGATGACCACCCTACGCTTAGTCTTGGCCTTGGTTGCACAGCTTGACCTGGACTTGTACTGGATGGATGTCAAGATGGCTTTTCTACATGGGGACTTGCATGATGAGATTTACATGGAGTAGCCTAAGGGCTTTGCAGACCCTAGCAGGGAGCACCTAGTGTGCAAACTCAAGAATAGTCTATATGGCTTGAAGTAGGCACCTAGGGAATAGTACCATAAGTTTGATGCATTCGTGCAATAGAGCTACAGTTGTAGTGCTATGGATCCATGCTTGTACACGAAGAAAGATCGTGATGATTCTTTACTGATTTTGGTACTCTTATGTGGATGACATGCTTCTAGCAGGGACATCTCATGAGGAGCTAGATGCTCTTAAGGCTCAACTCAAGAAGAGGTTTGAGATGAAATATCTAGGACAGGCCTCTCATATACTTGGTGTGCGCATTACGCATGATAGATCTTAGGGACTACTCTATCTGTCACACAGAGGGAGTACATTCATAAAGTCCTTGAGCATTTCCGCATGTAGGATGTTAAGCCTGTTGGCTATCCATTACCTTCTCATGTGAAGGTCTCATAGGCTGATTGTCCACAGACAGATGAGCACATGGCCAAGATGGCCAAGATTCCTTATGCATCAATCGTGGGTAGTCTTATATATGCCATGATAGCCACCCATCTAGATATTGCTTTTGTAGTTGGGATTGTGGCACGTTATATAGCTACACATGGTAAGAAACATTGGGATGCTGTGAAGGGTATCATGAGGTACTTGAAGGGCACAACAGATATGTGTCTTTGTTATGGTAGTCGGGATACAGGAGTTGTGGGGTACACTGACTCTGATTATGCAGGACATGCAAACAGTAGGAAGTCCACTTCTAGCTATGTCTTCACTTATGCTGGAGGGGCTATCTCTTGGATGTCTAGGGCACAGAAGTGTATGGCTCTTTCTACTATAGAGGCCGAGTATATTACATCCACAGAGGCTTGCAAGGAGGCTATCTGGTTAGGCCTTTTATTGCAGACCTTGGTATGACAGATGCGATGCCTAAATTGCATTCAGATTCTATGAGTGCCATTCAGTTGGCCAAGAATCCGGTCTTCCATGTGAAGATGAAACATATTGAGGTGAGGTATCACTTCATTTGCGAGGTCATTGAGGACAAATCTATTAACCTTGACTAAGCAAAATCCTGCAGACTTACTCACAAAAAGACTCATTACTGAGCGCTTTTCCTTCCTCAGGAGATTGATGGGCATCGGATGAGATGACATCTTTTTCCTCATCCTGTTGTACATGCTTTCTACATGTGTACATGTTGTATTGTCTTTTCTTTTTTCTCTCTCACTGGGACAAATTCACCTTTAAGTGGGAGGTTGTTGGGGGTAAAGGCACCTCTGCCTACCCGCCCATGTATTACTACACTGACAGTACCCGCCACTGCACACTGGAGGTGGCGGGTGCCTGTCATAGTCACTTATTCTTTATTCTTTTAGTGATAGTTTGAATAAAGGAAGGCCCAACCACACATTGTGGTTGTTGGAGTTCCTATTTCTTGTCTCTCTCTTTCTTGCTCTTGCTCTCCTACCATAGCTCTCACGTGCAAGCTTCAATCACTCTCACCTTTCAATGGAGGATTACTTCAGTGCAGTAGGAACAACACCTGTAAACCAGGCTATGATTGACAAGCTCAAACTTATCGGCGAAGCTAGGCTCTGGTGGAAGCAATGGTGTAAAGACCAAGCAATCATCACGAAAAGCACAATAACTTGGGATACGCTAAAGGAAGCAGTGTAGGGAAGGTACATGCCACCTGCATACAAAAATCAGAAGATGAATGAGTTCTTCAAGTTGAAACAGTTGGGCCTATCTTTGGAGGCATACTACTTGAGATTTATCTCCTTGTTGAAATACGCCTCGAGAATGAGTATTCCCCAATAAGTCTCAAAGTTCTGTGATCGGCTGAACCCATCAATGAACACTCAATTGGAATCAATGCGTCCTTCGGATTTACAAGATGCATTGATAAGAGCGGGACCTATCGCCTAAGAAGTCCAGCTAAAGTCCAAGAATAATAGAACTTGGTCTCACAAAGACTAGAATCCAGGGAAGTTGAAAGCTCGATTTAAAAGGGCGCAAGGACAAAGTCAAGGCCAATAGAAGAAGTTGAGGGCAAAGGCAAGTAGTGACTTTGTCCCCACTCAAAGAAGTGACAAAATCCTGTGATGTTTTCACTGCAATGAACCTGGGCACTTCAAAAGGTAATGTCTCAAACTTGGCAAAGATCGTCCTCAAGGAAAATTCAATGGCTAAGCTAGAGCTACCCATGGCTGTGGTCATGCAGTAATGGAAAGGGCAAAAAACTTCCAATATCTCCATTGAGAGAATCAACGAAGAAGAAAGCCCGTCCATGGAAGCTGAGATTGAGAGGGCATCTATTCATGACGTTCTCCATAAAAAGGGGCCGAACTGGCAATTCTCAATGATCCAAACACCATTGGATTACCAAGGTAAGAAATTCAAAACCCTGATTGATTGTGGTAGCACTCATTCTTTCATTTCACCAGCTTGTGCAAGAAGTTTAAGGATAGCCATTGTAGCTACACCTACTTTACTTGTCGAACTAGCAAATGGGCAAGAAATCACTTGCACTAGACAAATTGTTAAGGTGGAATTCCTACTTGGAAACAAGCCCACATTTGTTAAGTTCAGGGTAATGAATCTAGGAGTCCATGAGTGCTTGCTCGGGATGGATTGGCTAATCCCCAGTGATGTTCACATCCATTGTGGAAGGGATCAAGTCTCCTTTCGGAGTCCTAAGGGTGAGTAGTTACAACTCAAGGAGAAGTAGGTTAATCAAGGATCTAGCTAACTAAGGCAACACGAATAGCTCAGGGAATAAAAAAAGGATTACCCGTCTATTTGATCAAGATAAACAAACCAAAACAGGTAGAGGACTCCAATGAAGAACCATCATAGCTAAAAGAGTATGTGGATGTGTTCCCAGAAGAATTGACAGAATTACCACTGCTTAGGGAAGTGGATCATGAGATTAAGCTAATACTAGGAGCTACACTAGTTGCAAAAAGGCCCTACAAGATGTCCATTCATGAAGCTATTGAGTTAAAGGAACAACTCAAACAACTATTGGACCAAGGGTACGTATGCCCCAGCAGTTCTCCTTGGGGGGATCCGGTCTTGTTCCAAAAGAAGAAGGATGGTACACTTCACCTTTGCATCGATTATAGAGGGCTGAGCTAAGTAACCATCAAGAATAAATATCCTATCCCAAGGATAGATGAGTTACTTGATCAATTGCAGTGAGCAAAAATCTTCTCCAAGATTGACTTGAGGTTAGGATACTACCTGATCCACGACAAGGAAGAGGATATTCCTAAGACATCATTCAACACCAGATATGGTCATTTCGAATTCACAATAATGTCTTTTGGATTGACTAATGCCCCTGCCACCTTTAACAGGCTAATGCAGGACATTTTTAGACCATATCTTGATGATTTTTTGTACTTTTCTTCTTTGATGACACCTTGGTTTATTCCAAGGAAGAGGAGGATCATGAATCCTAAGTTCTCATCATCCTTGAGACCATGAGGACTCATAAGCTCTATGCTAAGAAGAAAAAGTGTGCCTTCCTCAAGAGGCAGATCAAATATCTTGGATTTATTGTGTCAAATGAAGGAATCTCTGTAGATCCTACAAAGGTTAAGGATGTCCAAGAGTGGCCTCCACCAACTATTGTTAAAGAAGTGCATACCTTTCTTGGATTAACAGGTTGGCACAAGATCTTCATTAAGGACTATGCCTTAATCGTAGCATCCCTCACAAACTTGCTGAAAAAGTAGGTTGCCATAGTGTGGACGCCCACCAAACAATCAAGCTTTGATAAACTCAAGCATAGCTTAGTGACAGCATCGATTCTGAAACTCCCTGACTTGAGCAAGGAATTCGAAGTTGTCATGGATGCTAGCTCACTTGCACTAGGATGCGTACTAATGCAAGAAGGCCATCCTATAGCTTATTCCTCGAAGAAGCTAAAAACCTATGCAAGGAATTATACCACCCATGAATTGGAGCTACTAGCAGTTATTCATGCTCTCAAACTTTGGTGACACTATTTGCTTGGTAACAAGCTCTCTTTGGTCATGGAGCATAAGAGCGTTAAATGGATCTTTACCCAATATGAGGCAACGCTGTTGGATTGAAGTTCTGCAAGAATATGACTTTGAGATAAGGTATTGACCTGACAAAGAGAATGTAGTTGTTGATGCCTTAAGTCACAAATAGTTCCTCAACTCTCTTATTATGGAGAAACCCTTAATGGCGGAATCATTAGCAACTATGGTGTCAATGCCTAGTAACCCTATCCTTGAACTAGCTAAGGAGGAATCTAGCCATGACCCAGAATATCTGAAGATGATAAAGGAGATTTTGGAAAAGGACCAGAACCCAAGAATTAAGGAGGGCAAGTATCAAGAATTTTCTATCGATGGGGGAATTGTCTATTTTAGGACAAGATTATGCATACCCTTAAGCAAGAAACTTGAATAGAGAATACTTTGGGAAGCACATGACTCCCCCTTTTCAAGTCATCCCGGATATGTCAAGACCCTCAACACAATTAGAAAGAGCTACCGTTGGGAAAGGCTTAAGGGAGACGTACTCAAATATGTCATGGAATGTTTGTCTTGCCAGGGCATTAAGGCAGAACATGTCAAGATGCCTGGGAAGCTGCAACCTCTTGACATTCCCCAAATGAAGTGGGAATTTACTAGCATGGACTTTGTTGTTGGGTTACCTTCAGTTCAAGGAGAATACAATTCAATTATGGTTATAGTAGACATGCTCACCAAGGTTGCTCACCTCATTCTAGTCAAGAAAAATTATAAAGCTTTAGATATTTCCAGATTATTCATCAAGGAGATATTTAGACTCCACGGGTTTCCTAGATGGATCGTTAGTGACTGTGATTCCCTCTTTACATCTCACTTTTGAAGAGGGATATTTGAGGCCATTAGGACTCAACTCTGTTTCAGTACAGCCTATCACTCTCAAACTAATGGCCAAACAGAGAGGGTCAACCAAGTCATTGAAGATATCCTTAGAGCATATTGCTGTCACGGACCCAGGAAGTGGATCCAATATCTACCATTGGTAGAGTTTGCCTATAATGCTTCCTACCAACAAATCATTCAAATGACACCTTTTCAAGCATTGTATGGGCATGATTGCCATACTCCATTGAACTCAATGATCAACAAGTTGTAATGCCAAGCCAAGGAGTCCTTGAGCTCTAGCTAGATAGAATCCTAGACATTTGGGAAAAGAGATTGAGGAGTAGAACCCTCAAAGAGTACCTCATCTAGTGGAAGGACTATCTAGAAGAAGATGCCACATGGATTGATGAGAGTAGTGTCAACCAACAATACCCCCAATTCCTTTCAAGATGAGTACATCTTGATTCTTAAGGGGGGAAGGATGTAATATCCTGCTGTGAGACCCCCCCTTAAAATAAAATTAATTGATTTTTTTTTCACCCCCTTGTCCATGCCGCTAGCTGGTGGACGGAGAGGGGGCTCCAGTTGAGAGATGGCCGTGATGATGATATATCAACATGACAAGGGGGAGATGACGTGGTGGCGGTGGAGCTACCAAGGACATGAAGACGATGATGACGATGAATTTGATGGGGGGAGGGGCACACGTGTGCCACCTCCAACCCCCCCACTATTCCTTCCTTCCCCTTAATAGCCACAGGGTGACAAGTAATCTGGGGGTCCTATGAAGTTAAGGACCCCTTAGCACAGCATTCCCCCTCCCCCCCCATGAATTTAATACCCATCTTCCCCCTAGATAATCCCCTCCTTAATCAAGGGATAACACACTATTCTTCTCTTTCCCCCCTGCTGCCAACTTGTGTGTGTGTGTGTGTGTGTGAGAGAGAGAGAGAGAGAGAGAGAGAGAGAGAGAGAGAGAGAGAGAGAGAGAGAGAGAGAGAGAGAGAGAGAGAGAGAGAGAGAGAGAGAGAGAGAGAGAGAGAGAGAGAGAGAGAGAGAGAGAGAGAGAGAGAGAGAGAGAGAGAGAGAGAGAGAGAGAGAGAGAGAGAGAGAGAGGGACTCAAAAAATATCCTTCCTTCCCTATCTTGAGAAGAGGTTACAACTACCCTCCCTCCCTCGTGATTCCCGTAATCTCTCCATTAGCTACCCCTCTATGTGGCAGAAGGTTACGAAAGTCAAGCAAGTGTAGGAAACTTTGACATAAAGGAGTGCTCCAGGAGAAGAGGAGGGCCACATTCCAAGCTCTGAAACGGCCCCGAGAAGTGCAAACTCTCCCAAGTAATCGAAAAAGCCACAACCACAGAAGGAGGATCGGGCAAGGATATCGCTAATATGAATGGGTTTTTGGGTTTAAACGCTAACTCGACACTCCAAAACTAGGTACCATTACGATGTTTAGTCCTATGAACAAAATAGTAAAGCATAATCATCGAAAAAAGAAATCATACTTTTGCATCGTGCAAATTGCTTAATTGGTAAGGTAGTTGTAAAGGCTTAATGACCATGATTTGCCACGAATCAATTAAGCATTTACGGGTTGTTGCAATACTAATCCGAGTATTAGGCTTGAATTTTTGCAAGTGCATCTTAGGTTGCCAATGTATTGATGACACCCAAAAGAAGCATAAAAATACACCTTACATGAGGGGGCCACATCCACATCCACATCCACATCTATCATAAATAAATGGTATACACAAAAGTGTACGTGTATGCATTTGCAAAAGGTTAGAAATAATTGAAATGTAAAGGTTAAAGCCTTAGAATGCAAATGTATTAAAAAAATCAAAGAAATAATAACAATATGAAGGGTTGTGTGTCTTTTGGGGAAGAGGTGTGGTGGAGTGCACGACTGATTATGTGCCTCTTTCTCTCCTTTCTTCCAAGACACACACATTCTCCCTTTATGGTTCCAATCTTTCTCTCTTCTCTCTCCTTTGTCTTTTGTGCAAAATTCCTATTTTCCCTTTTGCTCTTGCATAATGATTGAAGCTATGGATGAAGATGACAAATTGGTTCATTATTAAAAGATAGATTTATGCTTTTTTTTAGTTTTGAGATTAATGGCAGAGCTATACACATAGATTTTGTGTGCTTTGTCCTTGTTTTTGTGGTTGATTATATTCATGGGAGGGTTGCTGTCATGTATATAAATATACCTTTGTAAGTTGATTGCATCCTATAAACCATTAGAGTGAATTAACTCGCAATTACATTATGAATGACGAATTTATCTACCTCGCATAAAGAAAAATATAAGTCACAATTTATGAATTGCATAAGTTCATTGAGATGAATTTCCAAGAACGAAAACTCCACATTGCATCATCAACTTAGGAAAGACTTGCAGCTAGATTTGTGTGGCATCATGAATAGTTTCAGTTGCACTACATGATAGGGGTTCATATTAAAAGATAGATTTAAGATGCACATGTGAATTTCTAAGCTTAATTGCAAGAGGCAATTCGGTAAATGAAACTCTATATGATAAGTAATGCTAGGGTTTAATTCGACTTAGTTAGGATTTAATTGTAAATAAGTCAAATTATTATTACGATCATATGTTGACTTAGAGTCAAGTAAACACGCTCTTTGGTCTCTATCCTAACAACGAGTCCAAAAAACCCTTGGAGATATCATTTTTAAAATATGATACAACTCGAAGCCAATGCAAGAAAACTCAAATGTCTTATCCACAATAAAGAATGACCATTCGCCACATGGCATTTGATGCTCGCAACTATTTAAGGATTGCAAAAGGGCTTAGTTTACTCTTGACTTGCAAGAGGAATGAACAAAAGTTTGTGTTATATTGAGGGAATGAAGCCCTAGGGTAAACTTAGAAACCCTAATAAAGTTCTAAGGTGGGAAAATGGTTACCAACTGACCAATTGAAATCCTAGTTTGAGTCATCTAAGACCTGTGACCTTAAGAACCCTGAACTAAAGGTTAACAAATTAGGGGAACTACCATTTGAAAACTATCAGATATAGATCTAATAGTGCTCACTCCTATCACATAGGATTGAGGTCGGAATGAGGGTATTCTCTATCCCTTAGAAGGTTATGGAAGTTGATATCAAGGCAATAAAAAACCCAAAAAGGGCTGAACGCTAAGCATTCGAAAATAGGAACTCCACCTTAGTAGATGTCTTGAGCACTCGCCTTCATTATTGTTTGTACTTGTAAATTTAGGAACACCATCTGTGAAAGGATTGAATGACCCCAAACTCACAAGAGAAATTGGAATAATGAATTAGGTTAAATTCATGGAGGGCGTGCAAGAGTCGTAGAAGACAGGGGCAACGGTCTTATCTTCTTAGGCAATCGAACATAGGCTGTAAGAGTAGAGATCGACACTTGGAAGACTACGCTAGTCAACCTAAATGCCATCTCCACTGTGCTGAAGGGAGACGGCTAGGGGATCCTATGGGGCCCTTACCAAGTATATCCCGTGCCCTGAGGGGACGAGCAAGACTGGATGCATATTCTTGCTACCATCAACCTACCATTCTTAGACACTAAGAAGTACGAGCAAGCCATCAAGGCAACTGGCAATCTCAAGAACACACTTTAAGTGCCAGTCTGCATGATGACTGGGAGCCTACATGGAAGACACAACCCTGTTGCATTCCAAATTCTGAACAATAGACGAGAGCTCTTGGAGATCCTAGAATACTTGACCAACAAGTTGGCTGGCAATCCAGCAACGAATCTTAAGCCACTCCAAGACCTCTTGGATGAGCCTAAATGGCAATGGTCTAGAGTGCATGATTTAAACTTGAGATACAATTGGGCTTTAATCCTCGGCCAACAAGAAGACATATGTCAGAACCTTGAAAATGATGAGCAACTCGACAAAGACAGTTCTAACTATGAATATGAGGACTGATGTTCCTTCAGTGATGAGAGAGAAAGGGAAATCGATACCCTAGAGTATGACACTAGGGGACATATAATCGAACAAATACGAGTAGATCCTAGAACTCGCAAGCAGAGTGCACTTAGAGTAGAGAAAGGAGTCAAATACAAGGACTGTGATCGAAGTTGGTTGGAGCACATAGGTGCAATCAACTACAAGCAGGTAGGTCTAGCTTGATCTATTGACACACCGTTGCTGCAAATGGACTCACCTTCTAAGCTATGACCACTAGGAGAGAACCCCTCTTCTAGCGAAGATAGAGGATTTGATTCCAAATCGGAAGTTAGCTCTAATAGTGACCTTGAAATACCTTGGCCTCCCAAGACAAGATGCACTAAAGGGGACCTACCCATCCACCTACGACGTTGATGGTTAAGGGAGGAATGACGAACACTAAGAAAAGAAATGCGGATAGAAGAATAATGAAAACCACAAGACTTGGAAAAACAATTCACAAAGTTGAAAAAGGGAGATAGGGTGGTGATCTTGTTGGGAGCCAAATGACAAGGGAAAGCAAGCAAACCAATCAAGGGACCCACCAAGGTCAAGGAGGTCAATTTAGCTAGGGAGGGGGAGACCCCATGACTTGTCTTTGTAGCTGATGACTTGGCTGAGCAAGATGAAGCAAGTCTCATTACTCTCTTGTGAGAGTATGTAGATGTCTTTGCTTGGTCCCTAGAAGAGCTCAAAGGGGTAGACCCGAGTGTGGTGACTCACAAATATACCCATGACACTTGACGCAACACCGGTCAAGTAGCGACTATATCCCATGAATCCAAAGTACGCTCATGTTGTCAAGGAAGAAATCAAGAAGCTAATAAGAGTAGGATTCATCTATGAAATTGAACACATGGACTGGGTTTCCCCCATAGTCATTGTATTAAAGAAGAATGGAAAGATTAGAGTGTGTGTCAATTACAAGAATGTAAATGTAGCTACAAAGAGAGATAACTACCCACTGCCGTACACTGAGCACATGCTCGAGAGAGTAGTTGGCAAAGAGACCTATAGTTTTTTGGACGGCTTCTCTGAATACAATCAGGTGCAAGTACATTCTAATGATAGGTATAAAATCACATTCGCCATTGAATAGGGAGTCTTTGCCTACATAGGCATGCCTTTTGGATTGATTAACGTGCCAGCCACTTTCTAACGATTGATGTGTATAATATTCAAAGACATGCTAAGGAAGGAGTTAGAGGTCTCCATGGACGACTTGTGCATTCACTCTACTTGGCAAGAGCAATTAGAGAGACTCCAACCAGTCTTTGAACAATGTTGACTATATTGTCTCTCATTAAACCCCTTGAAGTGTCAGTTTTGGGTGAAGCATGGATGTATCCTAGGACACATGGTGTCGAAGAATGGCATTGCTACATATTTCTCAAAGATCAAGGTCATTGTCGATCTTCCACCCCCAACTGATTACAGGGCGTTCAATGTTTCTTAGGACATAAAAGGTATTGTGGACGGTTTGTGTTAAACTTTGCATTGATTGCTAGACCTCTATACAAGTTGTTGATTATATTCGAATGGACCGAGGAATGCCAACACGTGTATGAGGAACTAAAAAATGCTCTAACCACAACAACAATACTATGAGCCCCAAATTGGACACTCACGTTTCATGTGCACATCGACGCTTTGAAATTTGCTGTAGGAGCTGTGTAGTGCCAACCTGGTGAACACAATCTGGACTACCCAGTGAGCTTTGCTAGCAGACCACTCATTGAGACTGAAATGAATTACTCGGCAATGAAGAGAGAGGGCTTGTCTATGGTGCTTACCATAAATAAATTTTGACATTATCTTCTAGCTATGCCTTTTACTTTCTTTGTTGACCATCAAGCGTTGTTATATTTGGTTAATAAACCATGTGCTACAAGACGCATTGCTAGATGGCTTCTTCTACTTTTGGAGTTTGACTTCTCTATGATGGTGCGTAAAGGGAAGCAAAATTACATGGGTGACCATTTGTCTCGCATCCCCATGGGAGAAGCGGCTGGATAAGGCATTGTGGATGAACTACCAGACACGCATTTATTCCGCTTATCCAGCGAAAAAGATTTGTTTAGAGCTAACATGACACCATATTGGGCAAATGACATAGTTCAAGTGCTTGAATATGGACTACCGGAATGACTGATAGAAAAGGCCCGACTCAAGCGGCTCATCCTAAAAATCCAACCCTATCAAATAGCTGGCCAACTTTACAGTCTGGGTTATTGCGCAGATGCGTGTGTGAGCACGAGATGCATGACGTGTTGACAGAGGCACATGACAGAATTGCAGGAGGACATTTCAACAGAGATGCAACAACCCACGAGGTGTTGCATGTCAAGATTGTGGGAGAGAAGGAAGGAGTCTCGCTTGAAGCTTTCTTGCTTGCACAATGGGGGAAGACACACAAGGGTGGAGGCTGAAAACAGTTTTCCTCTTCTTAGTTGTGTAAGCCAAAAGAACTCAAGTACAAAGAAATAGAAGAACCCTATATATGGGTCTCAAACCAAACTCAACTAACTAAGGTGGCATACTAACTGAGCCACGAACTAGAGTAGATAAGGATAGCTATCATGTAGCTATTATTCATGGGCGGTGTACCAACCGCGTCTGCAACTGACAAGTCGGTGACATAAATATACAACGGTCACCCTGGCGTATCACGAGTGGAGCTCGATATCTCAACACTCCCCCTCGAGCTCAATCCCAATTCCTGCACACCAAGCAGGTCTCTGAACTTGCGCAGCTTCTCTGCGCCCAATGCCTTCGTGAATATGTCAGCTACCTGATCCTCTGTGCTGACATAAACTAGATCAATAAGACCTAGTAAAACCCTCTCTCGCACATAGTGATAATGCACCTCAATGTGCTTTGTTCTAGCATGATAGACTGGGTTATTTGCCAAGTGTATACTACTCATGTTGTCACAATAAATGACAACTGGCCCATCTGTAGACTGATGCATATCATAAAGTAGCTTATGCAACCAAGCTACCTCACATGCAGCCATTGCTGCACCCCTGTACTCAGCCTCTGTGCTCGACAAGGCAACTGTAGGCTGTTTCTTGCTGCTCCAAGTGACTGCAGCACTCCCAAAAGAGAATACATATCCACTGGTAGATCGTCTATCAGAAATACTACCAGCCCAATCAGCATCAGTGTATCCATGCAACTGTATCTGAACCCCAGTCTCATAAAATAGTCCATACTGCAATGTGGACTTCACATACCTAAGTATGCGTCTAGCCGCATCCAAATGTGGTTTCCTTGGAGCCTGCATAAACTGACTTACCAATCCAACAGCATAGCTCAAATCTGGCCTGGTAATAGTCATATAAATCAAACTTCCTACTATGCGTCTGTACATAGTAGGGTCTTCTAGAAGCTCACCTGCATCTGTGCTCAGCTTCACATTTTGCTCCAAAGGAACTGAAATAGGCTTACAGCCTGTCATCCCATATTTGGACAGCATGTCCAATCCATACTGCCTCTGCAAGAGCTGTATCCCACTTGGTGATCTAATCACCTCAATGCCCAAGAAATAACGCAGCTCTCCCAAATCCTTCATCTCAAACTTCTGCTTCAATAGCATTTTCACATGAAGGATATCTTCATCACTGTCACCTGTCATAATCAAATCATCAACATAAATGACAAGCAGCATAATACCTTTCTCTGTTTTTCTCACATAAAGTGAGAAATCTGCCTTGGAAATCTGAAAGCCAATAGTGACAAGATACTGTCCTATCTTGTCAGACCATGCTCTAGGTGCTTGCTTCAAGCCATACAAGGCTTTCTTCAACCTGCAAACAAACTCAGGATGAACAGCATGCACATAACTTGGTGGCTGCTCCATATAGACCTCTTCTTGCAAATCACCATGCAAGAAGGCATTCTTTACATCCATCTGATGTAAAGACCATCCTTTTGATGCAGCCATAGCAATGACTGCTCTTACGGTTGCCATCCTTGCAACCGGACTAAATGTTTCTTCATAGTCAATGCCATATGTTTGTGCATACCCCTTGACTACTAATCTTGCCTTGTATCTGTTCACAGAACCATCAGCATTGTGCTTCACCTTATAAACCCACTTACAGCCAATTGCATTCTTACCTTTAGGCAAAGGTACTAACTCCCATGTAGCATTTGCTTCCAAGGCATCCATTTCTTCATTCATGGCTTTCTCCCATTTTTCTTTTCCCATGGCTTGCTCAAAAGATGTGGGTTCTGGTTCCTGTATCACTTTGACCATATATGCATAGTGAATGGCTGTAAATCCATCATATTTCAGCCTATCCATAGGATACCTAGCTCTTGTAGACCTGCGCAAAGTAGGTTCACTCCCAGGTGCTCTCAAAACATCCCTGGTCTTCCTTACTCCAGGTGTAACAATAGAAGGAATACCCAACTCATCATCAATGCTCTGTTCTGAGCCACTGGATTCACCATCCACATAAGAGTGACCTGCATTCACATCAAACATGGGCTGATCAACCTTCTCTTTTCCTTTTCGTGATACCTGCATACCACTATCTGCATTGCTTTGAGAAGATTCTCCTGATCTCAATCTGCCTGTCCATGGCGAAGAATGTGAACCACTGCTAGAGCACGCTCCAGGTCCACTAATATTTTGTGACTGCTGCTGTGAATTCTGTGTAGCATTACCATTTTGTGCATCTTCATCATCAATCACATTTACTGGTTTATACCAGCTACTCATCTCATCAAAAACAACATCTCTGCTCACTGTAAACTTACGAGTAGAAGGGTTATAGCATCTATACCCTTTTTGCTGCAGAGAGTAACCAATAAAGATGCACTTCTCACCTTTTGGATCCAACTTGGATCTCAGCTCATCTGGCACATGTACATAGGCAATGCAACCAAAAATTTTCAAATGAGAAATATCTGGTTTCCTACCAGTATACCTCTCCTCTGGAGTCATTCCATGTATTGCTGCAGTGGGAGTCCTGTTCATTATGTAGACTGCTGTAGCAACTGCTTCAGCCCAATAAAAATCTGGCAAGTCTTTTTCATTGAGCATGGCACGAGATACCTCTCCAATATGCCTGTTTTTCCTTTCTGCAATTCCATTTTGTTGTGGGGTATAACTGCATGAATATTGTTGCTTTATGCCATGCTCCTGCAAGAACTTTGCAAACTCATTTGAGAGGTACTCTCCCCCTCCATCTGACCTTAGGCATTTTATCTGCAAGCCTGTTTCTTTTTCAACCATAGCTTTAAGAGTTTTGAAATGCCCAAAAACTTCACTTTTCTTTTTCATAAAATACACCCAAACTTTTCTGCTATAGTCATCAATAAAACTGACAAAATAATGACAGCCTCCAAGAGATGCAGCTTTAGTTGTCCACACATCAGAGTGAATTAATTCCAATGGCTTCTCACTCTCTTGAACATGTCTAGGAAATGGTTTCCTTGCCTGTTTTCCAAACTGACAGGCTTCACATAGCTTATGCATTTCTGCAACCTTGAATTTGGGCAATCCTGCAACAATATTTTGGGCCTGCATTGATTTAAGTCGCTGTACATTAACATGACCAATGCGTTTATGCCAGATATCAATATCTGCAACTACACCGGTCCCATGTGCAAACATTGCTGCACTCAATTCAGACATGTCTGCATCCAATGTAAACATTCTGCCCTTCTTCTTTCCTTTTGCTATCAAGCGACCTTTATTTTTCATATCCTCAACAAAGCATCCATGAGGATTAAATCTGACCTGCAAGCCCTGTTCAACCATTTGACCAACAGAAACCAGATTCTTGGTGATATTCGGGACATGAAATACATCGGACAGGTATTTCTTTTTCCCACCCTGCATAGACAAGGGAATTTTTCCAATCTGCACAATAGGATGTGCAGTATCATCACCAGTCTCCACAAATCCTGGTTTTTCCATTTTCCTTGCATCCTCCATCCATTCTGCATGACCTGTCATGTGGTTTGATGCACCTGAGTCAACATACCATACATCATTGCTTTCTTCTGCACTTGTCATAGAATTGTTCATGTGCTGCACCATGAACAAATGCTCATTTCTGTCATCACCCTGTCTACTAGAAGATGCATAATTCCCTTGTTGCAGTTTTCCATTCATGATGTCATTCTGCTTTTTATAGCAGTCTTTAGCCATATGACCCATTTTACCACAGTAGTAGCATTCAACATTACTGTTTGCATTTTGGCCTCTTTGCCATCCACCACGACCTCTTTGGCTCCCCCTGCCTCTAGAGTTACCACGTCCTCCTCCATAGGACTGGTTTTCTTGAGTTTGCTGCATATTCTGATTTCTGCCACGGCCTCCAAATCGGCCTCCTCTACCTCTGCCTCTACCTCTTCCAGCATTTGAGTAGAAGACAGCTTCTTTTGAAGTTCCTCCTGAAGAAGATGCACCACCATTTCTCTGTTCCTCAGAAATTAGAAGAGCAATCAACTCCTCAAAATCAGGAAATCTTTCACGAACTGAAATGGATGTCCGAAACTGTGCATAATCCTTTCCTAGACCATTCAAGGTCACGGAAACTAAATCATCATCTTCCACTGGCGACCCAATGGAAGCAAGTGCATCTGCAATCTTCTTCACCTTCATGTGGTAGTCGTTGATGCTCATACTTTCTCTTTGCACATTATGCAACTCTTGCTTGAGCTGCATTTTCCTGGCTTGCGTATTTGTGCTATACATTTTTGACAAAGTATCCCATGCCTCCTTTGGCGTACTTGCATCCTGAATATGCACAATCATAGAGTCTGAAATACTGATAGACAGCCAATACATAACTTTCCTGGCTCTCTCATGCCATGTTTTAAATGCCTGCATTTGTTGTTGATTGGGAACATCAGGAAGAACTGGTTCTTCTTCATTTCCTGCAACAAATTCCCAATATCCTTTTCCCATAAGGAAATTCGTCATTCTAAACTTCCATGCCTGGAAGTTGTTCTTGTCAAGCTTTTCAGTGACAATCTGTGAAAGAGAATCAGACGCCATTACAGAATACTGCAAGAAATTCTGTCACTGCAAAAAACACAGCTTCACCCTCACAAGGGCAAATCTGCAAAACTGGCAAAAGTGGTATTTGACCACACAGTCACTTCCTAGTGACGATTTTGCATAAACAGGAACCAAGGATGATTCTGAAACTCCCAATGTCTCTGCGCACAAGCATATGATGCAATTTCTACAGTAACTTTTCACCAACCTGTAGAACAGTGGTCGCACAGCATAGAACTGAGCCTTTTCTTGAGTGCGTGCAGAAAACTTCCGTCTGCAAAAACGGCCCCGAAATGGCCTCAAATCAAAAAAACAAGGTCGCCAAGGGCTAAAGCCCTTTCCCGCAGCATATACTGCCCTCTTGCTTCACCGCGAAGGGCGTCTCAACCTGAGACAATGCACTCTTGCAATTTTCGGCTGTGCTACCTGCAGAGATCTGCTCCCAAAACAGGAAATGAAAGCAACACTGCTCCTCTTACCAGACCACCGCGAGCTTGGCTTGCTTTCTTGAGCTCCTTACCACGAACAAGGCTCTGATACCATGTCAAGATTGTGGGAGAGAAGGAAGGAGTCTCGCTTGAAGCTTTCTTGCTTGCACAATGGGGGAAGACACACAAGGGTGGAGGCTGAAAACAGTTTTCCTCTTCTTAGTTGTGTAAGCCAAAAGAACTCAAGTACAAAGAAATAGAAGAACCCTATATATGGGTCTCAAACCAAACTCAACTAACTAAGGTGGCATACTAACTGAGCCACGAACTAGAGTAGATAAGGATAGCTATCATGTAGCTATTATTCATGGGCGGTGTACCAACCGCGTCTGCAACTGACAAGTCGGTGACATAAATATACAACGGTCACCCTGGCGTATCACGAGTGGAGCTCGATATCTCAACATTGCAGTCCCAACTGTGGTGGTCCACCCTCTTCCAAGATGCGGCACGATTTGTGAAGCATGGTGATGAGTGACAAAGGACTAAAGTTTTGATTTGTAAGGATCACATGGAGCTAACCCAATTATCGCACAACCCTTCAAGAAATGGGGGATTGACTTCATCAGACCCATTAGTCCTGTGGTACAGTATTAACAAGCCAAATACATCATTGTGGCTGCCGATTATCTGACAAAATGGGTAGAAGTGTGAGCTACGAGAAAGAATGACGCTTGGACCAAGTTCCTATGGGAGCAAGTGATCTCACAATTCGGCTGCCCCATCGAACTAGTTAGTGACCAAGGCACACACTTCATCAACGAAGTGATAGCTCACCTTCTGTCCTCCTTCCAAATCATCCATAAAAAATCCTCGCCTTATTACCCCCTGGTAAATGGTCAAGCCGAATCCACAAATAAAATCTTAGTCAATGTCCTGACTAAAGTCATCTTTGCTTCATGTAGTGATTGGGATAACAAGTTGATGGTGGCCTTGTGGGAAATAAAATCTTAGTCAATGTCCTGACTAAAGTCATCTTTGCTTCATGTAGTGATTGGGATAACAAGTTGATGGTGGCCTTGTGGGCCTACTACACGGCCTACAAGACACCTATAGGATAGACACCCTTTCGATTGACATATGGTACTGAGGTGATTCTGCCCTTGGAATTCTTCTTACCAAGCCTCAGGTTAGCCCTTCAAGAATGATGGGATGGGAAGGAGGCATGGAGAGAATGCTTGATTGAACTCGAATGCTTATTGAAAACCTGACTTCTAGCCACCCATGTGCTAATATGTGAGAAGGCAAGATGCAAGAGCTGGTTTGACAAACATGTCAAGCAGCGCAACTTCAAATAGGGTGAATTAGTACTATTGTACTTAGTCAAAGGACATAAGCAAAAATTGAAGTTCCGAGGACTAGGACCTTTTAAGGTTTGAACCATCAACCGAACTCACCACGTAGAACTCAAAATGCTAGAGGGTGAGGACATAGGCTCCTTCAACGGCAGCTGCATAAAGAGGTATTTTCCTCCCACGCACCCATTGCATGAGCCCCCAATGCCAGCACCCCTTGTCCACATACACATAGCCACTATCATTAAGATGGACAGTGAGGATGAGAAAGAAGTTGTGCTAGCTTACCTAAGCATGACGGTCACTACTAAGCATGCATGCACCATCAATGCATTGATCGATGATGGAGCTGATTTTAATGTCTTAAACCCATGACCATTGGACCCAAATTGGCAAACCCACTAATGTTAAGCTCACCCCTTATGGAGGCCAACCCTACACACTTTTGGAAAAATGCATGATCACAGTCTCTATCGAGTTGGAGAGCCTATCAATCATCTTCTATGTATTGCCAAATACAAAGGATGCAGGTCAAGAATTGTTGTTAGGACGCACTTTCAAGAAGCAATCACAATGCAACATAGATTATGATCTATAGCGTATTCACCTTGCCATTGGCAACATTCAAATCGTGTCAATTTTCAATAAGGGCAACAAGGCTCCACCCAAGCTTGTCATGCCATCGATAGAGCTACCTAGGACCAAGCCTAGGGAGAGGGGTCTTGAGTCATGACAACTCACCCAGACTAAAAAACCATTGCCAACTAAGGCCATCCCCAAAGCCATAGAGCCCATGCTTAAATGGTTGCCAAAGCACCAAAAATGACATACTCATAGCAAACAAACACAGCCCTGCAAGGCTAACAACTATCCTTCGAAACCTAAGAGACGGACCCAACACTGTCGATGTAGGCGCACAATCAAGCAACAATGGATCCCCAAAGATCTATTGCAAGCCCAAGGATACTACGAAGGCAACACTTGGATATGGGTGCCCAAGAAGAGAGATTCTAGAAGCATAGTCCAACCACGGCGATCATTGGCCACCCCATCTCTAGGAAGCCACACTTCTGCTAAGGTAGTGAACAACCCAAAAACTCGAGCAATAAAGATTACAGAACCCACAACGATTGCGGTAAAAAAACCCCAACCAATCTATCGACCCAAATAGCCGCGTGATACCTCAGAATCATCTAAGTTTGGAGAGCTTGGCACCCCAGTGGCTACGCAAGAAGAAGGGAACCTACCATCTGTGTCACTAGAGCCACCCTCAGTACCCCAAAGCACAAGAAGAAGGAAACCTACCATTTGTGTCACTGGAGCCACCCTCAATACCCCAAAGTAGCACTGGACACACGGATCAAACTATGAAGCTACCCTTAGACACACCACTATCAAGTTCATTGCCACTAGAACCATCACTGTCCAGCCCAATTCCACCACAACCACCGGCATGTCTTAGGCCTTCCTACGAGCAACGTTCATTCCTAACGATTGCCAAGGACCCTACTGAGAATACGAGAGATGACTTGGTGACCTGTATCAAGCTCTTGGATAACACCTTTACCACATTTGCTAGGAGCTATGAAAGGCTTGACCTCAGCTTGCTTGATGAACCCCTTGCCACTGAGGTCCATTCCTTATCCTTCACTTGGGAAGAATATGAGTTCATGACAGCAACATCCCCCAATGTTTCAAAGGAGTTGATCGATAATGGAGAAATCTCAAAAGAACACTCATTCATCAAACAGCTAATAACACCATACCGCAAGCCCCAAAGGCTTGCATCATCCATTGAGCTTGAGGAACTCACTCATCTCGCTAACTTTGACTGATCGTTCTTACACAAATGGTATAACCTATGTCTCCAATGGGAGAAACATGGTTGCCAAATAATGACTAATATTGAGCAGCGTTGTGCCATCAAAACAACCAAGTATTGTGAAAAGATGCGGGTGTCAAGATTGTGGGAGAGAAGGAAGGAGTGTCGCTTGAAGCTTTCTTGCTTGCACAATGGGGGAAGACACACAAGGGTGGAGGTTGAAAACAGTTTTCCTCTTCTTAGTTGTGTAAGCCAAAAGAACTCAAGTACAAAGAAATAGAAGATCCCTCTATATGGGTCTCAAACCAAACTCAACTAAGTAAGGTGGCATACTAACTGAGCCACGAACTAGAGTAGATAAGGATAGCTATCATGTAGCTATTATTCATGGGCGGTGTACCAACCGCGTCTGCAACTGACAAGTCGGTGACATAAATACACAACGGTCACCCTGGCGTATCACGAGTGGAGCTCGATATCTCAACACTCCCCCTCGAGCTCAATCCCAATTCATCATCAATGCTCTGTTCTGAGCCACTGGATTCACCATCCACATAAGAGTGACCTGCATTCACATCAAACATGGGCTGATCTACCTTCTCTTTTCCTTTTCGTGATACCTGCATACCACTATTTGCATTGCCTTTAGAAGATTCTCCTGATCTCAATCTGCCTGTCCATGGCGAAGAATGTGAACCACTGCTAGAGGACGCTCCAGGTCCACTAATATTTTGTGACTGCTGCTGTGAATTCTGTGCAGCATTACCATTTTGTGCATCTACATCATCAATCACATTTACTGGTTTATACCAACTACTCATCTCATCAAAAACAACATCTCTGCTCACTCTAAACTTACGAGTAGAAGGGTTATAGCATCTATACCCTTTTTGCTGCAGAGAGTAACCAATAAAGATGCACTTCTCAGCTTTTGGATCCAACTTGGATCTCAACTCATCTGGCACATGTACATAGGCAATGCAACCAAAAATTTTCAAATGAGAAATATCTGGTTTCCTACCAGTATACCTCTCCTCTGGAGTCATTCCATGTATTGCTGCAGTGGGAGTCCTGTTCATTATGTAGACTGCTGTAGCAACTGCTTCAGCCCAATAAAAATCTGGCAGGTCTTTTTCATTAAGCATGGCACGAGATACCTCTCCAATATGCCTGTTTTTTCTTTCTGCAATTCCATTTTGCTGTGGGGTATGACTGCATGAATATTGCTGCTTTATGCCATGCTCCTGCAGGAACCTTGCAAACTCATTTGAGAGGTACTCTCCCCCTCCATCTGACCTTAGGCATTTTACTTGCAGGCCTGTTTCTTTTTCAACCATAGCTTTAAGAGTTTTGAAATGCCCAAAAACTTCACTTTTCTTTTTCATAAAATACACCCAAACTTTTCTGCTGTAGTCATCAATAAAACTAACAAAATAATGACACCCTCCAAGAGATGCAGCTTTAGTTGTCCACACATCAGAGTGGATTAATTCCAATGGCTTCTCACTCTCTTGAACATGTCTAGGAAATGGTTTCCTTGCCTGTTTTCCAAACTGACAGGCTTCACATACCTTATGCATTTCTGCAACCTTGAATTTGGGCAATCCTGCAACAATATTTTGGGCCTGCATTGATTTAAGTCGCTGTACATTAACATGACCAATGCGTTTATGCCAGATATCAATATCTGCAACTACACCGGTCCCATGTGCAAACATTGCTGCACTCAATTCAGACATGTCTGCATCCAATGTAAACATTCTGCCCTTCTTCTTTCCTTTTGCTATCAAGCGACCTTTATTTTTCATATCCTCAACAAAGCATCCATGAGGATTAAATCTGACCTGCAAGCCCTGTTCAACCATTTGACCAACAGAAACCAGATTCTTGGTGATATTCGGGACATGAAATACATCGGACATGTATTTCTTTTTCCCATCCTGCATAGACAAGGGAATTTTTCCAATCTGCACAATAGGATGTGCAGTATCATCACCAGTCTCCACAAATCCTGGTTTTTCCATTTTCCTTGCATCCTCCATCCATTCTGCATGACCTGTCATGTGGTTTGATGCACCTGAGTCAACATACCATACATCATTGCTTTCTTCTGCACTTGTCACAGAATTGTTCATGTGCTGCACCATGAACAAATGCTCATTTCTGTCATCACCCTGTCTGCTAGAAGATGCATAATTCCCTTGTTGCAGTTTTCCATTCATGATGTCATTCTGCTTTTTATAGCAGTCTTTAGCCATATGACCCATTTTACCACAGTAGTAGCATTCAACATTACTGTTTGCATTTTGACCTCTTTGCCATCCACCACGACCTCTTTGGCTCCCCCTGCCTCTAGAGTTACCACGTCCTCCTCCATAGGACTGGTTTTCTTGAGTTTGCTGCATATTCTGATTTCTGCCACGGCCTCCAAATCGGCCTCCTCTACCTCTGCCTCTACCTCTTACAGCATTTGAGTAGAAGACAGCTTCTTTTGAAGTTCCTCCTGAAGAGGATGCACCACCATTTCTCTGTTCCTCAGAAATTAGAAGAGCAATCAACTCCTCAAAGTCAGGAAATCTTTCACGAACTGAAATGGATGTCCGAAACTGTGCATAATCCTTTCCTAGACCATTTAAGGTCACAGAAACTAAATCATCATCTTCCACTAGCGACCCAATGGAAGCAAGTGCATCTGCAATCTTCTTCACCTTCATGTGGTAGTCATTGATGCTCATATTTTCTCTTTGCACATTGTGCAACTCTTGCTTGAGCTGCATTTTCCTGGCTTGCGTATTTGTGCTATACATCTTTGACAGAGTATCCCATGCCTCCTTTGGCGTACTTGCATCCTGAATATGCACAATCATAGAGTCTGAAATGCTGATAGATAGCCAGTACATAACTTTCCTGGCTCTCTCATGCCATGCTTTGAATGCCTGCATTTGCTGTTGATTGGGAACATCAGGAAGAACTGGTTCTTCTTCATTTCCTGCAACAAATTCCCAATATCCTTTTCCCATAAGGAAATTTGTCATTCTAAACTTCCATGCTTGGAAGTTGTTCTTGTCAAGCTTTTCATTGACAATCTGTGAAAGAGAATCAGATGCCATTATAAAAGACTGGAAAAAATTCTGTCACTGCAAAAACCACAGCTTCACCCTCACACGGGAAAGTCTGCAAAACTGGCGAAAGTGGTATTTGACCACACAGTCACTTCTTAGTGACGATTTTGCATCAACAGGAAGCACGAATGATTCTGTAACTCCCAATGTCTCTGCGCACAAGCATACAATGCAATTTTTACAGTAACTTTTCACCGACCTGTAGAACAGTGGCTGCACAGCATAAAACTGGGCCTTTTTCTGAGTGCGTGCAGAAAACTTCCGCCTCCAAAACAGGCCCCGAAATGGCCTCTTGCTTCACCGCGAAGGGCGTCTCAACTTGAGACAATGCACTCCTGCACTTTCCGACTGTGCTACCTGCAGAGATCTGCTCCCAAAACAGAAAATGAAAGCAACACTGCTCCTCTTACCAAAACACCGCGAGCTTGGCTTGCTTTCTTGAGCTCCTTACCACGAACAAGGCTCTGATACCATGTCAAGATTGTGGGAGAGAAGGAAGGAGTCTCACTTGAAGCTTTCTTGCTTGCACAATGGGGGAAGACACACAAGGGTGGAGGCTGAAAACAGTTTTCCTCTTCTTAGTTGTGTAAGCCAAAAGAACTCAAGTACAAAGAAATAGAAGATCCCTCTATATGGGTCTCAAACCAAACTCAACTAAGTAAGGTGGCATACTAACTGAGCCACGAACTAGAGTAGATAAGGATAGCTATCATGTAGCTATTATTCATGGGCGGTGTACCAACCGCGTCTGCAACTAACAAGTCGGTGACATAAATACACAACGGTCACCCTGGCGTATCACGAGTGGAGCTTGATATCTCAACAGTGGGATTTAGAGCATGGTAGTGGCTACGGTGGATCGAAGATGAAGATTAAGCTCACGATGACAAAGACAAGACTTGATCTATTACACAAGTGAATTAGGTTCCAAGATTGAGACTTGGACTCATAAACACAATCTTGTGTATAAGACTGACAATGACCAAGACACTAACTAAAATGGTAAAGCATCATGATATTGCATTCATCATATGTATATAAAAGTGGTAGTCAAGTACAATGCTTTATAGTTGTTGGATGGGTAGTAATTTCCCTTTCTGTGCATATGGAATTCAGTCTGCCTGCATGTCCTAAGCCCCGAACTACCTCATACAAAGAGGCCACAAGTGGGAGTGATTGTAAATCTCAACACCCCTCCTCAATCACAACCAATAGTACAAAGTGTATAGAGGCTTTAATGAGAGCAACACCTACAAAGTGTGGGCACACCATAGACATGGAAAAACACCAGAGGCAGTCGGGAAGAAAATGCTAAGTGTGGGTACCACAAACATGATGGACATCCAGAGGCTATACTAAGAATCTCACAACGTGTGCAAAGACTATAGTACAAGGCTACATAAGGAGTTTACAAGCTTATGACAGGAGCATTTTGGGCAAGGCAATACAAGGCTAAAAAAGTCAATAAAAATTTGGGTTAAGGACCGTGAGGTCCTTGCGATTTTCAGCATTTCTTTTTACATAGATCTTCAATTCATTGCAGGTCTTCTTGTCTTCTTGTGGATGTAGTCCAGCTTTCTCTTTTTGATCTTGTACTTGTTCTTCACTTTGCTTGCAGCTTTAGTGTCTTCATGGTTGATCTTCTTCTTCTCCACCGCTTTGCTTGCATTGTTCTTTTGGTCCTTTTCTTCATGGTCCTCTTTTTCTTGGTCTTCTTTGCTTGCATTAGTCTTCATGTCCCCCTCAAGAAAAGGTATCATGCTGTCCAAGACATCTAAGATGTCTTCAAAATATTCAAATAAATTCATCGATTTCTCTTCAAAACAAGTAAATCCAATCATCCCTGCAAGTGGAACAAACAAGTTTTCCATGTAGTTGAAATGAGCAATAAGAGTAATGCTACTCTTCATGAGAAGCATCCATGTAACAATCTTCATGATTGTCGTCAACATCAAATGAGTGAGATGAGTCCAGTAATGAGTTGATTCTGGAATGTGCTAACAAGCACAAGTGATGGCAGTGTCGAATCCCACTATGTAGTATCAAAAGATACTAGCTTGATTCTTGATGTTGTTGTTGCTTGATGTTTGATTTCTCTTGCTCATTTGGAGTGATGCTTTTTTGGGAATTGAGTAGAAACTTAGATCACATTAGCAACAACTCTGTTGAGTCAAGAGAAGTGAGAGAAATGAAAGAAAGATGAAACTTTGATATTGTGGCTATGGAGTCTTTGCAACTAGGGTTTTGACTCGACAAATAAACTAGCTCGTGCAGACAATCGGTGCAGAAATTCAAGGCAATACTTAGTGGGGAGAGAGCTTATATTAGGAGCTTCAAATTCCCTATACACGTAGGGTAAGGCATAGCACAAGCAGGCTCCATGAACTGTACGAGCAGACTGTGTTTCTAAAATGGCACAATTGACGATTTGCACAATGCCAAGCTCAAGGCACACCAATGCTAGGGTCTATGGTAATAGGCATAGGTTCCTTGGGTTAGAGAAGATTTTTGTAGAAGAAAGCATGAGGAAATATAGCTTGTAGAAGGAGATGAAGAAGCTCCAAGATAGGTGGGTGCAGGCTGGCTATGGCTACCAAGCAGTGCAAGATGAAAATGAAGTTGAAAATGAAGTCCTGAGCTGGATGTGAGCTGGGCAGAGATGATCTAAGGTGAGAAGAGATTGAAGAGGCAGTGCCATGCTTAGTTGAGATCTGATACCATGTGAAAAGATGTGCGATCTAGAGCATGGTAGTGGCTACGGTGGATCGAAGATGAAGATTAAGCTCATGATGACCTAGAGAAGACTTGATCTATTACACAAGTGAATTCGGTTCCAAGATTGAGACTTGGACTCATAAACACAATCTTGTGTATAAGACTAACAATGACCAAGACACTAATTAAAATGGTAAAGCATCATGATATTGCATTCATTTTATGTATATAAAAGTGGTAGTCAAGTACAATGCTTTATAGTTGTTGGATGGGTAGCAGTTTCCCTTTCTCTGAATATGGGATTCAGTCTACCTACATGTCCTAAGCCCAAAACTACCTCATACAAAGAGGCCACAATGGGTGTGATTGTAAATCTCAACAAGTATGTACCAACCTCTTTTAGGGTCTTGGCCATCACCCAAAACAAACACTCAGACGACCAGGTCTTGGTCCATCCTTACATTGATTGCATCCTTATGGAAGAGGAGCTACATGTGGCTAGTTGCATCAACTCGATGACTTTCTAATCGACGTCCTAACGTATATTACCCAAGTCTGCATTAGTCCTCGTAATCTTGATCGTCATGCCCACTTGGAATACAACCCTGATTTCTATGATTGGCTTATGCCAAAGTAGATAACACCATACTGTGCTCAAATGTTTTGTCTCTCCCATGTCTAATCCTAGGAAGGATTCTTTTCATTCCCAAGGGGGGAGGGGGTAAGGTGATGTAAGGTGAAACCAAGGAAAAGTGTCATAAAATTCTGGAAATGAATAGAATTGCTCGAAGGAAAATTCCCTTTTGATGCTTAAAGCACGTTCTTCTTTCCATAAAAGCATGATCAACTCCTGTTTATCTTCCAGCAAGAAAATGTCTTAGGAATGTTAATGGTGAACCATAAGGTGGGGGTAAGGTGACTCAAACCAAACACATAAGGAAAACAATAAGGAAAAGCACACATTGCAAGTGTAGAATGCAACAACTTATGATTGAGAAAAAGGTCAATAAAATTTGAAATCAATAGACTACTAGGAGGAAAAAGTCTACTTCTGCACTCAAGCATTTTAGTTCAACAAGTATCTAGTCATTTCATGTTGCTTATAATTATTCTAAAAAACACTAATGGTGAATATGGCTTCATGATAGGCCAAGAAAATGTTGGAACTTTGTCTTTTTCAGAGGAAGAACAAGCGAAATATGGACTTTCGGTGGAAACACAAGCCTTCAACCAATTCAAGTTCACATATTTTCAACCTAGAAGATGTGGTCATTGAAGAGCAGGCCATAAGGCAGATCATCGAGTAATGCAATCTGAAGAAATATGGGAAAGCAGTAAGCTAGGAGGTGGACTACTTCCACTGTGTAGAGTTCCTGAGGACTTTCCATCGGAACCATGGCACCGTAACTATGCATGAGGGAGCGAGAACTTATCAGGTGCAAATTGAATTGACCTTGGAGCTGGTGGAAAAGCCATTGGGCTTGGCAAACAAAGTGGAGAGGAAGTTGAAAAGAGATGTATATGCCTTGCTAGGAATGGACAAGGTAAAAGTCCACACCAACGACGGCATCAGCTTGGCGGATATCCTTGATCCCGAAATCCAACTCTAAGCCAAAATGGTGCACGCATTGTTTTCTAGTCAAAGATACAACACCATCATGTGATCATTGTAGCACTAGTGAAAGCTTCAATACATGCAATGGAGCTCAAATGCAAAGGTTACAAAGCTTAAGTCATTCAATAAGCATATCCGGGTGCATAACATCAATGTCTTACATCAATACATCCATCTGAAGTACCCAAATATCATTAGATGGTAATAGACATAGAATTTCATAGTCAATTAGATTGCTATGATAGTATATAGTAGGTATGTCATGAACAATAGCTAACAACACGTCTATCCTCAATGCAGTGAGTAATAAGTCTGTCTACAATATAGTGAATAGCATGTGTGTCCTGCAACATAATGAATAGCAAGTTTGTCTTGCATGGAGTAAACATCAGGTCTGTCCTGTATAGAGTAAACATCATGTTTGTCCTACATTGAGTAGACAACATGTATGTCCTACATAGAGTAAACAACGAGTTTTTTCTGCAAAGACAGCTGCTTGGAGTACAGATGTTGTCTTGAGCTTGAGGGGGAGTGTTAGAATATCAAGCTCTTTCATGTATGTTTGACCGACATGGACACAACTAGTCTAGCTATATTAGTTAGGTATATTAAATAAGTTGGTACTCTAGTCTTTACTGTTGGTGTGAATGGTCCTTATGGACTTGTAAATACTTGACTTATGTCCTTTCAGTAAAAAAAGAAGGAGAGAGAAAGCATGTTGCTTCTCTCTGTGTGTTGCTCTCTATCTGCATCCATGAAAGCTAACAGAAATGGCCCAAGGAACGAGAGAGGGTACCCCCATAACATGAACTAAAAGACTAGCAGCACAAACGTCAAGCTTAGGTAGGATCCCAAGAAGCAGAAGAGGGAAACCTCCACAACCTCCATGCCCATGATAGAGCTGCCACCTACAAATTATGACGAATATGTCAAGGAGCTCCTCTTACAACTAGAGAGGGCAAAGGAAGATAAGAGGATGGCAATGGGGCTAAACTAGAGGCAGAAAAGCAGGCCATGGTTGCATCACAATTAGAGAAAAATCATCAAGTAGCCATGTGCCAAAGGGAGATAAGTGAGCTGAAGAAGGAGATGTGAGTTAAGGGCAAAGTAGAAATCGAGTGGCAAGCAAGGCTAGATGAAGAAACACAAGCCCTAGTAAGCCCTCGATGCCATAATGACGAGCTCGTGGGGCTCTATGAAGACCTACAAAAGGGGAGATGAAAAAGGTCCATAAAGCCATAGAAGACTTAGAGGCAGTGAGGGAAGAAAGGGCATGTAGATACCGAGAGGAGATAAAGAAATCAAAGCAAGAGGCAACCTCGGAGAGCAGGAGGAGCAACACGAGCTAAAAAGAGAGATCAAAGATCAAGAGCAAAGGTTGATGATATTCGCTCAAAGGCAAGGAGAAATGTAATAAAGCAATTCTCATGCTACTTTAATGAGGTCAATTAGTCTATATTAGGCTAGACTATAAAAGGCAAGAGAGTGCCAATGTAACACATCTTTTTCAATTCATTTCTTGAAACTCCACTTCTTGGAGCTAGAAGGTTTCTTCCTTCCCACCATTGCAAAGGGTGTGTACCTTGCAGCAGCTATCATCATAGTATTCTCAACAAGTAGCCATGGCTTCAACTTTTGCATTTCTTCTTCTCATTGAATATGAATGGCAGGCAGAGACACATTGTTTTGGTCTGGAACCATTATATAGATTTTCCAAAGTTCTTATTTCAGTAAATTTGGTATATATACATATTGTAAGCTCCGTTTGGAGCTATAAAGCACTTGGATCGGGGAAGCATAGCTCAAGATATAGACCAATCTTTGACTGACAGTGCTAAAATTACAACATGGCAAGGAACAAGAAGAAAGAGCAAATGTTAGACCACATTGAGGAAAGCTTGGAGGAGTATCATGCTGAGGCAAATGACAATAATAGAACCACAAATTAGAGGCTAGAATTCATGGGAGTTAGTACCACCAATGACGAAGTGCAATGGCCAAAGAACCCTCATGTCATAGATCAAGGGAATGAAGTAAACATCTCACGTGATTCTAATGACTTCCAACAAATTTCTAAGCAACTTGGCAACATGAATGATGGTTTACTTCAGCTTACCCACTCCATGAATGATGGTTTACTTCAGCTTACCCACTCCATGGATAATAAATTTAACAAGATGATTTCCATATGGAGCAACAAAGTAGTAGATTGGATACCAAGTTTGATCGGCTGATCACTATATTCAGCAATTTGGGAGATAGATTCCAAAGTAAACCACCACCCCATGTTGAAGAAGTGCCACTTATTCATGGGAATGTGAGATCTACTACAGCTCATCAACATATATACCATCGAATTATGAACATGGAGGTCCTTCTAGAGTCAATGATACTGCTCAGCCACGTGCTAATTCATGGAGTAGAGGCAGGCCTAAATTTCCTATCTCAAGAGAACATGGACAGCAAGGTCATTCACTGCATTAAGATGAAGAAGATTTTATTCATGGATGTCACCCCTCTTATAAAGAGTTTGATACTCATCATGCTCAAACTCCTAATGTAAGAGAACCTAATGTGAGAGAAGATCATGGACAGCTTGTACATGGGAATAGTTTTCAGCATGTTAATGCCCATGACAGTTTTCAGCATGTTAATGTTCATGAGGATAGAATGCCACATGGTGTTTCTAATCATACCCAATTGTTAACCCTCAAACGAACAAAGGTGGAAAATCTGGAAAATCTAAAGCACAAGACAAAGACAAAGGCCAAGGCAAAAAGAAACGAAAGACAAAGACGCACGAGGAGAAGAGTCCTAAATAAGGGAGAAAGGCGCATAAGGAAAAGCGCAAGTCAAAACTTTTGTAAAAGAGTGCAAGCGCATCATGGTTTAATTCAAGGAGCACCGGGCTCTCACCCGTGCAATTTGTAAATGTAGATGGGCGGTGGAAAGGAAGCTAGGAAGATAGAAGGACAAGGGGAAAAAGGGCCTAGGCTATGGCCCGCCATGTAAAAAGGGAAAAGGGAATGACTACCCAAAAGGGATTTAGGGTTTTGTATATAAAGTTGAAAAGTGAACGAGAAGCTCATTCTTGTGTGTGGCCAAAAGTAGCTCTCTTCTTCTTCTTCTTCTTCTTCTTCTTCTTGTTCTTGGTTGCTTGAGCTTGTGCTTGAGAGAGGGAGTGTGAGAGTGTGAGGGAGTGAGTGTGTGAGGGTGAGGGACTGAGGAGGAGAAGCTCTCCATCTTCTCCTCTCTTCTTCTCTTCTCTTCTCTTCTCTTGTCTTGCTCACGGCAATGGGGCTTGGAGCATGGAGCTTGCTTGAAGCTTGCACTTGGATTGTGGAGCTACCGGAGTGCGCAGGAGAGGAGGTAACTCGAACAGTATGGAGGTAAGCTCACTACACCCGTAGATCTGGATGGCGCGTCGGCTATGTGAGAGGTAGCCATTAGTGCTCAGCTTGGAACACTTGAAACAATAAGTGGTCAGTGGGTCTTGGCAGTTGAGCGAGAGCTCCCACATTTTGGTTTCGTTGCCGAGACCAACGGATTCAAGCCTTGAGCGCTTGCGCGCTTCGAATCGAGCATCAAAGTAAGGGGTTTCCCCCGAACCGGTGCTTGAGATAGGTAGGAAGTGAGGGGGTTCACTACAAGGGAATGGGGCAATAGCGACGGCCATTTGCGACGCAAAAAGGCGGTGTCGCTAAAAGCGTCGCTATTTTTGTCACTATATGCGTCACTAATATTAGCGACATATATAGCGATGCTAATAGCGACGCAAATAGCGACGCATATAGCGACGCTTTTAGCAACGCCGGTCTGGGGAAAATTTTTCAAAAACCCGAGCATAACATTCGTCGAGAGAACATTTGCGAGAGAGAGAGAGAGAGAGAGAGAGAGAGAGAGAGAGAGAGAGAGAGAGAGAGAGAGAGCTCATCACCATGCCGCCGCCGCTATATATGAAGAAGGAAGAGAAGTGTGCAATGGAGAAGGGAGGGAAGGTGCAAAGAGAAGGTACAAAGGGTTTCATCTTCAAGCCTTTGAGGTAGGTACATTGCCTCTTCTTGCTTTATTTTTGTGTTATCTTGTTTTCTTTTTTTGTTTTTCTTTGCAAAGAGATACATGGAAAGAGAGGGAGGGAGGAAAGAAGGGAGAAGAATGAAGGGAGAGAAAGAGAGAAAAAGGTAGAGAAAGGAAATAAAGAGAAAGATGAAGAGAGAAATGAGAGATGAAGGGAGGGATAGAGGATGAGTGAGAGAAACAACGAAAGAGAGAGGGGGAAAAAACAAAGAGAGAGGAAACAAAGAAAGGGAAATAGAGAGAGGGGGAGAGAAATAGAGAGAGGGAGAGGGAAGGAAGAGAGGAGGAGGACATAGAAAAAAAGGGTGAGGTAAAGAGAGGAAGGAGAGTGAAAAGAAGAGAGAGAGAGAGGGAGAAAGAGAGATAGAGAGAAAAAATAGAGAGCGAGAGAGAGGGAGAGAGAAATAGGAAAACAATGAGGGAATGAGAGAGAAGGTTAATAAAGAAAAGTAAAGGGAGAGGGGGGAGAGAGAGATAAAGAGAGGTGGGGTGACATTTCTTTCAATATCTTTATTTCTTAAGCTTTTTATTTTCTATCTTTGATTGTCTTTGCAATGAGATGAGTTGAGTGAGAGTGGGGAGGGAAGGAGGGAGAGAAATAGAGAGAAGAAGGGAGGGGAAGGAAGAGAGAGATGGAGAGAAATAAAAAACAGGAGAGAGAGGGGCTTCATAAAAATTTGTCAAAACCCGAGCATGGCATTTTACAGGTTTGTAAACAAGCAAGAGAGAGAGAGAGAGAGAGGCCGTTCCCACTGCCACCATCCATGAAGACGGAGGAGACAAGTGTAAAGGAGAAGGAAGGAACTCCCGAATGAGAAAAAAATGAGAGGAGTACGAAGTGATTCTTCTTCAAGCTTTGAGGTAAGTGCATTATCTATTCTCTCTTTGTTTTTCTCTTTTCTTTACTTCTCTCTTTCTTTTTGTTGATGAGTGTATTGAGAGAAGAAGTGAGAGAGATCAACATGTACAAGGGAGATTGAGAGAGAGAGAGAGAGAGAGGTCGCTGCCACTGCCAATCCACCACAAAAAGAGAGGGGACAACTGCAAAGAAGAAGGAGAGAGCCCGTGAAGGAGAAGAAGATGAAGGAGAGAAGCGCGAAGGGATTCTTCTTCAAGCTTTGAGGTAAGTGCATTATCTATTCTCTCTTTGTTTTTCTCTTTGAGATAAGTGCATTATCTATTCTCTCTTTGTTTTTCTCTTTGTTCTTCAAGCTTTGAGGTAAGTGCATTATCTCTTCTCTCTTTGTTTTTCTCTTTTCTTTACTTGTCTCTTTCTCTTTGTTGATGAAGAGTGTATAGAGAGAAGAAGTGAGAGAGATCAACATGCGCAAGGGAGATTGAGAGAGAGAGAGAGAGAGGTCACTGCCACCACCAATCCACCACAAAAAGAGAGGGGACAACTGCAAAGAAGAAGGAGGGAACCCGTGAAGGAGAAGAAGAAGAATAAGGAGAGTAGTGCGAAGGGATTCTTCTTCAAGCTTTGAGGTAAGTGCATCATCTATTCTCTCTTTGTTTTTCTCTTTTCTTTACTTCTCTCTTTCTTTTTGTTGATGAAGAGTGTATAGAGAGAAAAAGTGAGAGAGATCAATGTGCGCAAGGGAGATTGAGAGAGAGAGAGAGAGAGAGAGAGAGAGAGAGAGAGAGAGAGAGAGAGAGAGAGAGAGAGAGAGAGAGAGAGAGAGAGGTCACTGCCACCGCCAATCCACCACAAAAATAGAGGGGACAACTGCAAAGAAGAATGAGGGAACCCGTGAAGGAGAAGAAGAAGAAGGAGAGAAGCGCGAAAGGATTCTTCTTCAAGCTTTGAGGTAAATGTATTATATCTTCTCTCTTTGTTTTTCTCTTTTATTTACTTCTCTTTTTATTTTTGTTGATGAAGAGATGTATAGAGAGAAGAAGGGAGACAAATCAACACAAGGGAGATTGAGAGAGAGGGAGAGAGAGAGAGAAGCTGCCATTGCCACTACCATTGCCACCACATCCACTAAAAGAGAGGCGACAACTACAAAGGAGAAGCCAACCTCTGTCTCTTCTCCGTCTTGCCCTCCTCGAGCTTGCATGGCAGGCACCAAGCAAGCATGTCCCAGTTTCTCGGCCATGGAGAGGTCTCATGCCAAAGCCCGCCACCTAGAGTACAAGGTGGAGCCTCCTCTAGTGTAGCAACATGTACTCCCCATAGAGCACAATGACCACTAGAGAAGAAGAGGAGATGAAAACCAAGCACGAGTGTGAGACAGCCCACCAGTAGGAAGGTAGACTGCTACAGCTATGACGATAGAAAGAAGAGCCTACATGATGTACTACGTGTACCTTCTATTACCAAGAATCTATTGTCGATTGGACAGATGGCAGAACAAAATTTGCAAGAATCTAGTGTCGGTTGGATAGATGATTTCAACTGATACACATGGCTGTACATTTGGAAGTACAAGGATGAGGTACTCGATGTCTTTAAGCAAATGGATTTATAAAGAGAAATGCAAGTCAGATGGTTCGTTGGAAATGTATAAATCCCGGCTTGTTACAAACGAATATGCACATCAATACAGCCTAGATTATGAGGAGACTTTCAGCTCGGTTACTAAGATGGAAATGGTGAGAATAGTCATTGCATCGGTGGCTTCTAGTGGTGAAAATTATGAAAAGTGAATGTCAAAAATGCATTCATGAATGGTGACTTTCTTGAAGAGGTATACATGGAGTAGCATGAGGGTTATGTATACAACCTGAGGTGTATATGGATACTAACTAGCAACCCCATCTATCATGCTAGCTCCAAACACATAGAGATTCATTACGATTTCATCAGAGAAATGGTACTTGTAGGACAGATTGATCTACTTCATGTGAAGATACAAGACCAGGTAGCCGATATCTTTACCAAATCACTTGGTAAAGAGAAATTTGTTTGTTTCATGGATCTACTTGGAGTACAGTAACTAATCTGAGCTCAAGAAATGGAGTTTGAGAAGGGGGAGAATAAGCTGGAGTAAGCAGAAGATCAATGGGACTTAGTCATACCTCAAGGTTCTGACTATAATGAAAGCTTGAAGTGAAGCTCTTCTTCTTGGGCCTAACAAGTGATAAAAAATCTCCTTGATTAATACTTTTTTGAATTGATTATATCTAGCTTTTGTAATCACAATTTCTTTTTCTTCTCGAGCCTAAGCAAGTGATGAAAAAGCTCCTTGTGAAATACCTTTTCGAATTAATTATATCTTGCTTTTGCAATCAAAGGATTCAGTTTTTTTAAAATAATATGATACACAATTTTTAGACATTAGATGTAGCTGACATTGGCAAATGAATTATGCAAGAACATTTAGTGCATATAGCTAGAAGGGTGGCAGGGCTGTATGCCCTGCCACCTATTTTTCCCCCCTCTGTAACCGTCGCTATTTGCGTCGCAAATTTACTTTGCAATCGTCGCTATTAGCGTCTCTATTTGCGTCGCTATTTGCGTCTCTATTTGTGTCGCACGACGCAACATAAATAGTGACACTAATAGCGACGCAAATAGCGACGAATCGATCACGTCGCTAATAGCGACGCGAATAGCGATGACCGGGATAAATTTTTCCATGAATAATTCCGTCGCTTTAAACGTCGCTATTGGGTCTATATGTTGTAGTGGTTGAAGATGGTATTCGATCTCCTTGGCAAGTAGGTTTTTTTATTTTTTGAGATTTATGTTAGGTATTTACTTTGTGATTTGGATGCATTTAGGATAGGACAAAACAAAGAAAAAGAAACAAACAGTAGGGTTCTCTATTGCTGTATAACAGGCTAAAACAGGAAAATAGGGGCACAGATCCTTGGAGTGCCGTTTGATTTGAGCACCACAGTGGTTCCAGGCATGTTTGGCATTCCCTTGCAGTGTCTTGCACCTATCTGGAAGGCGCTGGACAATTTGGTGTAGTAGACGTCAGTCTAGAGGCATCGCATGCAACTCGCGGGCCGTCGGCCGCATAGTCGACGGACCAGGCCGTTCGAGTCCCAGAATCGGACCAGTCCATACTCGGACACTCAGACTCGGACCACTCGGATGCTAGGAAAACCGTTTGATCGGACCATCCTGTCCGATCGGACCACTCGGACTAACCCGTCCGATTTTGGAAATCGGACCACTCGGACCACTCGGACTCGGACCAACCTGTTCGATTGGACACCTCATCCGATCAAGGAAATTGGACCCACCCTTGAAAATCGAACCAGTCAGAATCGGACCAGTCCAAAATCGGACCACTTTGTCTGATTCGAATCACAGAATCGGATGTGACCAAAATTGGACCACTGGGCCGATCGAACCAACCCAAAATTGGACGTCCGATTCTGATAATCGGACTCCTGAAAATCGGACATCTGAGAATCAGACAAAAAATTGTCAAAATCGGATCGGTATCTAGAACACAAATTTTGACACATCTAAACCCCGAGATTGACCCCAAAGGCTATGTAGAGCTAAAGGCACATCACAGATCCATCACCGGGCTAAAATTTAGAGCACGCAATTCAAAATTTGGCCGTAACGGCCCTGCGGGCCGGGGGGGACTGCCCCTCCTGGACCCCCGCAGAGGGGGGTTTTCCCCCTCCGCACCTCCCCCAAGTAGGTTGGAGAGAAAATGCGCATCATGACAGGTCCTTCAAATTGGACCCTAGTGTAGTAATGGCTCTACACGAGCATGGATTCTCACTTGCAAAAGAGCAACCAAAAGCCCATACCCAATAGAGAGAAACAGAGACCCTAGAACATCAATGGGCCAATCTAGCCATCAAGGGCAAAAAGACCACACCACGAGAACACAAAGACATTGTGTTCATACCATGTCTAGTCAGAGCGAAATGCAACATCAGCAAGCTACAAATGCCAAGATGACTAGACATGATACTCTTGACGAGAGATGTACCTTGAGCAACACTGCACAGAAAACCCAAGACATTGGTGGAGAATCCACGTCTGGTCATGCAAGGGGGGACTCAAGGGTATCTGTTAGAAGGCTTAAATTTACAAGCCAAGACCCGGAAGATGAAGACATAGTACCACGTGCTTATCTTAGGGTCAAACTCACCGCGAAAAGAGAGCATACTATTGATGCTCTGATTGATGAAGGAGCAGATTTTAACATCTTGACCTATGAATCATGGACCCTACTAGGTCAACTAGAGCTTGGGGGACACCCACAAGCACTCATAGAGAAGTGAAAAATCCTTGCAATAATTGAAATGGAAAGCTTGCCTATCCTATTTCATGTTCTCCAAATAGTGCTATAGCTGCGGGAAAGAAACCCTCCTAGGAAGACCCTTCAAAAGGGTGACCAAGTGTGAGGCTGATTATGTAGCACAGAGGATACACCTGACACTAACAGGTGTGAGGATAGTCACAACCTTTAGCAAGGGTGACCTCATCAAACCTCGAGGGAAAGGAAAGGAAGGTGCTGACGTAACAGTCAAGCCTACTGATGAGAGCAAGGACTTGTTGAAAATATCGATACAAGCACAAGTCGAACAATGAGAACCAGTGAGTGAGGCTAGGACTGAAACAAGAAGGCCAAGAGACAATGCCAAGGACGGGCTTTGGACTTTCAAATATCGTAGAAGACCCCAAAAGAAGCCCAAGCCTTATAGACGCAGGCATCGATGGAGGGTCAGCACAACGCCACAATGGATATCCAAAGCATTGCTTCGAGCTCAAGGGTATTATGCAGGCAACCAATGGATTTGGGTACCGAAATCCCCTGCTAAACCGCCTCCATCAGCTGAAGGCCAGAGTACATCAAAAGCAATGAAGCACAGGAGGAAATCTAAGAGAAACTCTAGGTCTCGAGGCAAGAAACTAGACATGATTGTTCGAAAGAAAGAGCCTCAGACTAGCATGCTAAATAGACAGATGTCATATGTAGCCATTGAGCATGCACAAAAATCATCAGTGCCCAATGAGCCTTTGATTTCCCAAGGGGAGAACAAACATCATAGGCACAACATTGCTCATGGCAAGGCTACTCGCTCAACAAAGCAAATGGCAGAATTGTCTAATAGCCTCGAGCAAATCATTTAGCCAGTGCCAAGTCCACCTAAGAGTCCTAGATCTCCCACATCCTATTTTTCCAAACGGACACAGGAAGCACAAGAGTAGTTGTCAAGGGAAACTGCTCAATTCCAATCTCTATCTCCATCTAAGCTTCCAAATGTCCAAGAAGTGGGACATGATGCCATCTGTAGCTCTCGACCCAAGGATATGAATGAGCAACCTAATGTGACTAGATCAACTCATGCTCGAATCTACACAGATGAGTGCTCAAAGGGCAACAAAAGACACGGCCACTTCCAATCGCCCTAGGGACTTGACACCGCAATCCACCAAGGGTAGCCAACCCACTAAACTAGCTGCTACTACTTCCAAACAGGGATCACAGTAGTCACAGCCCTTGGCCGTGGCAATGCCCCATGTGGAACGTGTCCTTAGTAGTTTACCTCTGGAGGAGGTGTCGCAACCAACTTCCTCGAAAACTCCAGCACTTTCAAAGTGCCTAAAGCCTAGGCTGGAGGAGTTAAACACAAGGGAGTTGGCTAAAGAGCCAGACTCCCAGAAAAGGGAGGTAGTTGTGCCCTCATAGCATGGTAAGGCTATTCAGCAGGCCATGGCTATGTCCCATAAGGACACGCTAGAGAGAGAGAATGCTGAGGCCCAACCAAGCACGTCAACGGTGGACCTAGTCCAGGGTCCTGAGGCATTGAGAGAGGCACCTTCATTGACCAAGAAAAAGAGGAGAAAGCAAAGAAAACAATAACAATTGCAGGTGGTTGTGGACCCCAAGAGCATTGAGACGAAGGGCGCTGGAGAGCTGATGAATAAAGCATCGATTCCATCCACCAATGAGCCCACTGATGCCTCTCCTAATAGCAGTGAAACCTCAGACACATCCGTGTGCTCTGAAAAATCAAAGTAGTCGCTACCATCAGTGGCTGCTTACAACACTCTATCCATTGACAATAGAACTCACATCGACCAATCAAGAGTGGATACAACGTTGTCACAACAGGGTGACAAACCTATACCAGTCACATCCAAGAAGAACCATGCCAAAATAGTAGCAAAACCTCAGGAAAAACACACAATCCCTAAGAGCATAAGCAATCCTAGCATTGACCAATCTTGCTCATCTAGGCCTGAACCCCTAGCTATGCTAAAGCCTAAGGAAACTCCTAGAACCTTGCATGAGATGGCAACCGAGCAAGCCCTCGTTGAACATAGAAGTATCGTAGAATGCCTAGCTGAGTTGGATGCTAAGCTCAAGGTGTTCGCACGAGTTCACGTCCTTGCGGACGTGGGCACAATCCCCAAGGAGCAGCTTGGAGATTACTTGCCCTTTCCTCTATCCTGGGAAGAGCAAGAACATCTTAACGAGCACGATGATAGGATTCTGCATGAACGCATGCAACTCATCTCTGACGAGGAAGCCGACGAACTGTGCTTAACTGTCACGTTCAATGAAGTGCTCTGCCTACCAAATCTCGTCGATATAGAGCAACTAAAGCGACTAACAAAGGGCCGAAGTCAATTTGAATAGCATTGGTGTGAGAACCGCGTTGCAATGGCCGAACTAGGGGCTGGGATCATGACAGTCTCTGAGGAGTGGATTGGCCAAATGGCGGTCTCAAAGAGACCCAACCTATGTGGCACCAACTTCCCTTCGAGTGTGTTGACTGCCATTCGGGGTACGGACTTGGCTGAACCTAGCCAAGAAATCTCTCTGTTTGATAAGGTTCTCACTGAAGAGGATTTACATGTTGCCAGTAGACTCGGACAAGGGTCCATGCTGCTCAATGTGGCAAAATATCTATCGGTACTAAGTAAGCTGCCACGAGTGCTAGATGCGTGTGCCACGCTCCAGTACAATCCCAAGTTCTACAATTGGTTTGTATCCTCCTGAGGTGACATGGATTCGTATATGTATATATATAGATGTATATACAAATAATGATTTTTGTGTCACCCTGTATAGATACTATCAACACACACAAGCAATGATAGTCAAGCGCAGGGAGAAGAGTTGGGTTTGACAAGCTAAGCTTCTCAGGTCCTCCTCTCATCACACTTTTAAAAGTCGTATGACCATTCCCACCTCCAAGTGAAGGGCATGCAACCCTCATTACCGCCATAGGAAGCCTTGACCAATGACTCTGATGGTGTAGATGGGGTACCGTCCCTTTCTATACACCTTTCTCCCTTTCTGGTCTATCCTTCCAAGGAGAAGCCCTGCCTAAATCCATGACCGCCAGCCGATGTAACTCGGTGTGAACCAAGATCTGCTAATGGCAAGAGGCTAAATATACATCACGGGGGCCATCCCTCTACAACAAGCACTGCATGCCCCACCCCTCCCCTTCTCGTCCTATGCGCTTGATAAGCTGCACTATAATCCCTTACACATGAATGGTCTTATCATGTGACAAATCCTAATCCTCAATTCGCATCTTACAAGCCCCCCACGAGGAAAACATGAGGAACCAAGGGCAGCTAGCTTGCAAGGAGGCTCTCCGCAGAGCCGACGGGAACATGCAGCACACGCCCCTCTGCCGGTGCGCTATGTGCCCACTCTTAAAAGGTACGCCAAGAAACGCAGCCCCAAGCGAGACCACCCCGAACGAAGGCCAAAGAATCCACGGGCTAGGGGAGCGGATGCTCGAGGAGGCGCACACAATGTGGCAACACCAATGGCACAAACCCGCAACCTACGCTCGGGCACCAGATGCTCAAGGGCAGCTCGGGATAGGGTAGAATTTAATGAATTGTTCAAAGACATTCTGGAAACGGTAGCGGCCCGGGACTACACCATTCATGTCCTGGCCGACATGTTCCCTGCCCAGCCTCATGGGAGCCCCGCACTAGCACCGCCCCGGTCTCCTAGCCAACCAGACTCACCCTGCCTCATACCTATCGACTAAATCCCTACGATGTATAAGTAGCTCGGCAAGTTAGCATGCCAGAACATTTTGTTTTTTGATGAGTAAAGGGGCAAGATCCCCACTTGTACACGTTCTTGTTACTTCTCGTTAATGTATGCGACCTTAACAAGCAATGAAATAGGCATACCAATAGAGATCATAGAATTATGAAAAATTATGTCTTATCATGATTGCATTTGTTCGATGCACTTAACACAAGCGAGTATATACTCTCACGAAGTGACAAGTGGATGCAGGATAATACAGGTCCTTGTGCGAAAGTGTTCAATGCCCGATCACCGCAAGACCATTGACCCCACAAAGAGCCGCAACAAAGCCACGCTGCCGAAAGGAAAAATCACCCTTGCCGACCACCCACATCACATGGCCCAAAGCATATTCATGGGCTACGCTCTCTTTCTAGGTCAAGCTCTATAGTTGGCTCATGACAGTCATTACCTCAATTGTACCAACATCGCGTGTGTCGCAAGGAGGTTTGCAATATCTCAAGTGTATCTCCCCATCTCAACAACTGCTTCTCTAACAACGAGGCTAGGGCACAATCATCACTGTAATACCCATTTCCTGAGCCTTTGAAGCTTGACATTTTCCAACCCATTGAAAGGCTCATAGGCTCAACATATTGTAATGGTTGTACTCAGGCAAGTCAAAAAAAAAGAAGAGAGAGAAAAAAAGAGGAGAAAGGATGAATGAATGAATGAAAAAAGCACAAGAAAAAGTAACAAAAATGAAAACAAAAAATAAAGAAAAAAAGAGAGAGAAAAAAGAGAAAAAAAAACAAAGAAAAGAAACGAACGAAAAGAACCACCCACAATCACAGCACAACACCTAGGGGTTCTCAAATTAGGTACGTCCAGTGATCTTGATCGACTGGCTCCGTCCCTAGTCCCCTAGCCCTTTAGCATCACCCACAATTGTTCAGGGTAGGACATACCTAGGGAGCTTGTCTCGCTTATGGTTAGACCAGTCACCCTGACCCACTTGCACAATTCCCTCTTGCACTCTGCCTTAATACCATTGCAATCCATTGTGGTAAGCACCGCATGATTGGCCATGAAATGTACTCCGTCCTCATCAAGCAAGTCCAATAGCTTCCAGTTTTACTGAAAGTGCGGTGTCCTTGTATTCAATTATGCTATGTTGTGCAGTCACAATGCAAAGGATGTCTCATATACCCTCACGTATACTTCTTCTCAACATGGACAACTTTGCTACATCGACACATTGTTACAAGAAACTAGCCACGGTCTTCTAACTATGTAATATCTAAGTATGCACGAGCACTCACATAATATCTGCACTGAAGTATATACACAGTTTGGTTCCTCAAGTGCAGGACAATACTCTCAGCTTGCTTAGAGTTCGACCTGTCTCCCAAACTAATCAAAATATGTCTTGTGCACGATAAAAAGACTAGCACTACCCCTTAGGGAGAGACCATATGAGAGGTTTTCAATTGCAGGTATTGAAGACTCCAATGAAGGTGTCGTTCGCTCTTCATCAACACTCAACTCTGAATTCCTATCCTTATCACCCTGTAAGCCTGCCAAGAATCAGTATGTACAAAATCCCCAACAAATTGCCACTTGTACTCCCTTAGTGCAACCCCCCCAAAGAACAGCCCTACCACTCAACCCACCAATGTGCCCCCAATGACGTTCCTCCCCACCCCTACCAATAGTCCGCCATGGCAATCACAGATGTCCTTGCCACCCACGTCTTCAGTGCATGCTAAACGCTTGCTACCTACGACGGTGAGTGCCATGGGATTGGCACTCGTCTAGGAGGGGGGTAATATTAACCCTCAAATGAACAAAGGTGGAAAATACGGAAAAGCTAAAGCAGAAGACAAAGACAAAGGCCAAGGCAAAAAGAAACAGAAGACAAAGACGCACAAGGAGAAGAGTCTTAAATAAGGGAGAAAGGCGCACAAGGAAAAGCGCAAGTCAAAACTTTTGTAAAAGAGCGCAAGCGCATCATGGTTTAATTCAAGGAGCGCCGAGCTCTCACCCGTGCAATTTGTAAATGTAGACGGGCGGTGGAAAGGAAGCTAGGAAGATAGAAGGACAAGGGGAAAAAGGGCCTAGGCTATGGCCCGCCATGTAAAAAGGGAAAAGGGGATGACAGCCCAAAAGGGATTTAGGGTTTTGTATATAAAGTTGAAAAGTGAATGAGAAGCTCATTCTTGTGTGTGGCCAAAAGTAGCTCTCTTCTTCTTCTTCTTCTTCTTCTTCTTCTTCTTCTTCTTCTTCTTGCTTGCTTGAGCTTGTGCTTGAGAGAGGGAGTGTGAGAGTGTGAGGGAGTGAGTGTGTGAGGGTGAGGGACTGAGGAGGAAAAGCTCTCCATCTTCTCCTCTCTTCTTCTCTTCTCTTCTCTTCTCTTGTCTTGCTTGCAGCAATGGGGCTTGGAGCATGGAGCTTGAGGATGGAGCTTGCTTGAAGCTTGCACTTGGATCGTGGAGCTACCGGAGTGCGCGGTAGAGGAGGTAACTTGAACGGTACGGAGGTAAGCTCACCACACCCATAGATATGGATGCCGCGTCGGCTATGTGAGAGGTAGCCATTAGTGCTCGTCTTGGAACGCTTGAAACAATAAGCGGTCCGTGGGTCTTGGCGGTTGAGTGAGAGCTCCCACACCAATCACATGGAAATTCATTGCTTGGCCATCAATCTCATGGAAACCATCACAATGGGCAGCAATCATTATTCAAACAATCATGGGTAGCAAGCAAGGAGTGACTCTTTTCATAGACAACAATCTTCTGGCTTTAACAATCATGGTGGGCAGTAATATCACTATGATAAAGAATACAAGGATAAGATCAATATAACAAATTTCAAAGGAGATAACCCTTCACCGACTGAGTTTGAGGAGTGGATCAATAAATTGGAAATGTACTTCACTCTATACCCTCGCAACGAACAAGCAAAGATTTGTTATGCAGCCCTACACCTAGAAGGGTATGCACATACTTGGTGGAGATAGATGTGCAAGATAGGGAAAAATTTTCAATCTTGGGATGAGTTTAAATCAGCCATGACTCAAGTATTTGTGTCACCCATGGAAAAGGAAAGACTTGAACGAAGATGGTACGATCTTAGGCAAAGGGAATCTTCCGTAAGGGATTATTCCAGCTAATTCTTAAATCTTTCCATGTATGTCAAAGGTATCTCCGATGCAGCCAAGTTAAATAAGTACATCTTTGGTCTTGATCCTAACCTTTCAGCCGAAGTTGGAGCAGCCAAGCCAACTAGTGTACATGCAGCCATACAATATGCTAAAAGGTATAGCCAAAAGTATAGAAGAGAGTTGACTGCATTTCAGCCCAAAATAGGGACACATTATCAAGCAAATCAGCCCATGAGATTTGGATAGCAATTCAGCCAACAAAGAGAAGGAAATAGAACTAAAAATAGGTTCTCAAATAATTCCAGCAGGGTGCCTATATATCCTACAGCTTATGCTTCAAGGCAGGGCACTAATTTTAGGAGTAATGCTGATTCAAAAGGGGATCTCAAGAGGACTGAAGCTGCAACCAAACCATATCCCATTGCCAACAACAATAAAGCACTTCTCAATGACAAAACCAAGGGACTATGTTACAAGTGTGGAGAGAAGTGGTCTCCTGAACATAAATACAAGTGCAAGGGATACATAGCAAAGTCAAACATGCTGAATATAGAAGAATTTGAGGATGAAGAAGCAAATGAAGATGCTCTTTTGCAAGTGGATGCAGCCCCCACATATGAAGACATGCATGATCAAGAGGACCAAGATGTGCAGGAGGATTTAGAGCCTATCAATAGCTTTCCCTATGATCCAGGTGGTTCTATGGTTTCTTGTCAACCCATGTTATGTTCCATATCTCAGGATGCATGGATGGGTTGTAAGGGTGAAAATACACTTCGGCTCAAAGGTACTATAAATTCAAAGGTTGCTCATATTCTCATTGATATGGGTAGCACACATAGTTTTGTCAATGCTAAGCCATTGTATGAGTTGAAGTTATTACCACAAGAAATGGATTCCCTATTGAAGGTACAAGTGGCAAATGGAGCTCAAGAGTTGAGTAAAGAGATATGTTGGCAGACTCCTATTGAACTATCACAGTCTTGCACTATTATGACAGACTTGATTGTCCTAGATATGGGTCCTATTGACATCATCATTGGCTGCGATTGGCTTAAATAGCTTGGAAATTTTTCATTGGATCTTAACCAAATGTTTATGGAGTTTAGTTGGAATGGGCAACAAGTAAAACTTAATGGCATTGAGAGGAAACAAGTGGAAATAATCAGTAAGAAGAAGATGAAGAGGGAAATCAATGCTATGTCTTGCATTTTCACACTTCTTCTATCAAAGGCAAATGAAAAGCAACAATCTACTTCACCTAAGGAGCAAGATCCATGTCTACGTAAACTTTTGGAAGAGTTTAAGGACATATTTCAGCCACCTACATCGTTGCCTCCTCAGCGAGAAGTGGATCATCCTATTGATTTAATGCCTAACACTAAACCCATCAACAAACCTCCTTACAGATTATCCAAGTATGAGAGAGAAGAAGTAGAGAAACATGTTAAAGACTTGCTGGAAATGGGATTTATTTAGCCTAGTCAGTCACCTTTTGCTTCTCCTGTACTACTTGTCAAGAAGAAAGATGGGTCATTTAGGATGTGTATTGACTATAGAGATCTAAATAAGAGCACTGTGAAGAACATGTACCCAATTCCCCGCATAGATGATTTGTTGGATGAACTCAAGGATGCAAAGGTTTTCACCAAGATTGACTTAAGATCAGGGTATCATCAAATTAGAATGAAAGTAGGGGATGAGTACAAGACAACTTTTAGGACAGAAAGAGGTCTCTACCACTTCCTAGTCATGCCATTTGAACTTTCCAATGCACCTGCAACCTTCCAAGCACTTATGAACAAGATTTTGCAGCCATTCTTGTATAAATCAGTCTTGGTATTCTTTGATGATATTCTCATCTATAGCAAGAATAGAGAGGAACATTTGGAACATGTCAGAGAAGTTCTCCTTACTTTGAGAAGACACAGGCTTTTTGCAAAAGAAAGCAATTGTACTTTTATGGCTGATGAAGTGGAATATTTGGGTCATATAGTTGGTGAGAAAGGAATCATGGTTGATCCAAAGAAAGTACAGTGAATCAAAGATTGGCCCATACCACAAAATTCTACTTCATTGCGAGGATTTCTTGGATTATCTTCCTTTTATAGGAGATTCCTCAAGAATTATGCCCATGTAGCAGCTCCTCTTACTGACAAATTGAAGAAAGAAGCTTTTTTCTGGGATGCTACAACCACTATGAGCTTTAATGAGTTGAAAAGTCTTCTTATTTTAGCACCTATCTTAGTGTGCCCAGACTTTTCCAAGGAATTTACCATCTATGCAGATGCTAGTGGCAGAGGTATTGGGGCAGTTTTATGCCAAGATCATGGTGTTATTGCTTATGAAAAGTAGGAAGTTAGATGATAAAGAAAGGGAACTCTATGTATATGAGCAGGAAATGTTAGCCATTCTTCATGCTATTAAGAAGTGGCATCACTACATCTATGGCAGCCATTTTAAGGTGAAGAGTGACCATCTAGTGCTAAAGTATTTTCTTTCTCAGCCAAATCTCTCTCCCAAACAAAGAGGGTGGTTAGCTACTCTTCAAGGATATGATTTTGAGATATCCTATATGGAAGGCAAAGATAATGTAGTGGCTGATGCCTTATCCAGGATGTGGGCATGTTCCGTTTCTACTATCTCTACCATACATAAAGATTGGATTCATGACATTCAAGAAGAATATCTTTTGGATGAACACACTGCCAACATTATGAAGAAATTACAGTAAGACAATGGATCTGAATTTCCCAATTTCAAGTGGCAAAATGGACTTCTTTGGTTCAAAGGAAGAGTCTATTTGACCCCTCAGTCATCATTTAGGCCATGTATTTTGCAGGAGATGCATTCTTCTCCTTTGGCAAGACATATTGGCTTGTTTAAAACTTTTGATAAGATCCATAAATGTTTCTATTGGAAGGGACTTTGGAAATATGTCAAGGAGTATGTGATGTAGTGCTTACCATGCCAGCAGAATAAAGATTCCAATTTATTGCCTACTGGTTTACTTCAGCCTTTGCCTATTCCTCATGGTAAATGGACTGATATCAGTATGGATTTCATTACAGGACTTCCTACCACTAAGCAGGGCTGGAATAGCATTTTTGTTGTGGTTGATTGTCTTACCAAATCAGCCCACTTCTTACCTACCAAAGTCCAATATTCAGCCAAACAAGTGGCACATCAATTTCCTGGAAGGAATTTTAGACTTCATGGATTACCTATGAAGATTGTTTCTGACAGAGATTCCAAGTTCATGGGAAATTTCTGGAAAAGTCTCTTTATTTCCATGGGTACCAAATTAACTCCAAGTACTGCCTATCATCCACAAACAGATGGCCAAACTGAAAGGGTCAATAAATGGTTAGAGGTCTATTTGAGACATTTTTGCCATGATACGCAGAATGCATGGGATCATTGGATTCATCTTGTGGAGTTATGTTATAATAATACTCATCATATGAGTATTGGTATGTCTCCATTCGAGGCATTGTATGGATACAAAGTCCAAGTACCTTCAGCATTGTTTCATGATAAAGTGAATCCTCTTGCTCAAGAAGAGTTGGAAAAGATGGAAGCCTTAATGAAGCAATGCAAAGAAAACATCAGGAAGGCACAAGAGACAATGAAATTGTATGCGGATGATAAGAGAAGGCATGTGGATTTTGAAAAAGGAGAATGGGTATTTTTGAAAGTACCTAAGTCTCGTTATGCTTCTCTCAAGGGGGGACATAATAAGCTTGCTCATCGCTATTATTATCCATATCAAATCACAAGAAAAGTTGGAGATCTTGCTTATCAACTTGATTTGTCTTCATCCACACGCATTCATTATGCTTTTCATGTGTCTCAACTTAAGAAGTATATTGGCCCTAACATACAAGTTCTTGAAGAACTACCTCCTCTTGATGAAGATGGCTTAATCATCTATGAGCCCGAAATGATTATTGGCAAGAGGAAAAAGGTTATAAGGAACCGTATTGTTATGGAATACCTTGTCAAATGGAAAGGATTGCCTATGGAAGAATCATCTTGGCAGCATGCTTCATATTTGGATCAATACCCATGGCTTCTTCAAGGAGATACTTAGCTCATTACACAGTGTGGACAGCTTGCTGTTATAAATTTCTGTCATGAAAATAATTCACCTATCGACATCACAATTGGATTTTGATGACATGGATGGATATCTTATGAAGTAAACTTCATTTCTATACCTCACATGCGTTATTCCAACATTTCTATCCAAAGTTATGGGTCATTTACTATCACTACCCTGTTCAGGACAGCATTCTAGATTTCCACTGTTTTGAGTTTATTTTCAAGATTCTTTCCATGGAAGAGTATCTTCTTCAAAAGACAACTTCAATAAGGAAATTCAGCATTGCTCTCTCATTCCTTTACATTTACCATCCACTTGTCATTTCAGTTTTCAAAGTTTTGAGGACAACTTTTGGGCAGGGATGGATTGTAATAAAGCAATTCTCATGCTACTTTAATGAGGTCAATTAGTCTATTTTAGGCTAGAGTATAAAAGGCAAGAGAGTACCAATGTAACACATCTTTTTCAATTCATTTCTTGAAACTCCACTTCTTGGAGCTAGAAGGTTTCTTCCTTCCCACCATTGCAAAGGGTGTGTACCTTGCAACAGCTGTCATCATAGTATTCTCAACAAGCAGCCATGGCTTCAACATTTGTATTTCTTCTTCTCATTGAATATGAATGGCAAGCTATGGTTTGTTTCTAGCATTTCTTGTTAGTTTTCTTGTATTTTCTTGGATATGGCAAAGTATCATTTCAAGAAAGCTTGGAGGAAATGGAGAAGAAAGTAGAGGACTAGGAGAACCATAATGAGAGAAAAGTCAAAGCCTTGGCGCGCCATCAGATTTAGGTGGAAAATGACAAAAAGCTAGCTAAGAGCAAAGCAAAGGCCACCCAAGTGAGTTTTGAAGCCCAACAATGTGCCTTCCTAAACACACTACTGGATGTCACTCAAACGGAGGAAGGGGAGGCCGTTTCCTCTATAAAGAAGAAGCTAGGGATTGCACATAGGGCCCTGAGAGCAGGCCTGCAAATGCTAGCTCAACTCGTGGGTGTCAACCTTAGCCTTGGAGAACAACAAAACAATCTATTGCAAGTAAGCTTGCCCCCACAAGAGGTCAATGCACTAAGGTTCGCTGAGAAAGAGGGCACAACAAGTGGGCTAGCAAGGAGAAGAGGCTAGCATAAGCTTCGACATGGGACCTCACAAAGAAGAACTTGTCCCACAACCTCCTTCCCCACAACCAGAAGAATAGCAACAACATCAAGTAGACACCTTTGATGAAGGAAAAGCGGAGCTTAGAAGGAAGAGGCAACAAATGGTGGAGCAAGCAAAGTGCAAATTGAATGCCAAGCCAGTAGTGCTGCTGACCACGCCCATCCCACCAAGCTAGGATGACGAACTAGTGAGCTTCAATGCTAAACTTGTGATTTGGGAGCAACGTGAGATCGCTAGAAGGCCCTTCGACCTTAATTTATAATTCCCCGCCAACTTGTGTAGAGTATTGCCAGTCAAGGTGATGGAAGAAGTGATTAATGTGGGAAGTCGGCTAGGAGGTAAATGGACCTCGAAGAGAGAGAAAAATCCCACCTATGGGGGACCAAGGAGGTAGAATTTTGGCAAGATAAAGTTTTTGAAGTGCCCAGGGATGTGAAGGGCTATGAGTCCTAACCCACATGAAGGAGGCACATTCTAGATGTGAACATGGATGCATGGATGGCTTTTTGTAACACCCTACCCTTCGAGCAAAATAATCCAACCTTCATGCCATATCCAAGAAGGGTAGGAGTGGATTTTAACCCAAGCATCCACGACCGATACGACTTTCCATGGCTCTACAATGCTAATGCTACTAAACCTAAAGAGGCCCTCATTTTCGTGCCAAAGGATCTATATGATTCTATAGTCCACTTCATCGAGATGAAAGCTCCTCTTGTTCGATTCTGCCTTCATCATCACTACCTGTAATTATCTTAGACTACTTAGGATACTACTTAGACAAGATTTCGCACCACAAGAGCATCGCCTTCCACCCCTCTTTTTTTATCCCAATGGAATAGATAGCTACACCATGGCAAGATTAATGATGTGAGTAGCCCTACTTCCTTCATCATGCTTAGCCGTCTGGGAAGATATGAATGATAGCCGCTTCACATGTTGCAATCATCCATTTCTTTCCATGACCACTCTCCAAGTACGCTTGAACCTTAGAGGGTACCTACAGTGCTGGGAATTCCTTAGTAAATCTTGTAAGCCCCCAACTCCACCCTCTTCGGACATGGATGACGAAGACTAGCCCTCATCATGACTATGTAATTCCAAAAAGAAAAAGAAAAAGAGAAGAGACAAATGAAAAGTGAAGGAAATCATAAGCAAAAGCACTTAGCTCCACATTGGCCACAGTCACTATACCTAGGGTCCTCAAGTTAGGCACATCTGGTGGCCTCGGTCGGCGGTCGGCTTCGTCCCTAATCCCTAGCCCATTTTGATCCTTCACTTCATGCTTAGGGCACCTCAAGAGTAGGACTTCCAAACTTGTCCCCCTAAGCCATACATCGCACCTACAACAATGCACGAACCAAGTCCTCAAGTGTGGGACAATACCCTTTCTTGCTTGTGGTTTGACCCAACTCCTAGTTCCACTAGCACACACACAATGCACCACATGGTAAGGAAGGCACACCCCCAGATAGTGTACCTTATTTTCTTTTCAAGTAAATACAAATGCTGAAACCCACCAACTTCAGAGGCCCCATCATCCACTCAAATCACACTCAGCCCCCAACACGGCAATCGGTTTATCAATTTCTTCCAAAGACCAATCCCCATGCAAACACATCGTCATCAACTTACATTACCACCATTAGGAACACTATAGGATATGGAAACCTCAGTAAAAATGCGGGGGAGCTCTGATTACTTTGGTAACGTCCTCTCAAGGATGAGGGAGGCCCTATCAAGGATGAAGGATGCTCTCTCGAGAAGGAAGGAAAGCACAAAATATTCTAGCAAGGATCTCTCAAGGATGAGGGAGAACTTCCGAGGGCTCTCACAAGGAAAGTGTGAGGCGCAATGTAATTCATTTTTAAAAGTGTTAGTTCCTCATGTGTAAGTGGTACAGTCTAAATGGACATAAGTAAAGGGATAGGGCAACTTGAAGGGAATCCAAAAAAACTACACCTAGGAGGGAGAGGGGAAGGAACCATCCAATATGAACTTCAATTTCAAGGATAAATCCATCCCTCCGCTATTCTCCAAGTAGGATCCACATCCAACACCATCTGTAATTTTAAAGGACCAATCCACCCACCATTAGCGTCCCCCCACTTTATCTTCGATTTCAAGGGCCGATCCCTCCAACACCATCCCCTGCAAGGGCTTGCATACAAACTCAAAAAAGCCAGATGGCTACACCCATCCCACCTTTCAACTACTACCCATCAATGCCATGGGACTGGCATTAGGCTAGGAAGGGGGTAATGTTAACAGTAGCACAAGAAAAAGTGGAAAAAGCAAAAAAAGTGGAAAGGCGCAAGCCAAGAGCCAAAAGAGGCAGCCGAGAAGGAAATCGGGCACAACGGAAGCAGCAGGAAGGGAAATAGCCGAAAGCGCAAGGGCGGCCTCAAAAGCTAAGGCAAAGACAAAATCGCATTTTTAAATGCGAGGCGCCTCAAAAAATTTTGCAAAAAAGCTCCAAGCTCCCTCCTATGCAAATTGTAAAAGTAGATGGACGGTAGGAAGGAAGCTAGGAAGATAGGAGGACAAAGGGAAAGAGGGCCTAGGTCACAAACGACGGCCATGCAAAAAAAGGGGATAAGGGGATAACTACCCAAAAGGGATTTAGGGTTTTGTATATAAATTTGAAAAGTGAATGAGGAGCTCATTCTTTGGTGTGTGGCAAAGTGGACTCTAGTCTAATGTGATTAATCAAATAGAGACAAAGATTGTCATTATTATGGTAGGTATGGACATACAAAAAGCAAGTTGACATGAAATCTAAGGGTAGACAACATGGTAACTATACATCCTCTAGTAATCTTATTAATAACGATCAGTCAATAGGCTATTTGCCATGACACATGTATTGAAGGATATGCCTAAGCAAGGCAAGATTGATGAAAAGTGATACATTAACTCGGGTACCTCAAATGATATGACCCCACATGGAGAGCGATGACTGTAGGCTCTCATGGCTATGTATGTACAGGTGATGATACATAGCATGACATTAAGCATGCAGGTGTTGTACCATTTGTCTTGCATGCTGGGAAGAAGAGTCTTATGATGTTTTACATATACCATCTATCACTAAAATTTTCTTGATTATTGGACAAATAGCTTAGCAAAATATGCAAGTCACGTATAATAGAGATGGTTGTTGTTTATTGAAGAATATGAAAATGGTTGCAAGCTTATTACAAAAGGAAAAAGGGATGGTAGGATGTTTACATTGGATGCTATTGAGCCTGAACTAAAGGTAGCCAGGTTTCTTCATGACATTGGAGCAACTAGAGATGTGAAAATATGACACAAGTGCATTGGAAATGTTAACTTGCAATGGCTAAAAACCATGCAATAGAAGGAGATTGTACTTGGTTTTCCAAAAGTCAAGTATATGGATTTAGGACATGTATGTTCCACTTGCTAGTTTGGAAAGCAAGCTAGACTTTTGTTTGTCAAACATGTCAAGAATAGCATGGTAGACGATTATAGTTGGTGCATTTGGATGTTTGGGGTCCAACACATAATGTGTCACTTAGTGGTGCAAGATATTATGACTCCTTTACTAAATGATTTTAGCATAGATATACTTGCTTGTATATTTTGAAGCACAAGGATGAAGTACTAGATGTTTTCAAAGATTTCAAAAACCGCGCTAAAAAGGAATTTGGCTGTTATTTCTCATGCTTGAGATCAGATGGAGGAGGTGAATATGTCTCTCATGAATTTGACATATATTTGGCTAAGCATGGAATCAAAAGCTAGCTTACATGTAGCTATACACTACAATAGAATGATGTAGCTGAGAGAAAAAATAGAGTATTTATGGAAGCTGCAAGAGCTATGTTGCATGAGAAGAGTTTGCCAAGGGCTGAAGCAGTTGTGATTACAATGTATATCTTAAACATGACTCTTACAACTGGTATTCATGATTTTACACTGTATGGGCACAAACCTAATATCAGCCATTTAAAATTATTTGGATGTATTGCCTATGTGCATGGACCTAATGAGAAAAGGAAGAAGTTGGATCTGAAGATATTCAAGTCTCTCTTTGTTGGCAATGCATTGGATAGAAAAGCATACAAATGCTACAATCCTTCTATGTATGAGACAATGCTTAGCACAAATGTTGTATTTGATGGGCTAGCTTCTTGGTATGGTAGTCAAAATGTGGTCATTTCTCATGGACTAGCATATGATACTACTCATGCTGAAATTCATACTATGGACAGTACCACTATTAATGGGCTTATAGGAGACACATCCTCTACTATTAGTCCATAGATAGGTCACTTGCAAAGTCATGATTTTATGTCCACTGACATGGATATGTCAGTGAGGGGGAGATTAGATAAAGATAAAAGGAAGATGTTATTAGGCCACTTGGTTCTAGTTATGAGTCAAATGGGAGTGACAACTTAGATAGTTAACTTGTTATATCATCAATTGCTATGCCTAGGGTTAGACAAAACAGGTATGCACTACTACTTGCACCACAATTGAGAAGGTCAGAGAGAGTTAGAAATCATATTGATAGGATAACATACAATGGATATTCAACCACACACTTTGCTTACATGACAAAAGTAATGGGTCATAAAGAGCTGACAATGATCATTGAAGCAATTGTTGATAAAAATTGGTGCACATCTATGGATGAAGAGTATGCTACATTGGCTGAAAATGATGCTTGGGATTTTTTTTGGTTTCCTGAAGGCAAAAAACCCATTGGTTGCAAATGGGTTTACAAATTGAAATGCAAAGCATATGGATCTTTGGAGAGATACAAAGCATGCTTAGTTGCTAAAGGTTATGCACATCAATATGGACTTGATTATGAGGAAACTTTCAATCCGGTTGCTAAAATGGCAATTGTGAAAACGGTCATTGCTTTAGAAGCATCTAAGAGATGGAAACTTTGGAAGATATATGTCAAAAATGCATTTCTAAATGGAATCTAATTGAGGAAGTGGATATGGAACAACTTGAGGGTTATGTACATCTAGATCATCCTAATGATATATGTAGACTAAAAAAGACACTTTATGGTTTGAAGCAAGCACCAAGAGCATGGAATGCTAGGATCATCTTTTATCTATAGGAATTTGAATTTCAAATGGGAAATACGTATCAAAGTATATTCACTAAGAAGACAAATACAAGATATGTCTTCTTACTCATTTATTTTGATGACTTAATCATCATTGGGGATGATAATTCTGGTATTGCAATTAAGTCTATGCTACATGCTGACTTCAAAGTGAAAGACTTGGGAGAGTTGAAGTATTTTCTTGGCATTGAAGTGACTACACCTCAAGGGATTTGGCTCTAAAAAAGCAATTATGCATAGGATATGTTGATCAAATATGGAATGCTAGGCTGTAAGACCATGGAAAATCCATTAGATCTGAATGTAAAGCTTGGAGTTGATATTGGCAATGAGGTAGATAATGTTATGATGTATAGGAAAATGGTGGGAAGCCTAATCTATCTTACTATTACACATTCTAACCTCAATTACTCAATGGGGCTGATTAGTTAGTTTATACAGACACCACATAAGCCTCACTTGGATGTTGTTAGGAGAATTTTGTAGTATGTTAAGGGTACTTCTAATTATGGGTTTTTTTATGAGTATGGAAAGGTACTTGAGTTGACAAGATACACAAATGTTGATTGGGCTAATTCTGCATATGATAGACAATCAAGTCATGGTTATGCTTTTAGTCTTGGTAGCATTATGATCAATTGGAGCAACAAAAAGCAACCTAGAGGTGCTCTCTCTAGCATAGAGGTAGAGTATAGAGGTGCAGCCCTAGCTACATGTGAAGCAATTTGGGTCTTGAAACTGTTGAATGACTTGAGTATATAGATGGACAAGAAAGTTTGTCAAGATTCGCATGGTGGGGGGACTTGCTCAAGATGCTGCGCTGATCACACACAGAATGCACAAGGAGAAGCTCACTCAAGAGACAAGAAGAGAGATGGAGGCCAAAACGTTTTCTTGCTGGTTTCTTCTTCTTCTTCCACACTCTTTACAATGTACACAAAGTATAGATAAGATACAACATAAAGGAAAGTGGCCTACTAAGTCAAACAAGGCATAACCGACTACACTAGTGAGTCATAATGACCACCGATGTGCTAAGTGTAGACGTGTGGATCCATCTAACGAGGCGGTCCATCATCAATGTCCACATGTGTTGAGCTTGTCATCTCAACACTCCCCCTCAAGTTCAACTGCATCTCTGCAACTCCAAGTAAGCTTTGAAACTTTTGAAGCTTCTCTGTACCCAATGCCTTCGTGAAGATGTCAACTATCTGATCTTGTGTGCTGACATACACCAAGTCAATCTCACATGCTAGTACCTTCTCTCTCACAAAGTGGTAGTGTACCTCAATATGTTTTGTCCTGGCATGGAACATAGGGTTCCTAGCCAACTGTATACTGCTCATGTTGTCACAATAAATGACAACTGGACCTTCCACCTGCACATCCAAATCAGCCAATAACTTTTACAGCCATACTACCTCACATGCTGCAACAGCAGCACCTCTATACTCAGCCTCTATACTCGACAAAGCAACTGTAGATTGCTTTTTGCTGCTCCAAGCAACTGCTGCACTACCAAGAGAGAACATGTATCCGTTGGTAGATCTTCTATCAGACATACTACCAGCCCAATCTGCATCTGTGTATCCAAACACCTGTACATTTGTACCTGCCTCATAGAAAAGTCCATAATGTAATGTGGACTTCACATATCTCAATATGCGTCCTGACTGCATCCAAATGTGGCTTTCTAGGTACTTGTATAAACTGATTCACAAGACCAACAGCGTAGCTCAAGTCTGGCCTTGTAATGGTCATGTAGATCAAACTCCCCACTATCCTCCTGAACATAGTAGGGTCTTCTATCTCATCCCCAACATCAGCAACCCAACTTTACATTCTGCTCCAATGGGACTGATAGTGGTTTGCATGCTGTCATACCATACTTGGAAAACATATCCAAGCCATACCGTCTTTGGGAGAGCCATATACCATCATCACATCTGATCACCTCAATGCCAAGGAAGTACCTTAGCTCACCTAAATCCTTCATCTCAAACTTCTTCTTCAAAAATTCCTTGACTTTAGCAATCCCACTATCACTATCACCTGTAATAATCAAGTCATCCACATAGATGACTATGATGACCAAACCTGCATCTCCCTTTCTCACATAAAGTGAGTGATCAGCATCAGAAACATAAAAGCCAATATTGACAAGATACTCTCTGATCTTGTCAGACCATGCTCTAGGTGCTTGCTTGAGCCCATAGAGTGCCTTCTTCAACCTGCACACATACGTGGGATGCTCTAAATCTTCATAACCTGCTGGCTATTCCATATACACTTCTTCCTGCAAATCACCATGCAAGAAGGCATTCTTCACATCCATTTGCTGCAACCTCCAACCTTTGACTGCTGCCAAAGCAATCACACATCTGATAGTTTCCATCCTAGCAACTGGACTGAAGGTTTCATCATAATCTATGCCATATGTCTGGGCATAGCCTTTTGCAACTAGCCTAGCTTTGTACCTACTAATAGAACCATCTGCATTGTGCTTAATCTTATAAACCCACTTACATCCAATGGCTTTCTTGCCCATCGGCAATGATACTAGATCCCAAGTCTTATTGGCCTCTAATGCAGCCATCTCCTCATCCATTGTTGCATCCCAATGAGCATGACCAATAGCCTCCTCAAAACATGTGGGCTCAATATCCTCAACTAGTTTCACCATATAAGCATAATGGTAAGCTGCATAACCTTCAAAACCAAATCTTTTAACAAGGTATCTCACCCTACTAGACCTGCGTAGCACTGGATCACTCAATGGAGTCTTTGCATTAGCGCGTGCTCTCTGCACACCTGGAGTCCTCACTGAAGGAATGCGCGTGCTCATCATCCAAGCTCTCTGAGCCACTAGAGTCTCCATCAAGAACTGCATCAATGCCTTCTGACACTTTACTTTTTCCTTTGTCTTTACCTGTAGTGCTACTAGATGCACCTAAAGATGTAGAGCTACTCCTTAGTCTCCCAGACCAAGGACTACCAGATGATGTCTCTGGTCCACTAAGAGTCCGTGATTCTTGCTTTTCATCCTACACATGAGTGTCATGATCATCATCATCATCCAATGCATCACCACTAGATGTATACCAACTGCTCATTTCATCAAAGATGACATCCATGCTCACTCTGAACTTACATGTGACAGGGTTATAATAGCGATACCCTTTCTGTTCTAAAGAGTATCCAATAAATACACACTTTTCAACCTTTGGATCCAGTTTTTTCTGCAACTAATCTGGCGCATGAACATACACAATGCAGCCAAACACTTTCAAGTGTGATACATCAAGCTTCTTGCTAGTAAAACATTCTTCAAGAGTCATACCATGAACTGTAGCTGTGGGGGTGCTGTTTATAATATAAACAGCAGTATGAACAGCCTCAGACTAGAAATGCTTAGGCATATTCTTTTCAGCCCATCAAGGCGCGTGCAACTTCTACAATATGGATGTTTTTTCCTTTCTGCAACCCCATTTTGTTGTGGAGTATACCTGCATGTGAACTGTCTCTTTATCCCATGAGACCTCAGAAAATCACTGAACTCATTTGAGAGGTACTCTTTCCCTCCATCTGACCTCAAGCACTTTACTTTCAAGCCTGTTTCTCTTTCAACTGCAGCCTTGAAAGTTCTAAAGTGCTCAAACGCTTCACTCTTTTCCTTCATAAAATATACCCACAACTTTCTAGAACAATCATCAATGAATGTGACAAAGTATGAACTACCTCCAAGAGAAACATTTTGTGTAGGCTCCCAAATGTCTGTATGCACAACATCAAGGATATTTCTGCTTACATCTCTGTCATGTGAAAAGGGTTGTCTTGCCTGCTTATCAAGCTGACATGCTTCACATACCTTATGAAATTCTGCAACTCTAAATGTAGGCAAACCTGTAACCAACCCTTTGGACTGCATTAATTTCAACCTCTGTACATTTGCATGTCCAATGTGTTTGTGCCAAATTTCAATGTCTGCAACAACACCTTTTCCTTTTGCATACATAGCCGCATTCATAGTAGGAATTCCAGCATCTAGAGTAAACATACGTCCAACTCTACTTCCCTTTGCTACCAACGTGCACTTGTCATTGAAGTCTTCTACAAAGCAGCCCTTTGCATTAAATCTGACTTGCAACCCTTGCTCTACCATCTGACCCACTGACACCAAGTTCTTTGTAATAGATGGCACATGTAATACATCTGAAAGACTCTTTGTCCTACCATCATGCAAGGACAAGGGAACTTTTCCAATGTGTGAAATTGGGTGGCGTGAATCATCACCCGTCTGCACATAACCTGCATTTTGCAAATCCTGTATCTCTCCAAACCATTCTGCATGGCTGATCATATGATTGGATGCACCTGAATCAACATACCAAACATCTTCATGTGTTCCCTTTCCTGTAACAGCATTCAACATATGCTGCATAACCAACAAACGTTCATTTTTGTCTTCATTATGTCGTGAAGACGATCCATAGTTTCCTTGCTGCACTTACCACTACGAATATCATCTTTCTTAGCATAACATTGGGCTGCAATATGACCTGTTTTACCACAGTAGTGACACACACAATACCAGAGCTATTAGAACCTTTGTTCTGCCATCCACCTCTTCCTCTAAAGCTCCCCCTGCCTCTAAAGTTACCACGACCTCCTGAAACCTGCATATTGCCAAATTGCTGATTCAATCTGTTTTGCTGGTTGTCACTACCACGTCCTGTACCACGGCATCTTGAAGAGAACTTGCCATGTCCCCTTCTTGAATTGGAGTAGAAAGCTTGGACCTGTTCACCACTTCTTTCAGATGTCTCACTCTACATGTTGATCTCTTCAGTGATCATAAGGGAGACCAACTCATCAAAATCTGGAAATGGCTTTCTGACATATACGGAAGTTACAAAAGACTTCCAAGCCTTTTTATTGTTAAGTCCACCCAAGGTAGATGACACCAAATCATTGTCAAGATTGTGGGAGAGGAAGGAGTCTCACTTGAAGCTTTCTTGCTTGCACAATGGGGGAATACACACAAGGGTGGAGGCTAAAAACAGTTTTCCTCTTCTTAGTTGTGTAAGCCAAAAAAACTCTCGTACAAAGAAATAGAAGAACCCTATATATGGGTCTCAAACCAAACTCAACTAACTAAGGTGGCATACTAACTGAGCCACGAACTAGAGTAGATAAGGATAGCTATCATGTAGCTATTATTCATGGGCGGTGTACCAACCGCGTCTGCAACTGACAAGTCGGTGACATAAATACACAACGGCCACCCTGGCGTATCACGAGTGGAGCTCGATATCTCAACACTCCCCCTCGAGCTCAATCCCAATTCCTGCACACCAAGCAGGTCTCTGAACTTGCGCAGCTTCTCTGCGCCCAATGCCTTCGTGAATATGTCAGCTACCTAATCCTCTGTGCTAACATAAACTAGATCAATAAGACCTAGTAAAACCCTCTCGCACATAGTGATAATGCACCTCAATGTGCTTTGTTCTTGCATGATAGACTGGGTTATTTGCCAAGTATATACTACTCATGTTGTCACAATAAATGACAACTGGCCCATCTGTAGACTGATGCATATCATAAAGTAGCTTATGCAACCAAGCTACCTCACATGCAGCCATTGCTGCACCCCTGTACTCAGCCTCTGTGCTCGACAAGGCAACTGTAGGCTGTTTCTTGCTGCTCCAAGTGACTGCAGCACTCCCAAAAGAGAACACATATCCACTGGTAGATCGTCTAGCAGAAACACTACCAGCCCAATCAGCATCAGTGTATCCATGCAACTGTATCTGAACCCCAGTCTCATAAAATAGTCCATACTGCAATGTGGACTTCACATACCTGAGTATGCGTCTAGCCGCATCCAAATGTGGTTTCCTTGGAGCTTGCATAAATTGACTTACCAATCCAACAGCATAGCTCAAATCTGGCCTGGTAATAGTCATATAAATCAAACTTCCTACTATGCGTCTGTACATAGTAGGGTCTTCTAGAAGCTCACCTGCATCTGTGCTCAGCTTCACATTCTGCTCCAAAGGAACTGAAATAGGCTTACAGCCTGTCATCCCATATTTGGACAGCATGTCCAATCCATACTGCCTCTGCAAGAGCTGTATCCCACTTGGTGATCTAATCACCTCAATGCCCAAGAAATAACGTAGCTCTCCCAAATCCTTCATCTTAAACTTCTGCTTCAATAGCATTTTCACATGAAGGATATCTTCATCACTGTCACCTGTCATAATCAAATCATCAACATAAATGACAAGTAGCATAATATCTTTCTCTGTTTTTCTCACATAAAGTGAGAAATCTGCCTTGGAAATCTGAAAGCCAATAGTGACAAGATACTGTCCTATCTTGTCAGACCATGCTCTAGGTGCTTGCTTTAAGCCATACAATGCTTTCTTCAACCTGCAAACAAACTCAGGATGAACATCATGCACATAACCTGGTGGCTGCTCCATATAGACCTCTTCTTGCAAATCACCATGCAAGAATGCATTCTTTACATCCATCTAATGTAAAGACCATCCCTTTGATACAGCCATAGCAATGACTGCTCTTACGGTTGCCATCCTTGCAACCGGACTGAATGTTTCTTCATAGTCAATGCCATATGTTTGTGCATACCCCTTGACTACTAATCTTTCCTTGTATCTGTTCACAAAACCATCTGCATTGTGCTTCACCTTATAAACCCACTTACAGCCAATTGCATTTTTACCTTTAGGTAAAGGTACCAATTCCCATATAGCATTTGCTTCCAAGGCATCCATTTCTTCATCCATGGCTTTCTCGCATTTTTCTTTTCCCATGGCTTCCTCAAAAGAACTGGGTTCTGGTTCCTATATCACTCTAACCATATATGCATAGTGAATGGTTGTAAATTCATCATATTTCAGCCTATCCACAGGATACCTAGCTCTCGTAGACTTGCGCAAAATAGGTTCACTCCCAGGTGCTCTCAAAACATCCCTGGTCTTCCTTACTCCAGGTGTAACAATAGAAGGAATACCCAACTCATCATCAATGCTCTGTTCTGAGCCACTGGATTCACCATCCACATAAGAGTGACCTGCATTCACATCAAACATGGGCTGATCAACCTTCTCTTTTTATTTTCGTGATACCTGCATACCATTATCTGCATTGCTTTGAGAAGATTCTCCTGATCTCAATCTTCCTGTCCATGGCGAAGAATGTGAACCACTGCTAGAGGACGCTCCAGGTCCACTAATATTTTGTGACTGCTGCTGTGAATTTTGTGCAGCATTACCATTTTGTGCATCTACATCATCAATCACATTTACTGGTTTATACCAGCTACTCATCTCATCAAAAACAACATCTCTGCTCACTCTAAACTTACGAGTAGAAGGGTTATAGCATCTATACCCTTTTTGCTGCAGAGAGTAACCAATAAAGATACACTTCTCAGCTTTTGGATCCAACTTGGATCTCAACTCATCTGGCACATGTACATAGGCAATGCAACCAAAAATTTTCAAATGAGAAATATCTGGTTTCTTACCAGTATACCTCTCCTCTGGAGTCATTCCATGTATTGCTGCAGTGGGAGTCCTGTTCATTATGTAGACTGCTGTAGCAACTGCTTCAGCCCAATAAAAATCTGACAAGTCTTTTTCATTGAGCATGGCACGAGATACCTCTCCAATATGCCTGTTTTTCCTTTCTGCAATTCCATTTTATTGTGGGGTATGACTGCATGAATATTGCTACTTTATGCCATGCTCTTGCAAGAACTTTGCAAACTCATTTGAGAGGTACTCTCCCCCTCCATCTGACCTTAGGCATTTTATCTGCAGGCCTGTTTCTTTTTCAACCATAGCTTTAAGAGTTTTGAAATGTCCAAAAACTTCACTTTTCTTTTTCATAAAATACATCCAAACTTTTCTGCTATAGTCATCAATAAAAGTGACAAAATAATGACAGCCTCCAAGAGATGCAGCTTTAGTAGTCCACACATCAGAGTGGATTAATTCCAATGGCTTCTCACTCTCTTGAACATGTCTAGGAAATGGTTTCCTTGCCTGTTTTCCAAACTGACAGGCTTCACATACCTTATGCATTTCTGCAACCTTGAATTTGGGCAATCCTGCAACAATATTTTGGGCATGCATTGATTTAAGTCACTGTACATTAACATGACCAATGCGTTTATGCCAGATATCAATATCTGCAACTACACCGGTCCCATGTGCAAACATTGCTGCACTCAATTCAGACATGTCTGCATCCAATGTAAACATTCTTCCCTTCTTCTTTCCTTTTGCTATCAAGCGACCTTTATTTTTCATATCCTCAACAAAGCATCCATGAGGATTAAATCTGACTTGCAAGCCCTGCACAACCATTTGACCAACAGAAACCAGATTCTTGGTGATATTCGAGACATAAAATACATCGGACAGGTATTTCTTTTTCCCATCCTGCATAGACAAAGGAAATTTTCCAATCTGCACAATAGGATGTGCAGTATCATCACCAGTCTCCACAAATCCTGGTTTTTTCATTTTTCTTGCATCCTCCATCCATTCTGCATGACCTGTCATGTGGTTTGATGCACCTGAGTCAATATACCATACATCATTGCTTTCTTCTGCACTTTTCACAGAATTGTTCATGTGCTGCACCATAAACAAGTGCTTATTTCTGTCATCACCCTGTCTACTAGAAGATGCATAATTCCCTTGTTGCAGTTTTCCATTCATGATGTCATTCTGCTTTTTATAGCAGTCTTTAGCCATATGACCCATTTTATCACAATAGTAGCATTCAACATTACTGTTTGCATTTTGGCCTCTTTGCCATCCACCACGACCTCTTTGGCTCCCCCTACCACGTCCTCCTCCATAGGACTGGTTTTCTTGAGTTTGTTGCATATTCTGATTTCTGCCACGGCCTCCAAATCGGCCTCCTCTACCTCTGCCTCTACCTCTTCCAGCATTTGAGTAGAAGACAGCTTCTTTTGAAGTTCCTCCTGAAGAAGATGCACCACCATTTCTCTGCTCCTCAGAAATTAAAAGAGCAATCAACTCCTCAAAATCAGGAAATCTTGACGGAAATGGATGTTCGGAACTGTGCATAATCCTTTCCTAGACCATTCAAGGTCACAGAAACTAAATCATCATCTTCCACTGGCGACCCAATGGAAGCAAGTGCATCTGCAATCTTCTTCACCTTCATGTGGTAGTCATTGATGCTCATATTTTCTCTTTGCACATTATGCAACTCTTGCTTGAGCTGCATTTTCCTGGCTTGCGTATTTGTGCTATACATTTTTGACAAAGTATCCCATGCCTCCTTTGGCGTACTTGCATCTTGAATATGCACAATCATAGAGTCTGAAATGCTGATAGACAGCCAGTACATAACTTTTCTAGCTCTCTTATGCCATGCTTTAAATGCCTGCATTTGCTGTTGATTGGGAACATCAGGAAGAACTGGTTCTTTTTCATTTCCTGCAACAAATTCCCAATATCCTTTTCCCATAAGGAAATTTGTCATTCTAAACTTCCATGCTTGGAAGTTGTTCTTGTCAAGCTTTTCAGTGACAATCTGTGAAAGAGAATCAGATGCCATTACAGAACACTGCAAAAAATTCTGTCACTACAAAAAACTCAGCTTCACCCTCACAAGGGAAAATCTGCAAAACTGGCGAAAGTGGTATTTGACCACACAGTCACTTCCTAGTGACGATTTTGCATCAACAGGCAACAGGGATGATGCTGTAACTCCCAATGTCTCTGCGCACAAGCATACGATGCAATTTCTACAGTAACTTTTCACCGACCTGTAGAACAGTGGCTGCATAGCATAAAACTGAAAGGTGAGAAGGATCGAAGCTTGCACGCGAGCTCTGGCGGGAGAGCAAGAGCAAGAAAGAGAGAGACAAGAAATGGGAACTCCAACAGTCACAATGTGTGACCGGGCCTTCCTTTATTCAAACTGTCACTAAAAGAATAAAGAATAAAGTGACGTGACGGGCGCCCGCCACCTGCAGTGTGCAGTGGCGGGTACTGTCAGTGTAGTAATACACGGGGCGGCACGGCGGAGGCGCCTTTACCCCCAACAACCTCCCACTTAAAGGCGAATCTGCCCTAGTGAGAGAGAAAAGAAAAAGAAAAGACAGTACAAATGTACATAGGTGAGGAAAGGTGACATCTCATCCAACGCCCATCAACCTCCTGAGGAAGGCAAAGCGCTCAGTAGTGAGGCTCTTCGTGAGCAAATCTGCAGGATTCTCGTCAGTGGAGATCTTGACAAGGTCAACAGACCTGTCCTCCACGACACCACGTATGAAGTGATACCTCACCTCAATGTGTTTCGTCTTCGCATGGAAGACCGGATTCTTAGCCAACTGAATGGCACTCATAGAATCCGAATGCAGTGTAGGTGTAGCATCAATCCCAAGGTCAGCAACTAGACGGCCTAACCATATGGCCTCCTTGCAAGCCTCAGTGGCTGCAACATACTCGGCCTCAGTGGTAGACAAAGCCGTACACTTCTGAACCCTGGACATCCAAGAGATAGCCCCTCCAGCATAGGTGAATACATAGCCAGAAGTGTACTTCCTACTATCTGCATGTCCTGCATAATCGGAGTCAGTGTACCCCACGACCCCTGTATCCTGGCTGCCATAGCAAATACACATATCTGCTGTGCCCTTCAGGTACCTCATGATACCCTTCACGGCATCCCAATGTCTGCTGCCAGGTGTAGCCATATAGCGTGCCACAACACCAACTGCATGTGCAATATCTGGACGAGTGGCTATCATGGCATACATCAAACTGCCCACGGCTGATGCATAAGGGATCTTGGCCATCTCGGCCCTCTGCTCATCTGTCTGCGGACAATCGGCCTGTGATACCTTCACATAAGAAGGTAATGGACAGCCAATAGGCTTTACGTCCTGCATGCGGAAGCGCTCAAGGACTTTATGAATGTACTCCCGCTGTGAGAGATACAAAAGTCCCTGATGCCTATCGCGCTTAATGCGCGTCCCAAGTATATGTGAGGCATGTCCCAAATCCTTCATCTCAAAGCTCTTCTTTAGCTGAGATTTAAGAGCATCTAGCTCATCATGAGTTTTCCCTACTATCAACATATCATCAACATAGAGTACCAAGATAAGCAAACTGCCATCACGGGCTTTCTTCGTGTAAAGACACGGATCCATAGCACTCCTGCTGTAGCCTTGTGACTGCATAAAGGCATCAAACTTATGATACCATTCCCTAGGTGCCTGCTTCAAGCCATACAAGCTCTTCTTCAACTTGCACACTAGGTGCTCCCTGCCAGGTTCTGCAAAGCCCTTAGGCTGATCCATATAGATCTCATCATGCAAGTCCCCATGTAGAAAAGCCGTCTTGACATCCATCTGATATAGATCTAAGTCAAGCTGTGCAACCAAAGCCAAGACTAAGCGCAGGGTGGTCATCTTAACCACAGGAGAGAAGACCTCATCAAAGTCCACACCATGTTCCTGCTTAAAACCCTTTGCTACCAATCTAGCCTTGTATGCCGGCTTGGGGTGTCCAGGGGTACTTTTCAGCTTGTACACCCACTTGCATGGCAAAGCCTTCTTGCCCTTAGGCAAGGCAACCAAATCCCAAGTCTCATTCTTATGCAGGGAGTCTATCTCAGACTGCATAGCCCTCTCCCAGGAGTGACTGTCACCCCTGCGCATAGCCTCATCATAAGTGAAAGGCTCTCCTGCATCTGTAACCAAAACATAATGCATAGAGGGCTGAAATCTGTCAGGTGGACGTCTATCTCTAGCAGACCGTCTCACCGCAGGCTCTGCTGCCTGTCTAACTACCTGTCCAACATCCTGGCCCTGTGGAGGAACTGCTGCAGGCTGTACTACTGGCTGTGCTGGAGCTTTAGGCTCCTCTTGAAAGATCACTCTGCGGATCTCAACCACCTTCTCAGGCTGCCTGTGCATCTTGTCTTCATGGAAGACGACATCATGGCTGCGTACTATTTTCCGCGCCTGCGGATCCCATAGGCGATAGCCCATCTCTCCTGACTCACCATAGCCAAGGAATATGCATTTAATGCTCTTTGGATCCAATTTACTCCTCTTGTCCTTGGGCACATGGCAGAATGCCTCACATCCAAAGACACGGAGATGCACATAAGAGGGTGGCTTACCAGCCCAAACTTCCTCTGCAACCTGGAAATCCAATCCACTGGAAGGCGATCGGTTTATGACATGCACTGACGTACTAACTGCCTCAGCCCAAAAACTCGGGGGTAGGCCTGCATGGCTAAGCATAGAGCGCACACGCTCCTGAATAGTCCTGTTCATGCGCTCAGCCAAACCATTCTGGGGTGGGGTGTAAGGGGCGGTCAACTGACGCTTAATACCCCTGTCATCACAAAACTGCTCAAAAGCATGCGAGACATATTCTCCCCCATTATCTGTCCTAAGGCATTTCAGCCTATACCCAGTCTGGTTCTCAACAAGAGCAAGCCATCTCTGAAAAACTGCCAAGACATCGGACTTCTGCTTTATGGGATAAGCCCACACTTTCCTAGAAAAATCATCAATGAAGGTAACGAAGTACTTCGCGCCACCCATAGACATGCAAGGCATAGGCCCACAAACATCGGAATGCACCAATGCCAAGGGCTCACTCATGCGTGGCCTACCCGATTTCTTATGCGTAGACCTATTCTGCTTACCATAAAGACAATGATCACACGAGTCAAAACATGCATAATCCAAAGGCGGAAGATACTGCAAACCAGATAACATTTTCATTCCTTTCAAAGACATATGCCCCAAACGGGCATGCCAAAGTGATACATGTGGGATAGAGCCCACTGCCAAAACATGGTCTACAGAAGACCCAGATACAACAAGAGGATAGAGACTACCAGCCTTGGCACCTCTAGCAAGCACAAGTCTGCCTTTGGTAATCTTCCAGGCAGAATCCCCAAAACAGACATGAAATCCTGTATCATCCAACTGTCCTGCAGACATAAGACTACACGTAAGCGCAGGTACATGACGTACATCCCTGAGCAAAAAGGAACTGCCAGTGGAAAACTGCAACTGAATATCTCCACAGCCCACAATATCAAGAGACCTGTCATCTCCAAGTCTGACTGATCCAGACACAGTACGGTAAGAGTGAAACCACTCACGGTAAGGCGTCACATGGAAGGATTTTCCTGAATCCAATAACCAGCACTGTGCATACATACTAGGTGTCTCAGTCAAGTGTGAAGCATCAGAAGAACTAGCTGCAAGTATAAACTCATCACCACCATCGGACTCTTCAGTCTGCGTGACATTAATTTCCTCAATCTTGACGTTGGACTTCGCAGGTACTATGCTGCGATCAGAGGACTTCTCCTGCACTTTATCTTTCCCCTTATCCTTGCGCTTCTCATTGCGCAACTCATGACATTGTGGTCTAATATGGCCCTTTTTCCCACAATGATGACAAGTGACATTTGCATTGCGTCCACGCGACTTACTACGCGACTTGCCACCACGAGATTTAGACCGACCCTTCTGCGAGTCACGGCCTCGGCCATTACCACGGTCATACCTGTCATTCCTGCCTCTAACTGTCAAAGCATGACTACCACGAGAGGCATCCAAGTTTTTGCGATTCACCTCTTCCTGAAGAAGAGCACTCTCAACATCTGCCAATTTTAGAGTAGCACTAGAGGCACAAAGAGCAGTGCGGAATACATCCCATGACTCATTCAGAGTTCCAAGCAAGAAAAGAGGAGTTACTTCCTCTCCAAAGGTGATATCCTGCGAAGTCAGGTTCTTCAGTATAGCATGGAACTGGCTCAAGTGAGCAGACATTGTCGCATTATCCTTCATGCGCAGATCCATAAGCTGCTTCAACCAGTACATCTGACTCGCCGGACTTTTCTTATCATAAAGATTCTTGATCTTATTCCATAGATCCCATGCACTCTGTGCTTCCTCAAATACATTATAATGTACCTGTTCAGTGAGAGACAATACAATCGTGGACTTGCATAGCTCATCAAGTTCAAGCCAGTCGTCAATGTCCATAGTTTCAGGCTGCTCCCCACTCAACCGAAGTGGCTTAATCTGAGATTTCTGCACCAAAACCTGCCATATTTGACTCTTCCAGTAAGAGTAGTTGGTACCATCCAACTTTGTAATGTTAAAGATGGCACTATCATGCGAAGATGACGCCATTATGCAGGTTGGAAATGCCCAAACAGTCCAAAACTGCTTGCTGTTTTACTGCAGAAACTGCCCAAAAATGACCAAAACGGGGTCCAAAGGGTGAGCAAAGTGTGCCAAAAGTTGCTGCCCACTTAGTACTAGGTGCGGTACACCAAATCAGGATATTTCAGTATGAAAAGTACACCTCAGTCCACCAATAACTGCTTGCTGTAATAAATTGCAGGTATGCAGTCTAGAGAGCAAACTGTCCCAAAATAGGATCCAATGTCAAGCAAACAATGCTAGGTCCAAAGCCGGCATGAAACGGACATAAGCAAGGCCAATGATAGTGAAAAGAACATGAGCTCAACACCAAGCATGTCAAAATAACATCTGCCAGTGAAAGGCACACCCCCAGACACTCTAGGCAAAGTGTTCCTGTAATTGCCAAAACCTGACACAAATAGGTATCTGCTCAAAGAGAAAGATCCAAATATGAGACTCAGCTCATAAGCATCCTGTGAACCAAGAGTACATCAATGCATATCCATAAAGATCGGAGTATGATCCCAAAGTCTCAATGTGTATGTAGCTGCTCAAGACATAAACTGCTTCAAATACATGTAAGTGCTCCAATAGCATGCAACTGTCAAAGGTCAAGAAAGCATGTAAAATGCTCCCACTGGCACAAAAGGCGTACAAAGCAAGCTCAGAAGCTCAAACAACCCAAGAGAAAGCACCAGTGATAAGTGACCCTGTCAATGCATCAAGCGCATCCGAGAGAGCATGACATACATGAAGCACCGGTCGTATTAACCATGAAGCAATACATAAGCCCAAATAAGCTCTCGGTCAACTCAATGACATCCAAATAGCAACCAAGATCAGTGATCAAGTAAGCCGGGAATGCTCAAATACATCCAAATCCAAGCTCCAAATGTCGGTATGGCATACACGAACCAAATAGCATATGTCACGAACCAAAGCATGTAATGCAAAAGCCTAACTGTCAAGCAGAGACATGAGGCATAGGCGGTCCACGAGCATGCCGAGTCGGTCCAAATGCCAGTGAAGACGGAGCTAATGCGAAGCTCAAAAGCATCCCATAATCTCATACATATGCTCCAAGTCATCCCCAAATGTCAGAGATATCATGCCAAAGCTCAAAGCATACATCCGGTATCAGTAGGTAAGTGCCAAAGCATGTAAAGTACCTTCAGCCCACTGTTATTCCAGCATGTATTTACTGCTCTAAACAGTAGATTTCAGCCCCAAATTCAAGCCAAAATCATGGTCAAACCAAATGCATACATCCCCAATACATCCGGGTAGGAAGTAGACCGCATACGGGCATCAAACAAGGTAACCGGAGTAGAGTATAAGCATTAAATGCCAATGCCAAGTGTGGCTGCCCTGTTTCCAGCACTGTATAACAGTAAATAACAGTCCCAAATCAGCCAATATTTCAAGCCAAAATCATGGCATAATCATGTGCATACATTCCCAAGGCACTAGGCATCATGTAGACCGCATACGGGCATCAAATAGCACAACCGGAATGGAGTATAAGCAACAAATGCTAATGCCAATGGTGCTGCCCTGTTTTCAACCTGTTATGACAGTTTATGACAGTCCCAAATCTGAAGAAATCAGCCCCGAAAGATCAAGACCAATACCCAAAGCTTGAATGACATCAAACATGAAGTCTATAGCCCTCTTGATCAAGGTAGAGAGCAAGAAGCAATGGCCAAGTGTGGAGCTGAAGTAGATGAGTGCTCACAGCCTGGAAAAAATGATGCAATTTGCCCTGTTGGTACTGAACTTGCTGCTGCTCCACATGGGCTGAAAAGGGGGTAATGGGGGGCTCAATGATGGCCCAAGGTAGGCACATACCAAGCCATGAAGGCCCAATGCAAAGGGGAGGGAAGATATGAGCTATGGAGCTCAAGAAGAGTGGCTGCCCTTTGTTCCTGCCCTGTTTCAATCTGAGAATACACTCAAATGCCTACAAATGCTGAAGCAATACCTCAAGGGCAAGGCCCTGATGAAGCTCAAGAAGGCCAGGATGGAGCTCGGGAAGCCGGGGAGAGTCGGGAGCTCAAGAGGTCGGCTATGGCTGCCGGGATGGAGACCCAATGCGTGAAGCGAGTCAATGCGAAGGTCGGGAAGCACCGAGTCGAGCTCGAGCAAGAGAATGCCAAGCTCTGATACCAGTTGAAAGGTGAGAAGGATCGAAGCTTGCACGCGAGCTATGACGGGAGAGCAAGAGCAAGAAAGAGAGAGACAAGAAATGGGAACTCCAACAGTCACAATGTGTGACCGGGCCTTCCTTTATTCAAACTGTCACTAAAAGAATAAAGAATAAAGTGACGTGACGGGCGCCCGCCACCTGCAGTGTGCAGTGGCGGGTACTGTCAGTGTAGTAATACACGGGGCGGCACGGCGGAGGCGCCTTTACCCCCAACAAAAACTGGGCCTTTTCCTGAGTGCGTGCAGAGAACTTCCGCCTCCAAAACAGGCCCCGAAATGGCCTCAAATCAAAAAAACAAGGTCGCCTAGGACTAAAGCCCTTTCCGACAGCATATACTGCCCTCTTGCTTCACCGCGAAGGGCGTCTCAACTTGAGACAATGCACTCCTGCACTTTCCGGCTGTGCTACCTGCAGAGATCTGCTCCCAAAACAGAAAATGAAAGCAACACTGCTTCTCTTACCAGAACACCGCGAGCTTGGCTTGCTTTCTTGAGCTCCTTACCACGAACAAGGCTCTGATACCATGTCAAGATTGTGGGAGAGAAGGAAGGAGTCTCACTTGAAGCTTTCTTGCTTGCACAATGGGGAAATACACACAAGGGTTGAGGCTGAAAACAGTTTTCCTCTTCTTAGTTGTGTAAGCCAAAAAAACTCTCGTACAAAGAAATAGAAGAACCCTATATATGGGTCTCAAACCAAACTCAACTAACTAAGGTGGCATACTAACTGAGCCACGAACTAGAGTAGATAAGGATAGCTATCATGTAGCTATTATTCATGGGGGGTGTACCAACCGCGTCTGCAACAACTGACAAGTCAGTGACATAAATACACAACAGTCACCCTGGCGTATCACGAGTGGAGCTCGATATCTCAACAATCATCATCATTGGGCATTGCATCAATCGCTGCCAAGGCATCTGCAATGCTCCTTACCTTCAATGCATACTCATTGATAGACATCTTCCCTTTCTTTAATGTATTCAACTCTTGCTTAAGTTGAATCTTTCGTGCCTTTGTATTTATAGAAAACATACTTTCAAGTATGGTCCAAGCTGCATATGAATTCTTTGCATTTCTTATATGTCCCAGCATATTATTGTCAATTACTGCTGACAGCCAATACATGGCCTTCTTGTCTTTTGCATTCCATTCCTTCCGTGCCTTTGTCTCTTCTGCAGTTGGAGGATCACTCACCTCTGGCTCCTTTTCTTCACCTGAAACAAACTCGTAGAGGCCTTTTCCAATAAGGAAGTTCGTGACATGGAACTTCCATGAAGGGTAGTTATTCTTGTCGAGCTTCTCAATGATGGGGCTTCCACTATTCTCTGCCATTATCACAAAATTAATATCAAACAGCAAGTAAATCTTCTGCAACCTTCGACCTGTAGTGCACAGCAATACACCAGATAGCCTTTTTCACTATCTACTCAACAATACATGCAATCTGCAACCTGTTTGTAGATAAACCTTGTGTTTACTCACTGGTAAACACCTTTGAACTTACAGATCTGAAATCTGTAACCTGCGCACCCACTTTCGATCAATACAGTCGAAGTCACAGCATACCCTGGAACTGCTGTCCGCAACCTTGTGGCTCTAAAACGGGCCGTGAAACGGCCTCAGATGCCCAAAATAACTGCAATCTCACTGCAATCTAAGATTTTTGCTCTGCCCTACTTCCGGTGCCTCCACAGGCACTATCCAAGAGAAAGAGTGGAAGGATGGGAGAGCTTCTTACCCGTGGCTTGCTTGCTCGAACCTTGCTTCTTCTCCTTTGCTTTAACCTTTGAAATCAGCCTCTCTCAATGGCGCGGCTCTGATAGCATGTCAAGAATTGCGTGGTGGGGGGATTTGCTCAAGATGCTGCGCCAATCACACACAGAATGCACAAGGAGAAGCTCACTCAAGAGACAAGAAGAGAGATGGAGGCCAAAACGTTTTCTTGCTGGTTTCTTCTTCTTCTTCCACACTCTCTACAATGTACACAAAGTATAGATAAGATACAACATAAAGGAAAGTGGCCTACTAAGTCAAACAATGCATAACCGACTACAGTAGTCGATTGGCGCTATAACTATGCCAGCTGTAAATAGGTGTAACAACCTGACTATAATAACTAATGAGACAGTGGCCATGTGTGAGTCATAATGACCACCGACGTGCTAAGTGTAGACGTGTGGACCCATCTAACCAGGCGGTCCATCATCAATGTCCACATGTGTTGAGCTTGTCATATCAACAAAGTTACATTGTATTGAAACAATATGAGTAGTGTGCTTCTTGATAGCAATCCAGTTTACCATGCTAGATCAAAGCACATTGAAGTACATTATCAATTTATCAGGAGATGGTGCTTGTATTAGGGAAAAATATACTTGATTCATGTGAAGACTAGAGACTAGGTAGTTGATATCTTTACTAGATCACTTGGTAGATATAAGTTAATCTACTTTAGAGAGTTACTTGGAGTGTAGCTATTGACTTGAGCTTGAGGGGGAATGTTGAGAATCAAGCTTAGTCTTAGTGAGATCGACTCTAGTTAGACATATGTAGCCTTAGCTATCATCTATCATGTGTGGCATAATAAATAAGTTGGTCTAACTCAATCGAATTTAGTTTATGTGGTCTATCTTTTCACTATAGTGTGTGATTTAGTAGTTGTTGTGTGTTATTATGTATCTATGGAATAATGTGAGAATGAGAGTACATTGCCCTTTTTTTTAATGGCTTCATCTTGTGTCAATCTCTCTTCCTTTCTTTGAATAAGTGCCTATGTGCACTAGAGCGTATGCGCTTATGGGTACACTAGAGCATGATGTAATGCACTAATTGGATGGATAGGGTTAGTGCAATAGTAGGGTGTAGAGAAATAGTGGTGTGTCTTCTATGCTAAATGTAATTACTAAATGTAGTGAATTTTGTGCGATGTTTGCAATGAATGAGCTATAGTGCAGTGTTTGTGGTGAACTAAGTGTAGTACAGTAAGTTGGAAGAGGTGTACATATACTAAGATGCAATTATACACATAGTTAGTATTAGAATGTGTTGTGGGTCCGTATGCCAATGCATTGCAAGGTGTCTTCTTCTTTCTTCATTCCTTCCCTCAACCCCCCTTGTGAGCAAGGTAGGTGTGGGCTGAAAAAGAGATAAAAAAGGAGAAATTAGTAGGTACATAAGTGTGCATTCCTTTTTCATGCATAAGGGTGGTGTATGTGTGTGTGTACATGCACTAAGGTAGTAAGCATATGGTAATCATGCAATGCATATGTACTAGTGCATTGTGCATTATGTGAGGTTATCCTATTAGTGGGGAGCTTCCCGTCCTCCTAGATGCGAGCTATGTGCACTATGCTATGCAAGGTGAGTTAACTACTTAAATTGATGCAAGGATAAATAGTAGTAGTGTGCTAGAGTGTAGGTGTAGTGTACATGAGTACCATAGGGTGGATATAGGCAAGTGTACTGGTGGTTACTTATGAGTGGATGCACTAGCATGTGTGTGCTAGCATATATGCATTGTGCACACTAGTGTAAGATGTAGTGTATTAACATGAATGATTAGGTGTAATACAACAATGGGTTTGTGCACTGGGTTATATGAGAGGGAATGTAGTATTCTACTTGCAATGAGCTATGTGCGGTGCATTGCGTGTAGTGTACTAGAGTGGAATGTTATGTTTGTGTGCTAGGATATACTAACACACTAATTTAGTGCATTTACAGTGCTTGTGGGTATGAGGGGATATAGTGTACTGTATAGTGCACTGTGGTGGGTTAGTGCATAAGGTGTGTGCACTAGGATGGGCCCTTGTGCGCTGGGAAGTGCAGGATTCTAGATGTGGGTGTACTATGAATGGTAGAATGATCCACATGGCATTATAGGGTGTCTTGTTCCTTCTTCTTCCTCCTACCCATCAAAACCTCCCCCTTGCAAATAGGGCAAGCATTTGTTGAGAGAAAGAGTAAGAGAAACAATGTGTGCACAAGCATTCCTTTATATGCACAAGGACACATGCATGGAGGTATGTATAAGAGTGAATATGTGCCAAGATGGATCAATGCAAGGTGCACAAGGTACTAAAAGGAAAGATGTAGTGCAAGGCTTGGTGTGCTAAGTGAGGTTGATGGCATATGCCAATGTGGAGGTGCTATGCATGTGTGCACTATGTACTATACACTAATGTTAGTGCACTACTTGGACACTACTAGATACCCCCTTTCTTTCTTCTTCTTTCCCTTAGTCCCCCCCTCGTGAATAGGGTGGGTGTCAAGAAAAAAAAAGAAAGAGGTAAGAGAACCTAACATGTGCCTAGTGAATTTTGAGTATGCACGGTAGACAGCGATGTGCAGTGGTGGGTAGTGTGCACTAGTGTATGTGTGCACGCTGCTATGCATTATGCATGGAGATGTGTTCACAAAAGGCCAAAAAATGAATGTACCGCATCCTTTAATGACCTTAACCAATAGGTATATTTATTAGGGTGTCAAGCAATTGATGTATTCAAGGCCAACCAGTTCCCATTAAGATATCTATCTCTTTTCCCCTTGCAAACAAGATGGGAGTTAAGGAAGCTAGGGTATCAAGTGGTCCCTTAAACTCTCTTTCTTTTCAATGTAGAAGTAATTACTTGATTGAATGATGTTGACAATCAAGCCTTAATGATCCGCACAAAGTTTAAGATAAGATCTTGCCTCTTCCAACTAGTGTTATTGTTTGTGCAACTTTCCTTTGTTTCTTTCTTGTGGCAACTCTACTCTCAACTCTTGTGATCTCTTTCTTTCTATGGTGGCTCTTTCTCTCTCTCATGGGCTCCTCTTGTGATGATAGTGGTGGCTCTTCTCTTTGCAATGATGCTTGTGCATTGTTATGCAAGAAAGATGGTGTGGGGGAAAGAGTGGTGGGAAAAGAGGGGGAAAATGTTGTGACAAAGGGGCTAGTGGTGTTAGTGGGAGAGATGAAGATGTTGAACATGATGATGATGCTGAAGAGTAGCAGTAAACACTTTCAATTTGGCAAAAAGCAACACAATTCATAGAGATGATAATGATGAGGGCATGGTTGATGATGATTATGATGATGATGATGAGTGCGAGTGGTAGAGACTTTTAACTAAAATAGGCACGAATAATTCAGTGCAACCAACAACATGATTTGATGCTAGTGAGGATGTTAATATCAATGATGATTATGTTCATGCTGATGATGATGATGAAGATGCTACAAATGAGAAATTAGGTGCTTTTATATTGTGTAGATAGTAGCAACATGCATCTCCAATCCAACAAGTGAAGCCTAATTATCAAAGTGGATATAAAATATAATGCCACGTAGATGATGATGATGGTAGCCACAGTAGGAACCAATAAAGTAGCCCCATCAACTGTAGATGATTTGATGCTAATGGTAATGAAGACGATGACCACGAATAGGGACAGGTGCCCTACATTAGCATGAAGACATTAGGCATGGATGAGCAACAACATATACTTTTATAGAGGAGGGGAGAGGATAATAATCACTTGCCATTTTTTACTTTCCTTCCTTGCTTTTTTTTCTTGGACTAAAGCTAACAACAATAAGGCAACATCTAGGACCAACGGCTCCTTTCTTGGCTTTTTTCATTTGACTAAAGCTAACAATAATAAGGTATCCTCCAAGACTAATGGCACATGCAAAGTGATGTAAACACAAGCCCTCTCTCTCTCTCTCTCTCTCTCTCTCTCTCTCTCTCTCTCTCTCTCTCTCTCTCTCTCTCTCTCTCTCTCTCTCTCTCTCTCTCTCGTGTACCCCATGTGAGGATCTTGCTCGCTAGTATCGATAATGTAAACAAGGATGGAATCAATATTTCTTTGAGTTCTTGCAACATAACTTGGAACTTATTATTATTTATTTGTAAAATAAATATAAACAAAGATATGCTCATTACCCTAATTACAACTTCATTGTTTTATCATAATCACCCATAGAACTCATTGCATCCAACAAAAAATAATTTTGTGCATTCAACTAGATCCACAAATAGGATCTAACTATTGCACACATTTTGGAGTTGATGCATGCACACCCCTTCTTTTGTGCAATGCAAAGCATGTGAGCCATTGTGTGTAATTAAGTGATGAGATTGTTAAATGCTTTTTTGTTGGGTAGATTATCAAAAGTAGAGGTTATAAACTATATTATCTGCAACGTAAACATATTTTGGTTAATCATAATGTTATCTTGGTGGAAGATGTTATTCAGCCTTTACTGGCATATACAAAAGGGATATCTATGATACATTGTTCTCTCTTTTTAATGGTGCACAATCACGTTTAGGACTAATTGAGATAGTTCTTCAACCTATGCAAGTTTATCATGATCCCATAGATTAGTGTATTACATATGCAAAGGACTTTCAATGAGCTCTCAAAGTCATTTAAAGAGGTTTCTATTATCTCATTATTGTCTGGGTTTGCATTAATTTCATCAACACAATTGGTGAGATCTCTAAGTGATTCCTACTCATCTCAACATCACAATCTTTGTCAAGAACAAATTGAGCAACTCTAAGGCTCTCAAACACTTCAAAACCACTCATAACAGTTGAGGTCTCTCCTAAATTTTCTTGACAACTCAAACTCATCTGGAGTAACTTTTCATCCACAAAACTTAACTATGACAAGTCATTACCACCAACAATACATAATGAGTGGGTATTACTTGCTATAACATTCTCATGACTTGCACCTAGATCTACAAGCTCATCCTTAATTTACTCATAGTGCAACCAACTTTGTTACACAAAAAATTAAGATTCATAACCTCACTTTCAACCTCTTGAACTTCCAAGTCCCTCGAGACTTCATCAATGGGATGTTTAAACTCTCTTTCCAACCTTTTTTTGATAACCTCAACTTTAAAGGATTATTAGGGGTGAGGCATTGAGGTATGAACAAGCCACATATTCAAGTGTTCAAGGTGTCCACTAGGAGTATTGATTTTGTGGTGAAAGAGAGGATGCTTTGCACTCTAGGTATTGAAGTAGGTCTACTCCAGTCCTAGTAATATGCTAATCTAATCAAGCTATTCAAAAATGAGACCCTCCACTAAAGGCATCAAAGGTTGAACTCAACGTATAGGTCCATCAATGAAGGGGCTTGAGGCCTTTTCTTATCCGGTTGGGTAACTAGTGGTCTTAGTCCAACACTAAAGGTATTCAAAACAACCAAGGTATCCAAAGAGCACACTCATCATATCACTAATCAATCTGAGCAATCAACAAGTCAAGGTATTGAGGGTCGTCAACAATCAACGGATTGGATCATTCCACCAAGGTATCAAAAGGAGCTTAGGGTCAAGTTATTATGGGAGCCTAAATAAGATATTACCCTACAAGTCAAGGTAATGCATTTTTGTGTAGATTAAATTCACAAATAAATGTGTTAACCCACATACAATCATGCACACCATGGGGCAAGGTCATATATTCAACTTTGGCAATCAACAATGCTACACAACTGTACCCAACGATGGCGATTCCTCCAAGTAGCATAAGCATGATTATGATGGGATCTTAGGTGGTTGTCTCTCACCCAATTGGCATCAACTATGCATTCAAGATATGCATTTCCTAATCCATAGAGAAATTATAAAGTTTCCTTTTATTACCTTAAAACCCTTTTTGTTGATAGCTAATGCACATTTCCAAGTGTCTACTAAGCCTCATTATTGCTATATTGATGTTTAGCTTGCTACAAATGGTGACACATACGAGACTTGCAATTTAGCCATCAATAAAAGATGTTTAAGGGCAAGTTCCCTTCCTAACTCAAGTCTAGCTTTGCCTACATGAGTATGGTCCCTAACTTACAATTTCCCATTTTCAATTTGGGTAACATTCTCCTTATATGTTGGCCTTGAAAGACACTTAGGTCTCTTCTCTGTAACAACATATATTTAGACCAATACAATAACACAAGCCCCACCATCGATCACCTCAAACTCTTTGTTGAGGATACCCTTGGATGCATAGACTCCCTCTAGGATGCAACCTCCTACAACAATGTCATCATCATAGACTAATAATATCACATGCTTCTCCTACTCAAAATACATACTAGGGTCTATTTGACTAGCTCAAAACCCTTCCTACTTAAAAACTTATACAATATTTGGTACCAAGATCTTAACATCTACTTGAGCCCATAAGTGCCCCATGTGAGAACATGGACTTGACATCCATCTTTTGCACATACCACTTGTTTTGGGTCACATGAGGGAATAGGGTTCCCAATGGAGGCCAAAAGAAAGTCACCATATAGTCTACACCATCAAATTGATTAAATCTTTGTGCAATCAATTAAGCTTTGAACCTACCTACCAAATCATCTCCCCTCTTTTTTTCTTAACATGCCCACTTGCACCCTATTGCTTACCTCCCTTACGAAAGCTCTACAAGTTCCCATGTTTCATGCAATGCATGCATGCATTTCCTCTTTGTTGATTACTTCTAATATTCCCATTCAAGTCCTCAATAACCCCTACTCCAACCAAACACATGAAATCGAGGTCTCTTGGCAAGGCCAATTGTTACAAATCCCCATAGTCCCTAACCTCCCATGTTGTGTCGCAGACCATGTCACTTAAGCATCATTACTTCAACATAGGAGCTACCTTGCACCATGTCATGAATCAAGCCACTCCACTAGTCATGTTCCCCCTTCAAGCTAGGAGCCATCTCACATGCCCATGCCAAGAGTTCACAGGTCTACAATCCACCTTGACACCTCCCTCCAAAGGCAAGGAGTTCGCCTCAAAAAACTTCTTTTTGGGCTTATGCAACACACATGAAAGTAACCCTCTAACATGCAATGATGTCCCACTCAGCTCTCATCCCAAAGAGAAGCCCACTCACAACACCCAAATGCACTCACCATCCCCACTCGTGAGGGGGAAGCATTGAGCCACCAAACCATGCCCATGTGTACATCATGTAGGCCCATGCTACGATGCACTTTGGAGAGCCTAGCTTCAAGCAACCTACTTCCCCTATACACAAAACCCCACAAAAGTACTTGAAGCCCACTTGGAGTTGGAGGGGAAAAGTTTTACTCATGAAGAATTTCCAAAAAAAGGGAATGTAGCTATAAGAATGCATCCTCTAAGTTTTTCTTAAAAGGGTTTATTTATGAGCCGTGTCATGTTTACCTCCACCTCTTTGCGGATTCGTGGCCTGCGTCTTCATGGCTCTACCTAGCTAGATCATCAATAGAAGTTCTTTTGAGAAATAGCTTCACTGCACTTGTCTTTGAAGCTCCATTTCAAACAAACCGTCTCTCTGTGAAGCCGCCATGTCTCTTAGCGCAGAAGGCGCAATCCCAAATTGAGGCGCCTCCCTCGAACCTACGTCTTTTGCTTGTCTGATGTGCCCTCCTTAACACAAATCTCTATTGCCCCCGCATCAAATATTCTTCCCCGTTTTTCACCACTTCTACGCAAAGGACTGTGGGAAAGAAGCATGCGTTGCTCGGCCAAATTTGACTTACTACACATGCTGACATTAAGTTTGGTGACATCCTTCTTGTGAATGCGCAAGTAGAGTCGGAAGCCATTGCTAAGGGTTTGCCATACTGCGTTGGCTTGCACTGTGAGGCCCTGCTTGGCTAGATTTAGCTTGATCGCCCACGAACAAGTTAAGCTAGCTTGACGAGTGGCATCAAACCACCTAGCATGCAGTGCAAGGACCATCTCCCCCACTGTGATCACCTCGACGTGGCCCTGTAAGGCTTGATTTGTCCTGCCATGTAACCAGCCGACCATCATGACATCACCTAGCAAGTTGCATTCCTTTGGTTCTAGAACCGTAAGGGCGTCAATGTGGACTGTGGTGACCCATGAGCCCGTGGCATGGGCATGTGACATGGCTCCTAGCCCAAAGGGGGAGCGTGGTGCCTAAGTAAGATGATGCAACGTGGGAGGTCAGGACCCAAGGGCATCCGTAACACCAATGGTGCCTGGCTGTTGCCCACATAGTGCTGGATCATCCTGCTGCCTTTCCAGCACTTCAACTTGCCTAGGTGGGCACTGCGTCCTACTTGTGTTGTCCCCTTGGTAAGCCCAACGATTCCCGCTCATGTTGCATTCCTTGTTGCTCCCAACGACTGTTAAATGGTGGTTTATCGTGGATACCTCCATGCTCTGGAGATTATACCCTCTGATGACTTTGAGCATGACTTCTATACTCTTTATCAGTATGGCGCTAGCCTGGGCTCCCCCTCCTGTACATCGAAACTCTGACTGTATGTATGTAACATCACTTCTGACAAAGAAATAGCAGGAGGAAGTAGTGCATGTTGGGCCATGTCCCTGTCAGGAACAATGATAGTCAAATGGCTTCTTAACCCAGCATTGCTAAGTAACATTGGCAGCAAACGCACAGTATGCTTCTATGTAGCACTTAATAGCAGTCAAGAAAGCAAGCTCTGGCAATCTGGCTGCCCAATGTGCTGAGATTGGATTTTGAACCGCCTCCACGTATAAAAAGCAGCACCAGAAGACAGCGGCAAGTTACTTGCAGCGCCTGCTAAACTAGAGTCACCCCATCAGAGCCATGCCTAGCTGTCAGCCTCATCCCAACTCCAATCGCCTGCATCATTAACTTTACAACCACTGAGAAAATGTGTGTTTAGTCAAACAGCACAGATAAACCATCCTCTTCATGGTGATGACAAGAGCTAGAACTATGATATGAGTTTGTGTGCACAATGTAAGAATAGAGTGTCCCACATATGCATTAAATAGTCTGCGTACACTTGAGCTTTTGGCTCCCTGATTATTGACACAGGCCACTAAAGCAAGTATATACTGATTAAGCACTTAGGCTTATACACATATTCCTATGAGAAAACATGTGACTACGGTATGTTGTTTCACAGCATCAATATCAGAACTTTGTGATAAAATACACAAAGCCTTTGGCTCCCTGATTATTAACACAGGCCATTGAAGCGAGAATACTGACTAAGCACGCAGGCTTATACCGTTATTCCTGTAAGAAAACATGTGACTATGCTATGTTGCTTCACAGCACGAATATCAGAACTTTGGGATGAAATCCACAAAAGCTTTGGCTCCCTGATTATTAGTACAGGCTCTCAAAGCGAGTATACTGGCCAACCACTTAGGCTTATATACATATTCCTGTGAGAAAACATGTGACTATGGCATGTTGCTTCACAGCGTGAATATCAGAACTTTGTGATGAAATCCACAAAACTGGCCAAGGGGTTAACCATGAGGCAGTATAGGAACCCCAGATTGAAAGCAGTCACTGACCACAAAGGGGGTGAACCCATCAAGAAAGGCTTCCTCTTCCTAGCCTGTCTGTAGTATTCTCTCTTGTGTTCCTCAGATTCGAAGCTGTCAGGTGGCCATTGCAGGCCACGGGCAAGCCGAGGGGGCCGGGGGACAAGCCACGGCATCTTGTATTTCCAAGAGGCATCTGGTTTGCAGTAGCCGCAGGCGCGGAGAAACCTCTGAACTGCATCTCGGGCATCCTCAAAGTCCAAGAGGGGTGTGGCTCCAGGCGCACTGTCATCAGCACCATCATCATCCTCGTCGTCATCATCATTCTCATTCTCGTCAGTGATCTCATCCTGCACATCATGCTCATCTTCTTTCACCTGCTGTGGGGGGGATTGATGGATGGGACCCTGCTGCCGAGAGGGGAACGATGCCTGCGACGGAGGCGAGTGCACACGGGGCTCCACGGTGCCCATGCCAAAGTACGAAGTAGAAGCTCTGGAAGGGGGGGAGCCACCATGGCGAGGTTCCTCATGCTTGGGGCCTCTTGAAATGGACCTGATGAAAGCCCGCACGTCTTCAATGTCCAGAAGAGGCTTCGGAGGGGGCGGAAGGGGCCGATTCCTGCGGCGTGACACAAGAGACTGTAGCTTGTCGAAGAATGGCTGCAGGGGACTGTGAGCTTGTGGTTCTCCTGCCATCGCCAAACCTCACAAGAGCGCAGGAAACAGCGACCAGACTACCAGAGAGTGTGTCGGCACAATTTTAAGAGAATGTCCGTACACACAAGAAGCCAGGTTCGAATCCGGCGGACGAAATAGTGGTTTTCACAGTTCACCCCTTCCACACAAAACACATCTATCCTTCCGGAAAGGTGGTTTTAATGAATCACTAGGCGCTCCGCACAGGCGGGGGCGAGGGCGGGTGCTGGACGCGTCGCACCCACCCCCGCGTTCTCTTTTTTATATTGTGGGGGAGGTGGGGGGGCTGCCACGTGACACCCGCCCCCCACCTCTCGTTAACTAATAGTATAGATTTTAGTTCACATATCCACACAAAGCAAGCCTACCTTTTCAAACATGTGGTTCTAACAAATCTTTTTAGTTCGCATATCTGCACCAAACAAAAAAGTTTACTTTTACCTGTGCTACAAGTCATCTACTTTAAAGATTATGAGACTTCCTCGCTCTTGTCACCATCATGTGCCTCTCTTCTTGCTGTGCCACTACTGAACATAGAGTCCATGTCTAGTCACAATACAGTTTGCTATCATCTATCTCTTTCAAAACACAGTTCTCTACTACGATCGATGCTTCCCCAATGCCTCTTCCATATCATTCCTACTCTCTATCTCTCATAAATGCTCCATGTCTCCCCTCCCAGCAGTCCTCTACTCCCATCCTTCTCTTGCACTTGGACTTAAAGACAAAGGACTACGTGAATTTAGTTGCTTGAAGGACAAAGAATTCTCTTTTTCAATTCTATCACTTGAATAATACCACTACAAAGGGTATCATTGGGCTTGTTTTGACCAATCCCTCACATTTGGTGCGCATCAACTAGTTGCCTTCCATTCAGCAAGTGCCCTAACATTAGACTCTCGATTCCAACATGATAAACTATAATTTTTGTTTTCTTTTTTTGAAGTACCTTATCATTATGGAGAGTTCTTTAATCCAAATTTGTCCATCCTACTACTATAGTACTCTTTGGTTTCAGTGCCCTTCATCCAACAAAAATGGCATTTATGGTCAACACATTCCTTATTATTTACATTTCGCTTCTCCAACTATTGCAAATGCCACAACTCTATAGAAACAGAATTTGTATCCTTTTTCATTAATTTGTCTATATAATGATTTATTAAATTTATTTCCTTTGCACTAATTAGATATAAAGAAAAGTGCATTGGAGCTGGCCACTGATGAGTGGTCATAGGTTACGGTGGACCCACGCGGTGGGTTAGAGAAAAGATAGTTCACACTTCCACCTATATGGCCCGATTGGGCGCCTGTGACTAGAACTCACGCATATCAGGGTTAGACTCGCACACACAAAGGATTGATGCCTTGAAGTGTGGGCTAGATCCACCAGAACAGACAGTTACAAATCAACAAGATGGCATGATCATGAAATGCTTGTGTAATGTGCATGTGTGGGCTGAAAGCTTGAAATGCACATTTCTTTGCATAGGAAAGTCACATGAAGATTCGGATACCATTTTTGCGATGTACACGGAAAAAGGTTTCATATGACACCCATATTGGGGGGGGTCCCTAAATTTTAGGAGCCTCGAATTAGCCTAAAAATGCTAGTCCTAAAAAATAGGGATGTCATTCTAAAAATAGTAAGTTCTGTACTCTGACTGTGCTAACTAAATTTGGTTGTTTCTATTCTTGACAGTATTCAACCCAAAAAGGAAGGCCATAGAGAAGAGACAAGTGTCAAGACACTTGTCACACAAGTTTTCAAGTGTCCCACCACTTGTCACATCTCATGACATGTGGCTGGACACTTGTCTTGTGCTACTCCACTTTCCCCTTTTGTACTAACTCTTCCCTCTCCTATAAATAAGAGCTCGTTTTTCTTCATTCAGCATCATTTTTCTTTGCTGTAAACTCATGTACAGCACCCACAGATAGCTAGAAACTGGCCCCATCCATCCCCATCATCATCCCCCACTTCTCCATGATCAAATTCCTCCATATTCCCTCTTCTATCACTGCTGTTTTATAGGACAACAAGCCTGTAAATTCATTACAGCACCTCCTTTTCAAGCTCTTTCTTCCATTTTAGCAACAAGAAGCAAGCCCTATCCATGTACTACTGTTCAACAATGGAGAAGGCTGATTTTCCCTTTTTCTTCTCTGATACTGTAAAGAAATCAGTTCTTATCATTGCATAATAGATAATGCATGTGTGTTTGTACATCTTTGCATGATCTTGTGAGAGTGAGAATTACTTCTTCTCACTCTCAGGTTGATTGTAACTGAGCTCTTCCCTAAGGGACTTGGGTTGAGCAGAAATACATTCCTTCGAGGGGGGGGGGGGGGGGGGGGGTTTGCCCATCTTCAACCCTCAATCTTGTCTCCATTACTTTTACATTTTCATGGCTGTAATTTTGTGAGTAATTTTCATTTTCATCTTTAAGTGTTCATTCTCTTTTATATTAAATCTCGAAAACAAGCGAATATCATAATTGTTAAGCATACTACGTTGTTCGGGGCGTTTACAGTGGTATCAGAGCTTTGGCTCGGTCCTCACCCCAACACTGGTAGTGCTTACAATTATAAGTTTGTTTGTTTTCAGCCCTTGCATTGAGTGCTTGAGCATTTTTATTTATTTTTCTTAAGAGTCTCAATGGATCAGCCGAGTGCTATCCTTCAACCCATTCAAAGTCTTAGAGAGGAGAATTAGCAAATTCGTGACCAACTTCTCAAACTAGAAAAAGTTGAGAATCCCAAAGAATTCAAGGAAAGAAGCCTATCTGCTTCAAGGAGACAAAGCCACACCAATGAAAGGAGCCGATCAAGAAGTCCAACTACTTCTAAGAGGCAGTCCCATTCTACTTCAAGACAAAGAAAGAGATCGCGTCGAAGCTCATCCTCTTCTTCAAAGTCATCTGCCGCCTACTCTGATGGACCCTCTTCTAGTAACAAAGAGTCACACCCTTCTCGTGGAAGACCTCATCATCGTGAAAGGCGACATTCTTCACCCTTGTCTCCATCTTCATCCCCATCAAGCACTTCATCATCTTCAACCTCAAGATTCGGGCATGGACGAAGGCATAAGAAGAAGAAGAAGACTAAGTCACTATCTCAACTTGAAAAGAAGATCAAGTTCAGTATGTATTATGGTTTCCGAAATCCTGATCTTCTTCTGAAGTTTATTCGTCAATTTCAAATTTTGTATAGTGGTGACAAGTATAAAGAAAAAGAAAAGATTAAGTTTGCAGCTTTACATTTAACCGACTTAGCCCATACTTGGTGGACGGGGTTGGAATATGATCATGCTGCCCCAAAATCATGGCGGTCCTTTGTTCGCATGATACAAAGCGAATTTCTTCCTGTTCATTTCAAAAGAGATGTAAAAATGGAATGGGATCGGCTGTGGCAAAGGAAAAATGAGTCACTTGGTGACTATACCAAGAGATTTTGGGAGCTACTTTTGAAGGTCCAACATTTCAAGAAGATCAGCAATTCGGAAAAGCTTAGGAAGTTTCAAGGAGGTTTGCATTTTAAACTTCGTACTGCTCTTAATCATTATCATTGTTCTAGTCTTAGGGAACTCATTGACCATGTTGAGACATGGGAAATGGAGCACAATGGCAACAAATCATTCCAAAAGAATAATAAGAAGAGAGTAGCTGATGATGAGGAGTATTCAGCCCCAAATGAAGGACAAAAACAACGGCAAAAGCAGCCATCAAATCAAAAGAAGATGAAGCCCTATGCACCTCCTAATGCTCCTCAATTTCGCTCCAATCTATACCCACAAGCAAAGCAACTTTTCGAAGAAGAAAAGCAACGCTTCATGAAAGAAGGGAAGTGCTTTAAATGTGGACAAATAGGCTACATAGCAAAGCAATGTCCAAACAAGGGACAAAGCAAGGTTTCTGACAACAAGCCTAAGTCACCAGTGAAAATCAATGCTATCAGTGATATAGTTGCAAACACAACTCACACTCCAGAGACGCACAAATTATTAAAAGCTTGGGGACAGTTGCAAGGTAAGTAAGCACTATTCTTGATAGATCTTGGGGCGAATGAAAATATCATTTCCTTGCAATTAGCTAAAGAGCTTGGATTAAATAATGAAGAGATGGACACTCCGACAGAAGTTCGCCAAGCTTAAAATGCTGATGAAGGTGACACAGTGAAGACTGTGATACCCTACATTGGCAAGCTCAAGTTTCAAATTCAAGGCTACAGTGACGAAGATACCTTCTGTATCGGAGACCTTGATGGTTGCGATGTGATTCTTGGCATGCCCTGGAATCATAGAGTAGATTCAACCATCTTCTCTCAGAAAAAGAAGGTACAACTCACCAACAAAGGCAAGAAGTACGAGATCCAAGCTAGAGTTTCTGGAGATATCATACCTATGGTAAGCCATATGCAAGTCTCTAGAGCAATTAAGGATTGTGTTCAATGTTGTTTGCTTTATGTCACTGATGTAAAAGATCATATGAATGATGAAAACCAAGAGCGACTTCAGCTCTTGGAAAAGTATAAAGATTGTTTTTCGGAAGATCTTCCTTATCAGCTTCCCCCAGAAAGGCCAGAAGACCATCATATCGATATTATCCCGGACAATTCTCCTCCTAATATAGCACCATACCGTGTGAGCCATCCTCAACAAGAAGAAATCAGAAAGCAAGTCAAAGACCTACTCAACCGTGGGCTAGTTAGGCCAAGTAGCTCACCATTTTGTTCACCGGTTCTTCTTGTTCAAAAGAAAGATGGCACATTCAGGATGTGCATTGATTATCGAGCCCTCAACAAAATCACTGTGAAGAATCGATTTCCTATTCCCAGAATTGACGACATTTTGGATTGTCTAGGAGGCTCAAAGGTTTTCAGTCGCATTGATCTAAAGAGTGGTTATCATCAAATTAGGATAATACCACAAGATGTACACAAAACTGCTTTCTGCACTTCATACGGTCTTTATGAATTCTTGGTGGTTCCTTTCGGATTAACCAATGCACCAGCCACCTTTAATCAAATGATGGAGTGCATCTTTAGAGAGCATCGACAATATGTCGGTACTTTCTTTGATGATATTCTTGTCTTTAGCAAGAATGAAGAGGAGCATCATTAACACTTGGGAAATCGTTCTACAATTACTTCAACAAAATCAACTCTTGGTAAATGGTAAAAAGAGTGAATTTTTCATGCATAAAATAAATTATCTTGGGCATGTCATCTCTTCTGAAGGGGTTCAAATGGATCCTGAAAAGATTAGGATAATCCAAGAATGGCCTCATCTTCATGATGTACATGAGGTGCGATCGTTTCTTGGCTTATGCTCTTATTACCGCCGCTTCATCAAGCATTTTGCATATATGGCTTCTCCACTTCATGACCTTACAAAGAAGAAGATCTCTTTCCAATGGAAGGAAAAAGAGAAGGCAGCCTTCACAAGGCTGAAAACAGCTCTTACTTCTGGACCTGTTCTTATCATTCAAGATCTGGTAAAACCATTTGTGGTGGAAGCAGATGCTTGCGGTGATTGTATTGGTGCAGTGCTAAATCAAGAAGGCCATGCCGTAGCCTTTGAAAGCCGCCGTCTAAATGATGTGGAGAAAAGGTATGACATTTATGAAAAGGAGCTCTTAGCGGTGGTTCATGCTTTAAAGATATGGAAACATTATCTTTTAGGCAATGAATTCCTTATTAAAACCGATCATGTAGTTGCTGCTGATGCACTTTCTAAAGATAAGATTTTTGTTGCTGATGAGTTTGCTGATGGGAAACAAAAATGTAGTTGCTGAGTTTCCCATTTTTGCTGAGTTTGCTGATGGGAAACAAAAATGGGAAACTAAAGATAAGATTTTTTATGCTGATGAGTTTGCTTCAGATTTAAAAACCGCAATGGATCAAGTTCAAGCCACTATCAAAGTTTCCCAAGAGCGACAAAAGAAGCAAGCAGATAAACGAAGAAGACCTTTGGCTTTTGAAAAATGTCAATATGTCTTGCTAAAGTTTGATAAAAGCAGGCTCAAACAAGGTTCTGGTCAAAATTCATCTTTTCCAAAGCTCTCCAGTAGATACTTTGGACCCTTCAAAGTGATTGAGAAAATAAATGAAGTTTCTTATCGAGTTGAGCTTCCTACTCATTGGAAAATACACAATGCTTTTCATGTAAGTTTGCTAAAACCTTACATAGGACCAGAACCAAAGGAGCCCATTACTGAAGATCCCCCAGAAGTTGAAGAAATAGAGTAACTCTTGGAACCTGAAAAGATTTTGTTTCTCAAGGATCGAACCACGAGAAGTGGCCTTGTGACACGAAAATTCTTACTAAAATTCAAGAATCTACCCACAACAGATGCACAGTGGGTAGATGAAAAATTCATGAAGGATTACCCAAACATTCTTTAGCCATATCAAGAAGCTCTTCAGCTGAGGACAGTTGAATAAAAGCCAGAGGGCCGTCACAACTCTATAGAAACAGAATTTGTATCCTTTTTCATTAATTTGTCTATATAATGATTTATTAAATTTATTTCATTTGCACTAATTAGATATAAAGAAAAGTGCATTGGAGTTGGCCACTGATGAGTGGTCACAGGTTATGGTGGACCCACGCGGTGGGTTAGAGAAAAGATAGTTCACACTTCCACCTATATGGCCTGATTGGGCGCCTGTGACTAGAACTCACGCATATCAGGGTTAGACTCGCACACAGAAAGGATTGATGCCTTGAAGTGTGGGCTAGATCCACCAGAATAGACAGTTACAAATCAACAAGATAGCATGATCACGAAATGCTTGTATAATGTGCACGTGTGGGCTGAAAGCTTGAAATGCACATTTCTTTGCATAGGAAAGTCACATGAAGATTCGGATACCATTTTTGCGATGTACACGGAAAAAGGTTTCATATGACACCCATATTGGGGGGGAGGGGGGGGATCCCTAAATTTTAGGAGGTCCCTAAATTTTAGGTGCCTTGAATTAGCCTAAAAATGCTAGTCCTAAAAAATAGGAATGTCATTTTAAAAATAGTAAGTTCTGTACTCTGACTGTGCTTACTAAATTTGATTGTTTCTATTCTTGACAGTATTCAACCCAAAAAGGAAGGCCATAGAGAAGAGACAAGTGTCAAGACACTTATCACACAAGTTTTCAAGTGTTCCACCACTTGTCACATCTCATGACATGTGGCTGGACACTTGTCTTATGCTACTCCACTTTTCCCTTTTGTACTAGCTCTTCCCTCTCCTATAAATAAGAGCTCGTTTTTCTTCATTCAGCATCATTTTTCTTTGCTGTAAACTCATGTACAGCACCCACAGATAGCTAGAAACTGGCCCCATCCATCCCCATCATCATCCCCCACTTCTCCATGATCAAATTCCTCCATATTCCCTCTTCTATCACTGCTGTTTTATAGGACAACAAGCCTGTAAATTCATTACAGCACCTCCTTTTCAAGCTCTTTCTTCCATTTTAGCAACAAGAAGCAAGCCCTATCCATGTACTACTGTTCAACAATGGAGAAGGCTGATTTTCCCTTTTTCTTCTCTGATACTGTAAAGAAATCAGTTCTTATCATTGCATAATAGATAATGCATGTGTGTTTGTACATCTTTGCATGATCTTGTGAGAGTGAGAATTACTTCTTCTCACTCTCAGGTTGATTGTAACTGAGCTCTTCCCTAAGGGACTTGGGTTGAGCAGAAATACATTCCTTCGGGGGGGGGGGATGGGGGTTTGCCCATCTTCAACCCTCAATCTTGTCTCCATTACTTTTACATTTTCATGGCTGTAATTTTGTGAGTAATTTTCATTTTCAGCTTTAAGTGTTCATTCTCTTTTATATTAAATCTCGAAAACAAGTGAATATCATAATTGTTAAGCATACTACGTTGTTCGGGGCGTTTACAGCAAAGCATTCAAAACCTTATCATTTTGCAAAACAAACTTCTCTCCATATATACAGTCCTACTACTCACTGATGATGACAGGACCTCTTTGGCAATGATTATGTCACATTGTCGCCACCACTCCTCAAATGTATTGAATTGAACCTCACCTTGGCCAGTGGTATATGAGATCACAATCACTGTATTGGTGGCCCAACTAAATCATTTGGTGTAGTGGTGAGGATCATCAATTTCAATCTTTCTTCATATTTCCACTTCTCCCATCTATCTCAATCGATGCATCCATTCTTTCGTCAAGGAAATATTTCAATGTCCTTGCTCCAAGTTTAAGGTCGTCGATTCTTAATTGAACAAAAGGTTGCAATTGCATTGATGTATCTTGCAACAAAATGCTCCTACAATGTCATCTCTAAGCAATTCAATTGTGGTATTTCCACCGTCTCATAAATTAGTGACTATTTCATTGACGCATTGCTTCCTCTCTAAAATCAATTCATCAAGTGGCCTACTACACCCAACAAGATAGCTATTCTAAAAGCAAGCATGCAACAACGACAAGGATGATCTCATTGTTGCTAGGCAATAATGCATATTTGCATGGAAAGGCCATTGTGGATTGTAATTTGAGGTTTATTGACATTTACACAGGTCTCCCTATATTAACAAATGATAAGCATGTTCTCCAAAATTTCTCTTTTTTCCATCTTGCACAATTTAACTCTCGATTAAATGGCTCTTGCTTCGTTGGCCTTAGCTACAACATTCTGAGTACATTATTGGGGGTGGGGGTTATTATTAACTCCCTTGGTTGCTTATTCCCTTCTAGGCTCCTCTCACACCTCCACAATCACGATACAACTATCACTTGTCTTCCACATGGATGGTTATATCGAGCATGCATTCAAATGCTTGAAAAATTCCTAGTGTGTTCTAAATGAGGTCATTCCAAACCCCAACATCTATAAGGTGCCAAAGTTGATTGCCGTTTGTTAAATCCTCCACAACATGGCAATGGATCATGGCCTTGTTGTGTTGGATGATTTTGCCAATCACGCATTGGCAGCTTATCATGTCAAGTAACATGATCTTGATTACGCTTGCACTATAATCAACAAGGAGGCTATCACCATGTATCTTGATGAGCTTCATGGCACCTACGAGTCTCCATACCTTTCATATTCATGGCACCTTTTGGTGACCATACCTTTCATATTCATTGATTATTTACAACTCATTTTTTCCTAGTTCTATTTGCACTTGAAATCCAATTTTGGCATGCAATACTTTCATTTCTATCATTGATAAAATTGTGGTTCTTATGCATTGAATTAAAAATAATAGTGTTGAAGAGTACTATTTTCATGCAAATTAATTTTCTTAAAAGCACATCCGTATTGCCATTAAAGTTGTCTCAATTATTGACAAAACATATTATGTTCTAAAAGACTTTCATTATACAATAGAAGCATCCATAAGTAGGGTGTTTTTTTTTTTTTGCAATAAGTTTTCCTTGTCTCACACAAATTGTTGTTTATAGTGTAGCTTGGGAATCCAAACTTGAGCCCTCATTCCATTATTGCTGCGCAGATCGGATGCTGTACGTTCGCGTAGTGAATGCCGGAAGGTCCCCAAGAACAAAAGAACTCTACTTTTTGCACAAAACTCAAGGTAAAAAGCATGCACGACATGAACAAGAGACCAATTGGGTGCAATCTCCCCCCATGCCTTGTGTGAGCGCTCCATAAAGCATGTATTTTATGTATTAATCATCTTCAAGCTCAAAAAATAGCCCAAATTACAAAATAGCAAGCTTTTAGATTTTGAGTTTGCTTTAGCACAAAATAGAAATAAAGCTGATGGGCGGTGCCCAAAGAGTCAGGTGTACCCAATACGATGTCCAAGTACAAATAACATAATCGTGCGCCCATGCGCATACACAATAATAAATAAATATCCAACGCCTCAATAAATAGGCGCGACAAAATATAGGTGCCATGCCTAAGGTATGCGCCCATCAAAATATAAGTGATAAATCGAATACTCGCTATCCTCCAATGCTTTCCTCCGCCACTGCTGCTATCTCTACACATCAACTGAAGCATTCACAATCGTTAGTAAAATAATACAATTAAACCGACAAAAGTGAATACCTAGCAGTCTTCAGCTACATAAATAAATCAATTGGTTAGAAATCAATCCTAACCTTAATTTATTACGAGTACGCACTCTAAACTCATAAACGTTTATTAATTTAATATGCATTTTGCGGAATTACCCGCTATGGAATCACCCATGTACACACTAAACTAATGAAACGCCCGAAAAGGAAGGCGTCCCCATCAACTTCTCGCACAAAGAATCCACTTTGTGTATGAGCCTCGGTCAACAAAGTTTACGGAATCCACTGTAAAACCTCACAGAATCCACCGTGAAATATGCCTCCTGGCATCATACCCCCGGGGTGGGATAGCAATTGACCTCAATTGCTATTAGCTCAATGTGGAGCTAGCAGAGTGGGGAAAGCATTTAAGTCTCTAGCATGCATCCATTGGGCTTCCTCTACAGGATGGTTCTTAAACTTGACTAAATGTCTAGAATATCTTCGGCCAGTTCTAGTGGTCATAAAGTCAGTATCTATGATAGCTTCAGGTTCAAGTATTTCAGTCTCTTCTTCTAACAAAGGTGGGTTTTTGTAAACAGGGTGTACAGGTAATTGGCCTCTAAAGGGTCGTAATAAACTAATGTGAAATGTGTTGTGAATTTTCCAGTGAGGTGGTAATTCTAACTTGAATGCATTGTCATTAATTTTGTGAATGATCTTAAATGGTCCATAGAATCTAGGTGCTAATTTGACAACTGGGTGTCTATCTACACTTTGTAGTCTACGTTTTTCTATTCTCAACCAAACACAGTCATCAACTTTGAAATTCATTGCTTATCTTTTCTTATTGGCTTGTTTGGTATATGATTGCTGGGCTTTGGCAATCATGTCTTTAACCTCATCAGAAATAGTAGCAATATCATCAGCACTCTGAATTCTATTTGATAAAGATGCAACAGGTGTAGACAATCTATAACCATAAATCACTTCAAACGGTGCTTTCTTTGTAGATGTGTGTGGTGTATTGTTATATGCAAACTGTAATAAATGCAAATGTGTATCCCATGTCTGTGGTTTAGAAATAGTGTAAGCACGTAAAAGATCTAGAATAGTACTGTTAGTGGCTTCTGTTTGTCCATTAGTTTCAAGATGAAATGCAGATGAGAAATCAATTTTTGTTCCTAGGTTAGCAAACAAAGTAATCCAAAAGTTGTTACAAAATTTAGCATCACGATCAGAGATAATAACTTTTGGTAATCCATGGTTAGTAAAAACAGTTTTTTCAAAAACAATTGTGCTGTCTGTGATGCTGTTAAAGTTTTCTTACATGGAATGAAATATGCTTGTTTACTAAACCTGTCTACTACAGTCCAAATCATATCATGGTTAGCTTTAGTATTAGGTAAACTAGTAATCAAATCCATAGAAATTTGTTCCCATGGTCTTGATGGAATAGATAAAGGCATAAGTAATCCATACTGTTTACCATGATGTCTCTTAACTCTTTGACAAATCAAACATTCAGGAACAAAGTTAGATACATCAGTGTCCATATATGGCCAATAAAAATCTTCAGTTAATGTACGTAAAGTAGATATGATACCTCTATGCCCTTGGTATGGAGGACAATGAATCTCATTCAAAACAAAAGATCTGAATGGAACTGTAACACATAATCTCTTTTCATAAACATGAATCCATCATTATAAGATAGTGAATCAATAGGAATCCAGTTATTTCTAACTAATTTATTCCAATCAGCATGAAAAGTAATATCCTGATGATAAGTATCTTTCATAGGAGTTAAAGAATCAAATGATATAACAGAAATATTATGAATGGCAGGTCTTCTACTTAATGCATCAGCCACTACATTTTCTTTACTCGGTTGATATTGGATAATCGGATGAAAACTTTGAATAAAGGCTGCCCATTTGATATGTCGGTTAGATATTTGAGGTTGGCTAAGTAAATGTCTAATACTTTGTTGATCGGTCTTAATCATAAATTCAGAACCCATTAAGTAATGTTTCCATTGTGTTAAAGCTTGTACTACAGCTAATAATTCTTTGTCATATGTGGAATATTTAAGTTCGGAGGGTTTCAGTTTACAACTAGAATAGGCTATGGGATGATTATCTTGCATAAGTACGGCTCCTATTCCAGATCCGCTAGCATCAGTAACTACTAAAAAGAATGGTCTATTAAAATCAGGCAGTTGTAAGACAGGAGCATGGGTTAATGCATGTTTCAATAAGTCAAAGGATTTCTGTTGATTATCGGACCAATGATAAACAATACATTTCTTTAAAAGTTTAGTCAAAGGCAAAGCAAGTAATGAAAAATTACGCACAAATTTCCTGTAGAAACTAGCAAGACCTAGGAAAGATCGTAACTCATGCACGTTTTTAGGTATAGGCCAGTTCAATATTGCTTCTATTTTCTTAGGGTCAACCTTAATACCATATGATGATACGATATGACCTAAATATTCAATTTCTGTTTTAAAGAACTCACTCTTTTCCGGATTAGCATACAGTTGATTATCTTTTAATAACTTGAAAACCAATGACAGATGTTCATAATGTTCTTTCTCATTTTGACTAAACACCAAGATATCATCAAAGAATACAATAACACAATGCTGATATTTCAAAAATATACGATTCATCATTCTACTAAATGTAGCAGGTGCATTAGTCAATCCGAAAGGCATCACTAAAAATTCATAATGACCAAATTGTGTTCTAAATGCAGTCTTGAATATGTCTGACTTATCTAATCTCACCTGATGATAACCAGATTTAAGGTCTATTTTACTAAATATGGCAGAATCTTGCAGTTTATCCATAAGGTCATTGACTCTAGGAATTGGATATCTATTCTTTACTGTGATCTTATTTAAAGCTCGATAGTCAATGCACATATGATAAGTATTATTCTTCTTCTTTACCAACAAAACAGGTGCACCAAATGGAGAACTACTAGGTCTAATCAATCCTCTATTTAGTAATTTCTCAACTTGATTTTGAATTTCTTTTTGCTCTATATGGTTATGCCTATATGGTGCTTTACAAGGTGGTTGTGTACCAGGAATCAAATCTATTTTATGGTCTTCTGGACGTGAAGGAGGTAAACTAGGTAGTAGATCTTCTGCAAAACAGTCTTTAAAGTGTGCAAGAAATTCTTTATGCCTAGGGTGCATATGATTTCTTTAACTTGCAGTTCATTCACCCAAATGAGGTAAGATTTACTACTTTTGCGTAATGCACGTTTAGCTTGAGTATGCGAAAGCAGTGGAAAAGCATTAGATGCATGCATACCATACAATGTAATATGTTTTCCTTGAAAATTAATATTAATTGAATGTGTGGAATAATCTATATCAGGGTTATGCTAATGACGCCAAGGCATACCTAAAATAATATCACTGGACTCTAATGGTACAACTAGAAAATTCCTTCTTTCACTGTATTCACCAATTTGAATTTCTAAATCATGCACTTCTTGTGTTCCATTATACCTTGTGCTTAAGAATGCTGCTTTAATGCGATAATGTGTAGGAACAGTTTGTAACTTCAATTCTTTCACTAGCTTTGCAGAAATAAAATCATGAGTACTACCATCATCATGCAAAATAATCTTTTCTTTTCCATGCACTAAACATTTCATTGTCAATAAAGAATGTGGAGTTGGCATACCTGGTAAAGTATCCAAAGGAGTGGTAATGTCGTCTTCATCTTCCGTGAAATCAGGCATTTCTTCATGTTCTTCATCTTCCATTGCTCCAAGGTAGTTGATATGGACAGGTGGCTTCTTCGAATGGCAATTGGTTGCTAGATATCCAGGTTGGTGGCATTTATAACACACTATAGGTTTGTCTTTGGTTATATTGTTTGCAATGGCAGGAAGTCTAGGAATATTAGGATTTGGTTGTGGAATTGGCTTAGGGTTGTGATTGGTATTGGATGGTAAAGCATGTGGTTTTGCCCAAGTTTTACAGAAAGATGATGAAGGAAAACAACCTTGATTAAATCTTCTAAAATTTGAGTTGAATTGCTTAGATCCATAGTTACCATTGGTTTGAAATTGTTGTGGACACTTGTCTCTTCCTCGAAGCTTGTCTTCAGTGTCATGAGCTAAAGAAATTGCATCTTCAAGAGTTGTAGGCTTGAACATATTGACTTCAGCGTAGTAATGCCCAAGTAATCCAGACATATACTTGCGCTTGTGTGTCGCTTCAGGTACATCTTCAAGCATGCGTAACTGGAGTAATGCATTCCAAAAGCGCTCAGTATACTGAGGAATAGGCTCACGATCTCGTTGCTGAAGAAGGTCCCATTGCTTTATGGCTTTTTCATGAAATTGTGGAGGAAGGAAATTCTGCATAAACTTCTTCTTGAAATTCTCCCAGGTAGTGGGACAATCTATACTCTTATGAACCACGGTCCACCAAAGAGATGCTCTATCCACTAAATGATTAGTGACACACTTGATTTTATCTTTTTCTGCATATGTTTCCTCATGAAAGTAATCATCAAACTGACTGATGAATGCAAGAATAGTTTTTCCATCTCGAGTGCCATTGAAAGTATGGAATTTGAAATTTCTTTTACTTATCTTTGTTTCCTTGTGGATGGATTGAGCTTCGAGAGTCGCGTTGATGATACGTCGAATAAGGTCTTCAGATTGAGGTTCCTCTTTGTCGGTAGTCGATCTTTGTAAATTAGCCAATTGAGCTTGCAATGCTTTCCTAGCTCGTCGTTCTTCATCCAACTGCATCATAATTAAATCCAGCTTTTGCTCCATCGTAGGTTCAGAAAGATCTCCTTCAGCCATTAAATCATCCATATGTGGTTCCGTCATCCTGCAAAACTTTAAAAAAAAACCTCATACTCTCAAAATCCAATTAGCGGGATGAGCATAGCTCAAGATCGGGTGTACAAGGCTTATATATTTTTGTGTGTGGCCTTCACAATCTTCCTCTTTGGCTATTGCGGGATTTATAATCTTTGAAAAATCTGCGTTTTGATCTTCTGCGCGTGCTGAAACTGATTTAGCAAACCTGCGTATGCGAACAATACCTTCCAAAGAACAACTTTGCAGTTTGGAGTTTCTGCGCAGGAACAGTCCTTCTAGGAGTTTTGAACACAAGTCAGTTTTGACTTCAGGTGACTTGTCTGACTTGCAGAGTTGCAGTCTTATGTGACTTCCAGAGTACCAGAACTTGCAAAACTTGAGTGATTTAGCAGACTTGCAGAATTTGAACTTGGAGAACTTTGTGTAACTTGTGGCTTAAGAGACTAAGCTTTAAGCTTAGTATAATTAAATCGTCGAATTATGGGGGGGGGGGGGTTTCAGCCGGCAAAAATTTAGCGGACATACTCTGATACGCCGATTAAAAATCGTGAAGCTTTAAAGCCTCTTTAAGATTTATAAGCTTTGTATTAAGCTTTGAAGATTATGAAATTTTTGAGACTTATCTCTGTAACTCCATGACTTGTATGAGAGGATGTAGGAGTGGTCCTCCGTTGTTGCAGGTCGGTCCTTTGCGATCTGAGGATGGAAACAGAGGTTCTTGATCGCCAGGAATCCACCCGTATCGACCGTTCACGATGAGATTGACTGTAGAGCTCGATCGTTCCAGGAGATCCGCCTTCGCACAAGATGGGTAGCGATTGGAAGCTCTCGATCTGAGCTTCGCTCTGATACCCCTAGTGCACAGATCGGATGCTGTACGCTTGCGTAGTGAATGCCGGAAGGTCCCCAAGAACAAAAGAACTCTACTTTTTGCACAAAACTCAAGGTAAAAAGCATGCACGATATGAACAAGAGACCAATTGGGTGCAATCTCCCCCCATGCCTTGTGTGAGCGCTCCACAAAGCATGTATTAATCATCTTCAAGCTCAAATAATAGCCCAAATTACAAAATAGCAATTTTTTAGCTTTTGAGTTTGCTTTAGCACAAAATAGAAATAAAGCTGATGGGCGGTGCCTAAAGAGTCAGGCGTACCCAATACAATGTCCAAGTACAAATAACATAATCGTGCGCCCATGCACATACAAAATAATAAATAAATATCCAACACCTCAATAAATAGGCGTGACAAAATATAGGCGCCATGCCTAAGGTATGCGCCCATCAAAATATAAGTGATAAATTGAATACTCGCTATCCTCCAATGCTTTCCTCCGCCACTGCTGCTATCTCTACACATCAACTGAAGCATTCACAATCGTTAGTAAAATAATACAATTAAACCGACAAAAGTGAATACCTAGCAGTCTTCAGCTACATAAATAAATCAACTGGTTAGAAATCAATCCTAACCTTAATTTATTACGAGTGCGCACTCTAAACTCATAAATGTTTATTAATTTAATATGCATTTTGCGGAATCACCCACTATGGAATCACCCATGTACACACTAAATTAATGAAACGCCCGAAAAGGATAGACGTCCCCATCAACTTCTCGCACAAAGAATCCACTTTGTGTATCAGCCCTGGTCAACAAAGTTTATGGAATCCACTGTAAAACCTCATGGAATCCACTGCGGCACGGAATCCACTGTGAAATATGCCTCCTGGCATCAATTACATTAGATTCACTATTAAAACTATGAGATGTAGAAAGGGATGTACAATTCGTGAACCTTCCACATGCAGAAAATCAAATTTAAGTTCTCAAAAGTTGCTTCTTTGAATTGGGAAATGATCGACAACATGAAATACTAAAAATAAACCATGAAAAGTTCACGAATTCTTGAAGACAATACATGGAAAAAGTGAGAAACCAAGATAATTGTGACTACACCAATGAGAAAAATGTAGGAAACCATGGGGAAGACAATGTGGAACACCATGTTTATGGCTATCAGGAGAGGCACTACTCTAGGAACCTTGTCATTTGCATAAGCACCTTTTGCACACCTTGAACTTGTTCCACACAGTAGCCTATGTGAATCGCTCTTATGTAGTGATCAACTCTTGCACCTACATCCTTTGCTCTTGCAAATGTTGCTGCTGACCTCATTCAACAATATCAATCAAGTTCTTGCTAATGTTGTGAAATTATTTCTTTATCAAATATTTATAGCTCTCTAACCAGGCCCTCTTCTTTGTAGTACGCATCAGTACTTGTAGTAGCATTACTATCTTTTCTGTTGATCCCCTTGCCCTTACCATTAGAATTTATTTCTCTTTGTTCATTCCATTCAAAGTGACTACAAAGCAAAGCATTACACAAGACATGTGCAAAGTTAAGCTTTTTGTAGATATCTTGTGCCAAAGGTTCTTGCCAACCCTCTCCCACTAATCTTGATCCATTCGAGCCCATCTTATGCACATCAATGGCACCTCCTTATCCCAGTCATGGATCTTCTTGTACTTTGGAAAACAACTCTCCCATTTGTCATGGCATTGAAGTGATGTCTTCTGAACATTTTCTTCCTTGCACCATTTCACAATGTGATTCCACCAATCATTCAATAACAAAATTTGTTGCAAGCCTTTGGCAGCTACCATCTTTGTGTTAATGCTTTTCCATGTATCCACAAGCACGTAGAACTACTCGAATGACCAACAATCCTCGTCGTTTGATGCATCGGATGTGGCTAATTTTTGGCATCTAGCCTTGCCAACAACACATTTTTTAATCTTATACTTCATGAATGGAGAGGAAGCTTGCTTGATAGAGGTTTGGGAAGTGGAAGTTGTTTGGGGTTGTGAGACAAGGGAGGGGGTGCTTGTTGTGCCTAAGTGGAGGCATGTGTAGGAAGTGATTACTATGAAAGAGAGGGGCAATGTGACCATTGGGCACATGCTTCAAGCTTCAGGACCTGGGAACAAGGGCACATTGGCATGTAGTACAAATTGGGGGGGAGAGGGGGGGATCATGTTCAAAACACAAAACAATCATGCTAAGAAGGGATGAGTGAAACCAAATCGTGATGGTGCATTGAAGGGAACATAGGGCCTAAAGGATGATGTTGGATGTTGCTGTGTGGGGGCAACCTATGTAGGGGCATTAGGGGCACTTGGGAGCTTTGGGACCATGTGGCCTCATCATAGGTGTGTGACCTCCTTGTTTGTGGGGTTAGTGAGAAGGTTGTAGTGAGATGACATCTTTGCCAACATATGCAAATCAACATACTATAAAATGTATGACTTCCAAACTTGTCACTAGCAACATTTTGTAAAGCAAGTTTATGCATTTGTCCATTTAAGTTTGTCAATTATTTGCTTACTAGATATGGCTAACTATAAGATCAAAGAAACTTCAATGTTGTGCAAATATCTACTACTTGCTCTTCAATATTCATATGAATCAATTCCACCTTTCCAAATAGGACCACTACCATAATAATATGAATTTTTGAGTTTGATGTCTTTTGAGTTTGCATGGTACACTAAATTACTAGCCAATTGGATATTGTTTATGTTGCCACAATGAAGCCTAGCTAGCCTATCTATCTAAAATCCCAAAAAAGAACTACATTCTTTAACCATGCCATGTTACTTATAACCAACAATGCTAGATAAGGCAACCATACCCATATAACCAATAACCAAATCACCTTATAAAGCCATCATAACCTTGTTACCTTATATTCGATAACCAATAACCTTATAAATCACCTTATAACCTTATAAGTAACTAATACAACATACCACATCACTTATAACCAATAAACAAACAATACCTTATTGAACATTTGTATAACTTGTTAGCTCAATGTCTTCCTTACTCATAAAAGAGTTCTTTAATACATCTCACAATCTTTATGTAACGTGTCCACTCGTCCGCTTGTGGGACACGTCTTAGCAGCCCATCGGGAGGAGGGTCTAGAAAGCTCCGCTTGGAACTCACAAGGAATGTCACAGGGTTTGCGATCTAGGTCTTCCCAAGTTTGCCCCAAGTAGAAGTGTCTGGCCATTCCCACTTAGGATCGACTTGAAGTACGGGTTCCTTTCCTATCAGCAAGGTCTCTAGGAAGTAGCTAGAGTCGAGCTCCAGATGAACCACTTTGTGTGGGAACAATAGAGTCGAAGTGGATTCATGCTGCACTTGGTTCATGGAGAATGGGAAACGAGAGGGATGCGAAGCTCAACCTCTCTGCCACAGGGCATAGTCCCATTCCTTTCCCCTAAAACAACATAAATCGGGATTCTAAATCTACTGATACTAGGTCTTCATAGTCTTGATATCTCGTCATTTGAGAAAAGTTCCCAGCTAACCGAGACCACCCTTCCGTAGGATGGACCCAAGTCACATCCACCACAGTTTCCTCAGTTTGCTTAGTTATCTAATTACCTACCACATTACATTTGACATGCAAAAGCAGCTTCCTTAATTAATCAATTTAATCACTAGTTCCTTCATGTAACTTAGGCACTGACACAAAAACAATGTCAAGCAAGTTCCTTTTTCTCAAATATCAGTTCTTTATTTATCATAATCCCGGAGTACATCAAGTATCCTGCCCGAAGGCTATCCTAGGAGTGCTGCTCCAAGTTCCACCCGTAGACTAGTACACGGGCCTCGAGATCCCATCTTGAGTCACATCGGCCTCTTGTGTGAGATCTGGAGGCAAGGAATTTACAGCCAGAGCCTCCCCTGACACCCAAGCGTCCTCCCACTCCAAGCAGCGCCCACGGAGAGACCTCTCATGGCAGGTTAGGTCCATATACCCGGTGCGGCTAACAACCCCCTTGGATAGGGCCAGGCAGATAGTCGGAGGTAACTGTTCTTGCCACTCCCTCCCAGCTTTTAACTTGAAGCATTAAGTGTTTTTCTTGAATTAGTTCCTTGAGTAAAGGAGATCAAATACTGTACCTAAGTATACAATCATGAACATTTCGGAGGCCCTTGGTATGACCAACTGCTAAGGTGTGACTCCTCTTTCCTGGATGCTCCCAACATCTGATCCTGGATCGTTCACGACTTGGCGAGATCCTGATAATCTCAAAGAAGATCATGCAAGCAAATGTTCTTGGTAAGTTAACCTATTTTGACTTGCTCTTCCCCTTGGGTTTTACCTTATGGTATCTTAACCCTAACTCAAAGCATTAATTGGTCAACCAAGGCAACGGATATACCTTATTCGCAATGTAAGTTCAGTTAACACACTTGGCAAACGCAAGACTCTTCATCTAGGCCTTTAGGATACAATCTAGATACATGCATCCCTTCCATCCCTCTTGGTGCGGTACTATGCATAATTTTTCAATCAAACTTACCCATCATGCACATGGTGCATTTAATATATTAGTATATCCTAAGCGACCTTTAGGATGCAATTGGCAACCAAGTTCAGTTAACACACTTGGCAATGCAAGACTCTTCATCTAGGCCTTTAGGATACAATCTAGATACATGCGTCCCTTCCATCCCTCTTGGTGTGGTACTATGCAGAATTTTTCAATCAAACTTACCCATCATGCACATGGTGCATTTAATATATTAGTACATCCTAAGCAACCTTTACTCTCTTCATACCTGGCAATGAATACATCTTCCTAATGCACCGGATATCATGTGACTTGCGTATATGAAAGTCTAGGTTTCTATCCATCGGTGCAATTGCATCCTATGAACGGAAACTAACATTTCATGTGTTTATTTTAATCATGTTTGCGAAGCATGAATTCTAGAAGACTATTCATGCACTGAACTGGTTTAAAAACTATTATTTTATGTGAAATAGTGCGAAAACCTTATCATTCCATGTGTGTAAAAGCTATCATTCTATGCACATAAACTTATGCGAACTCCATGCTCTTACCATTTCATGCATGCAACTTATCACTTGGAGTAAACAGA